>NC_138186.1:141583190-142130767 GCF_964194105.1 Spermophilus citellus | reverse complement strand
GATTCTTTTAAAATCCATTTAAAAATTTCACATCTTGGGGCTGGGAATGTGGCGCAAGCAGTAACACACTTGCCTGGCATGCGCGGGGTGCTGGGTTCGATCCTCAGCACCACATAAAAATAAAGATGTTGTGTCTACCGAAAGCTAAAAAATAAATATTAAAAAATTCTCTCTTTCTCTCTTAAAAAAAAATTTAACATCTTGCATCTGTAGAATGAAATACTGTCTTGTGAAAAACTGCATGGCTTTGATGATTTTGTAAATTACTGTAATATGAATCAGAATCTTTGAAGATGAGACAAATTATTCTTCAAAGTCTCAAAGCATATAGCAGGGTTAATTTGAACTAATGTTTTTCTGCAGGAAATTCAGCAGAGATTGTGTGTGCACATGTGAGTAAGCATGGACCCATGTGTCAAGGAGTGGGGTGGGTTGGGAGGGTACATCAGAGTTGTTACACTCATGTTTTATTTTGCTAGTAATATAGTATGAATGTGAAGTCTGGGCTTAATATTAGGTCCAAAAGTTAATCTGAAATGATAAAGATTGAGAAATATGTTGGGGAGGTTTTGATGTAAACATTTTTTTAGACGGGTTTTCTTTTTTTATACATTGTTACATGGTAAGTTTCAAAAAAAAAATATATATATAAAGCCTTCCGACAGATCTTTTAAGATCTTTTAAGATAAATACCTTAAAATAAATTACTCAAATATGTTAAGCAGTTAGAGAACATATACAATGATGGATGATTTGAGTACTAGCATTTTTCTTTAATGCCTCAATATAGAAATTTCATTTTACCACATCACTTGTTTTCAGTTGAAGTTATTTCAATATGTTACTTAAACAAAAGTAAATAACAAAATGTCCTTGAAAGTTTAGTGTGATATTATTTAATGTCAATTGTTATGGCCTTGAAATAATACACATTCTCAAGGTCCAATCATTAAAACATTCTCTTTAGTGTAAACTAGTTAAATTCATTTAAAAATCAATTATCTGAACTTTAACTTGTAGTATGATCATATGCTAGGAAAAAAGGAAATGGAGAAATTATCCTAAAAACAATAACAAAAAACAAACACAAACCTTAACTATTTATTACTGCACATTATTTAGAAGGAAAAGTTGCTTACTGTGTCACTGATTGTGAGCCAAGTCTGAAATCCTGGGACTTGTCCTTACTGACTGACTGCTGTGGAAGAAGAAAAGCAGTAAGTCAAAAATGAGAGAAGGAAACCCAGTCAATATTCACATGCTGAAAACCCACCAACTTCCTGAATGAGGAGAGAACATACCCGTTCTGAATAAGAATGTCTATGTCAGAATGCAATGTCTATCAAGAAAAATATTCACTCTTATGGAAAACCAAGGAAGCAGTTCTCCAGATAGTGTAATCCCTCTTTATAAACAAAACCAGCTTTCAGATGTGTGGCAAAAAATGTGGCTTGTTTATCAGCCTAAATTAATCTCCTAATACTACGCATGGTATATTACAAAAGTGATACACTTATCTTTCTACATTGCGTCTTTCCTTTGTAATCTTCAGTAGTTTCCATATTTTGATAGTGATTCTTACTGAACTGTATGCAAGATTTTGAATTTGGAAGCTCTTTAAATCTTTCAAAAAATTTGTTCAGTGTATCATTTTATTAATGACAACTTTGTGAGAAAAACAAATAAGCACTTTCAGTGGTACCAAATTATATTATTGAGTGTTGGATGCTTCTTCTAGAATAAATATGAGCTCCAAATGAAAGTGTATTGTGGGAAATGGTGTTTGAATGACAAACAATACTTTATAAATCAACGCAATAAAAAAGATTGCAAAAATTTTTTTTGAAAAAGATAATTAGATGTTATGGAAAGGATCCATTTAATATTCCCAAAGAAAATATAAATTGTTATTAAAATTTTGAATTACATATAAGAGGAGATACCTAGATAATTATTTAAATTAAAAAATTCAGAAAAACAAAACAAAGTGAAATAAAATGAAAGAAAAGATTTAAAACCTTCTCTTTCAGTCTTGATGAAACTAATGCTTTCCCAGTATTATCTCTACGGAAACTCATTTTGCCTTTTAGATTTCCTCCTTTTGAAATCAGATTTCTGCAAGATTTGGCACTGAGTATTTTTAAACAAGTATTATTTTGCTTATCATAAAGATTTCAAGAGGATGTTATGCTTTTCTGTACCATAATTATGTGATTATTATTGTTAGCCATATAACTTTAAGTCAAGCATTTAATAAAGAAATAAAGAAGGAGAATAAAGACTTAGAGGTTAAAGGTGGGTATTGTAGTAAGTGACCCCAACAACAAAAGAACCAATGACTCGTTGATTTTTCTCTACTAGTGAAGTTGATTAGACTCAGTGGAAATGAATTTTGGAAAGAAGTACATAAAGAAGAAAAATTCAAATTCAAGGAGTAACACAATTTGCAGAATGGTCTGTCTGCTCTCATCTGATAGAGCATCAAGCAAAGAAAACCATTAAAACTTAACTCAGAAACCATTAATCATCAACATAATTTCTCTGGTTCCTTTATAGGTTTATAAAATAAATTCCAAAAACTGTAATCAAATTAAAGGTAAGATGCTTTATTGTTTACAAGAAATAAGTATTTCTATCTCTCTGCTCATGGTAAGCCCAGCATCTTACCAAAGATAGATGTGTATATATATGAAACTTGGTAAAACTACCAGATTAAAAACAAAAACAAAAACAAAAACTCGACATAAGCTCAGAAATTACCACCAATTTGAACCTATTCAAGAGGTCTAGGGGAGAGAAGTCAGACTGCATTATGTATCACTGTGAAGTCAAGCTATAACATGTTGACATGGGCAGGTCTTACCAATCCTGCCTGTTATAGTTTATTCATTTGCAATAGATGCTGTGATAGCCCCAGAAAGTTTAAGTAGGTTGTTCCTGCCATCTTTTCTACTGTATTACTACATTACTATAACTGGCACACCCAATTCCTTTTTTATGATGCAAAGGTGGCTTAGCCTATCTTCAAATCCTATAAATTAGTAAGGGATCCATATTTCAAAGTTTTAACACTTATTTGCAAAGGACACTTATTTAATTAGGACCAATACTTCACTTCTAAACACCTTTACTCACTCATTCCTTGGTCTCAGCAGCAGCGCCATATGGGTAGTGACTCATGGAGGCAGAAGGAGGGGGAAGAAGGAGGTGTCTCTGTGAGCTGTTTTGTTTTATTTTATCTTTAAACAAAAAAGCCCCCAAGGCTGGAATGTGATCAGCCCATAAACGCCCCCCACCATCAACAAGGCCAAGGAGCATGACTGCCCTTCTTTCCCTCCTTTCCACACACACCTCTCAGTTGTTTTGTGACTTCGTTTCCTCTTCATGGATACCCTTGATTTGGAGAGGAGGGGATGAAGAGAGGAAGATGAGCAAAGCGAAGAAGATGAATGAAAGGAGCAGAATCTAGAGACTCTTACTTCCCAAACCCTCACAACTTCTTAGGGATGCTTTTTAATTTAGATGCAATGAGATTTAAATATGAAAGAATGATTAATGAAATGATTTTAAATGCTTCCACTGATTATGTGAAGATTTATCAAGAAGAAAACAATTCATATATTGATTTGTAAAAGAGAAATGGGCCATGCAAACAACTAACCCAAGTATTTCTATAAATCTGAAGAATGAACATAAAATCAGGTAAATGTTTAATCAATACAGGTTGTAGCTAGCACACCAGCTTTAAATAAGGCAAATTTATTACATGGTATAGCTCATTTTTACATGCTGTTTATATACCTGCTCACATCTACTTTTTCCAAATAATATCTATAGTTTGCTTATATCTACTTTGTAGGAATTTTTAAAAAACTGATGCAAGAGGAAAAATGTCAATTAAGGTTGGTAGTTAAATTCTACTCTTGGTTCTGTTAGTAACTCTGTGAGGCCTGAATAAGCCTTGTAATATTTCTTGTATCTTTCTTCTTTTTTTTTTTTCTTGGAAAGGAATAAAGGGGTTCAGCATAAAAGCACAAGCTATCATAGCACCATTCTCTTATTTTGCAGATGAGGAAATGGAGGCCCAGAGTTCCAAGGATACAGAAGTTGTATGAAGGTTATGCTAGTGTTTTCAAACTGATGTAATAGCAAAATTATTGAAAGTCTCTCTATATATAAACATATGAAAACAGAATCACTCTGGGTGAAACTAGGGTTTACATGGCCTGGCACTCCCTGCCTCCCCAGTCCTATCCTGAGAGCCCTCTACAGAAAACAGTTTGAAAACCACTAGACTAGGTGAGCTCTTAAAAGAGAGCTTGCTAAAATTCTGTTTCAAGGAGCACAATTCTATACATTCATCTAGTTTGGAGTTGATTTTTGATTTTGGAATTTATTACTATTCACGTATCTGATTTATTTGATGCTAAATCCTTCAATTACAATATTCTTCCTTTAAAAAAAATCCTCTGCATTGAGATGTGGTTTCTAGAATCATACTGTAATAGAGTGAAGACCACTTTGATTCATGATTTATAGTTTTGGATACTTATCATGCCAAAACCAAAACCAAATGCATATGGGTCCCACGCTAAGAGCAAAGCACTGGGCTAGATACCCTAGAGATGCAATCCTGAGTGAGAAGGAGCCCCTGTTCTCTGAAAGTGCATGACTGAATAGGGAAAAGTTGTGTAGATAACCAACAAGGGTGAGGGAAATGCATGGAAATAAAAGGAGAGAGGCCTCAACTTAGGAATGGAGGTTTTTGAGAAGGATTCAGAGGACACATCTAGCTGGATCTTAGGGGGTAAGTTATATTCTGATAACTGGAAAATGGGAACAGTTTGAGAAAGCAGAGTGAGCAAAAGATTGAGGGATGTGTCTTTAAAGGAAACATACTCAGAAGGATGGTTTGGAAGATAATGAAAACAGGTCAAAACGTCTACCATTGAGCAGTAGGACCTACATTAAAAACTTAAAGAGAACTGAACTCCACGAAAAATACAGAACCAACTAAAGCTGATTTCTGTGCTGATATATTACATGACTTGGTTTCTGTCTTAAGAAGGTATCTCCAGCAGGCAGGTAAAAGATGTGTTACAGACTGGACAATGGGAGACTAGAGATTACTGTGGGCAGAGAGCAGGGCTACACTGGGCAGTAGCTTTCATACAGCAACATCCTCCTGAAGTAAAAAATTCATGTTCCTTTAGGCCTGACTTATAATGTTTGCCCTTTTCCTTCTCTACACTCCTCTATTCCTATGTAATAAGCACATTTATGTAAATGATTTCCAAATAAAAACCTGAACTGGGATCTTGAGTTTTCTTCCAAATGACTGGGCAATTGTTTCACTTTTCAGTTAAGCTAGTTTCAGCACAACAGTAAACACACTTGATCCACCCATTTCATCAAAATACCTTGTAAACCTGAGCTTCTAGCATATCTCTCCTAAGTCTCATGCCTATAAGATATCTGTAACTGGCTACTGCACACCTTCTGTATTATAAATTCTTAGATGTTCAAATTAAACCCCTATGATTCTTCTTTTTCTTCACATGGATTTAGTCACCAAATTTTAGCTCCTCATTATTTCTGGCTTGGATTATTGCAACAGCCCCCACCCCCATCTTATTTCCCATAGTAATGCTTTTACTAATCTTTACAGAGTTTCTAGATGAGCTTATTTGGTCACTGTTGGTGCCAGGGGCTGAACCAATGCTAAGCACAAACACTAAACACATGCTGTACTGTCGAGCTACACCCTTAGACCTAGAATAAGCTTTTGGATGCTTCAAATGGCTCCCTTATATCTTCAGAAAAAAAATCCTGCTCTTTAATATGACGTACAAGGACCTTCCTGATTCTGTCCATGTTTTTCAGGTTCAACTCTTCCTCCTTTCAACCTTGCATCCTAAACTCCAACCATGATGCAACATTAAGCCAGGTTAGGCTTTTGCACGTGCTTTCTTTCTTTCTTTCGTTACTGGGAGATTGAACTCATGGGTACTTAACCACTAAGCCATATCCCCAGCCTTTTTTTATATTTTATTTAGAGACAGGGTCTTACTAAATTGTTTAGGGCCTTGCTAAGTTGTTGAGGCTGACTTTGAACTTGTAATCCTCCTGCTTCAGCCTCCCAAACTGCTGGGATTACAGACATGCACCACTGTGCCTGGCTTCCCCTGCTACTTCTAATGCCTCAAATGTATCCCTTAAAAACTGCATGGCTCCTCTTAAAAACCAACTCAACTACTTCTCAACAAATGGCTTCATAGTTTCTTACCACTATCCTTTTATTGATTATATGTTTAGTTTTGTGACTCTAACACTAATGTCATTTTTACCCACTAGACTATAATGTAGGGACCACTTCTGATTTATTGACCATTATACCATCCAGGCTCCATTCTAACATAATGCCTAGAAGAAGAACAGGCATTCAATATGTTTTAAATGAGTAAACCACAAAGACGCCAAAGCAGGTGGGGGAGAGAAGTTGAGGAATCATGGGTAAGGGCTGGAAGAATGTAAGAGGGGAAAAATGACTAAAAACTCAAGTGGAGAAGTCTGCCACAGAAAGGTCAACTTCTTTGAGACCCCAAAACAGCTGAAGAATGAGAGTAAAATTACAGAAATACAGAGCAAGTGGGTTGAAAATTTGAGGGAGTTCATTTTAGATGGCATCTCTTCAAGAAAGCAGGAGCCAAAGTCAACTTGGAGTAAGATGTTAGGAGCTTGAGAAATTAGGTGCCACAGAGAACTGGGGTAATGAGTTAAATGGAAAGAAAAAAAAAGATGACCAATACCATGGCCTCACTGAGGCAATTAATCACAAACCCAACATACAGACAGTCAAATGTGATTTTTTTTTTTTTTTAAGCAATGATTAAACACCAGAGTAGAAGTGAGAAAATGGACAAGCTCTCAGGGTAGGGGCTAGTGAAACAAGTTACACATTCCAAGTGTTCTTCATGCATCTGGCATCAAACTGCTGAACAATGCTGTTACCATGCACTTATTTCCCAGCGGTCTTAAATGAGCTGGTTTGGAAAGAATTAAATCTTGTAGATCACCAAGATGTCAGGAAACACCAGAACACCATCCCATATTTTAAAATTCCTGCAATTTGAGCAATCATTTGGATTATTCATTTCCTCTTTTGGATCTGAACTATCCACTAACCTCCATCACTAGAGAATAGTTCTTCCCAAATCAGGTCAGTGGAACCAGCAGGAAATCCTCTGTGTTAAGATAGGTATGCAAGAGATGCTGCTTAAATACATCTATAGCAATGGGGAAGCAGTAACAGGTTTTAAGAAGAGAAAAGACTTATCATGTACAAAAAAGTTTAAGTAAAAGTGTTATTAAAGTAAATTTCTTCCAATACGTTGAAAAAGATCTTATTGAATGCATGCTTTGTCTGAACAAAGGAGACACTAGGTTCTTCCCTTTTTATGTTACCTAAAGGAGAATTATGTCAAAATAGTGATCATTATGACCACATTATGACTACTAAGTAATAACAACCAGAACATTGACACATGGCTAATTTTCCATTGTTCATGCAAAAATGAGCATAGTTAATTTCTCAAGCAAATAAAATAAACTGTAGTCAATACATATTTAAATTTAATTGAGATATTTTATATCTACTCATCACCTGGAGTCTCAAACAGCTAGATCCATCTTTATGTGACAACCCCCATCCTTGTCTAGGGCTTCATAGACACTAGGCAAGTGCTCTACCACTAACCTGTAGCCCAACCTGTATTTAAGCACAGTGCTCTATAACTCCAACACCACTGCTCCTATCCTTGCAAGGTAATGAAATAATGAAAGCAAAATTTCATTAACAAAGTCTTAAAATGAAAAAAATGTGATTTAAGGGAAAAACACTCATTCTATTACATATATGTTTCTATTAAAAAAGAATGAACAATGGTTCTTGACTGTGGAGTGGGGGGTGTTTTGGCCCTTAGGGAAAATTTGGCAATGTCTGGAACTTATTTTTAATTGTGATGACTGGGAAGAGTTGCTTCTGGCATCTTGTGAGTACAGGCCAATGAGCCTGCTAAACATCCTATAATGAACAACATTTTCCCAATAACGAAGACTTACCAGTCCCAAATGCCAACAGTGCTGAGGCTGAGAAACCCTGAAGTAGAGTGGTTGACAAAGCAAGAGGACAACAGAGCTATGCTGTCAGAGAACTTCCAGAAAAAGGTCATGCTGCTTGTCAAGTCAGAAGACAGGGTGACTGATAATCAATTCAGCCACTATCTAAAGGACAATTTATGACAGAATGATTGGTGGAAAGTTCTCCCAATCATATCTTTCACATTTTAGATCTGTAACACATTTTCAGAGAAATGTCTCTGACATTTAGGTTATTCTTTGAAAACATCATGAGCAGCAAATACAATGTTATTCTATCAAACAACAGAGAATCATGTCAGAGAGCATGCTAAATGTAGCATGCTTGATCCAGCGTATTATCACTTATTTTGTACTTTAAATATAATCAGCATTTAAAGATACTTCCCTCAGATAAGTCTACCAATGCTTTTATAAAAGCACAAAATGTCCTCTGCTCATAACACTGAGAAATGTGAAAAATGCCTTACAAATACTTATCATTGATTATTAGAAAAATCATGTAATCTTTATTAAGAACTTGTATTATTCTCTGAGTTTTAATGGAAGATCTGTACAAGAGAATGAGAGGTGACAGAGGTTAAACTTTATGGACTCAAATCAGAACTAAATAAAGATAAAGTAAAATTTACTAAATAGGAAAATAAATTTCACCTATATATTATTTTGTATAAAATTTAATTCATGGGATGAGAAAGACATAAAGGAAAATTCTTTAAATATAAGTTAAGTATAGAGCACTTGCTTAGTATATGCAAGGCCCTGGGTTTATTCCCCCAAACCACCACCAAAATAAATAAATAAATAAATAAATATAGTAGAAAAATAGTAGACAATAAATAGATTACCTAAAGTTGTGCTATATAACACTATTGTCAGGGGTAGTGGTACAGGCCTTTAATTCCAGGGACTCAGGAGGCTGAGGCAGGAAGATCACAAATTCAAGGCCATTCTTTGCAACTTAGCAAGACCCTGTTGTATAAATAGTTACTGGTTTGTCTGGGGACCCTCCAGCCCACCCTCAGGAATAACTCAACCTTTGCTTTCTCCTTGTGCAGTGAAAGTGTCAGCAACCAATGTTGCCATCACCCACCACCATTTCAATAAGCCAGATTAAATGCTGGAATGTACCTGGCACATTTACCAACAGAGCAGGTGCGTTCCACTGGGATAAATTTATAAGAGGTGGCAGCTGCCAAGCCATTAAAAGGTATAATTTTGCTTCTTATTGTACAGTTTGAATAAGAAAAAAAAATTTAAAAAGAAAAAGTTTTGAGTTTTTTTCTTTTTCCTTTAAAGTATAGAGCATAGGACTGGGCACAGGTATAAGACTAGTCTCAGCTACTCAGGAGGCTAAAGCAGGAGGATTGCTCAAACCCAGGAATTTGCAGCCAGCCTGGGCAATATATCAAGACTGTTTCAAAAACAAAAATGAAAAGCATACACTATTAGAACTTCCACATGAAAAAGGGCACAATGAAACAAACATAAAACAGGAATGTAAAAAGCACGGTGACACAAACCTGGCCAACTGTGCAGGTAAAGACGATGTGCATCATTGACTAGGTGGGTGGAGGAAAAAGGGAACTGGCCTGAGAATATTAAGGCCATTATCCTAATTAGCAGGTCATTTTGAATGAATCTCTTAATCTCTTTTGGATCTCAATTTTAATTTGTAAAATGAAGGAATTGATTAGAACCATCAGGGATGATCTCTAAGGTCCTTTCCTGACATTAATTTTATAATTCTATGAACTCAGACCCCACACAATCCTAATCATTTATCAGAAACTACTTTTCAAGTTCTTTCTAAAAAATATATCTCACACGTGATAATAAGACTTGAACATGAAGTTAAACATCTGATGGATTTTGTGGTAGGTTTCTAAGGCAGGATCTTGATAAAATCAAACCATATATATTTTGATAAAGGAACTAAACTTAAAATGCAACTAGCCAGGTGCTAAGGAAGCTCAGTTTCATGTTTCTCAAGGGTTGGCTGTTAGCTTCATAACTCTGTGTACCCATAATATTTTAATAGGGCCAACATTATGTGTCTCAGGGACTTCTTTTTACATAAGCATAGGTCATTTCTTTCTTCTATAAGAGAAGTAAAACACTGTGTAATATACATATACTATATCCTTGGAGAAAAAATAAGGGAAGAACTCTCTCATCCCCACTCCCTCTTTTTTTTTTTTTCCCCTGCAGGACCAGGGATCAAATCCAGGGCCTTGCACATGCCACGTAAGTGCTCTACACTGAACAACTCCTTCAGTCCCCTGTAGAATTCTATCTTAAAACATGGATTCAGCTAAAGCAGATCAAATCATGTTCTTCAACTAAAAGAATCCTTGTATCTTAAACTTCAATGCCTTCAAATTCAAGTTTCATTTCTTCCATGAGAGTTTTACTATTCCCTTGCCTAAAGGGGTTATCCTGTGAACACTTCTGGATTACCTACCTATTTATTTTCTATTATTTTCTCAATGCTGGGAATTGAATTCAGGGACGCCTGCATGTTAGCTATGCCCTCAGCCTTACCTATTTTATTTTATAAAGTGATTTATTTTGCATGTCTGTACCTTCCTTGAATTCTATTAGAATTAGGGTAGGGACATCAGTGGGATTAGCCTGAAGCAGACAGTTATGGGTCAAGACAGCTATCTGAGGAACTGATCTGCTAAGGTGAATGTAAAGGAGTGTCTGAAGCCTGGAGATTAGTCTGTAAGGGAAAAAAGCCACACAAAACCCCCAAATCAACTACACTCTAAACTAAGACCATTATGTAGTGAGTCCATCTAATCAGATCAGTGGCTCAGCAGTGAGAATTGGGAATCTTGGAATCAGTAATCCCTATCCTCAGGAACATAGGCACACTGGGGATCACAGAGAAATGAACACATCTGCTCTGCTGGTAAATGTGCCAGAATCTTGCATATCTCTTCTCCTAGGAGACATAGAAGAGGAAGGACAATACCAACCTTACAGGTAGCCAAAAAGATACCGAGAGTCCCTTTAATTTCCTCTGGCTCACGCAGAATTAATTCATGGGTACTGAACAAGAATACACTTAGAGGTGGAGTTAGCCTCAATTTCATTGGTCAGCATGATGCAAAGTCAGGGATATCAGTAAGTCACTACAAGTAAAGGCCATATTTTCATAATATTGCTCACAGTTTTTGATATAGACCAAACTTGTTAGCTATCATAATGATTCCCCATGCCAATGTTATAAATGATTCTACTGCATTAAATGTTTTTAGGGAGTACATTCAAATTAGCATTATTATGAGTTATGTGCTTGTTTCTCCCTGAAGTCATATGTTGAAATCCTAACCCTCATGTGACAGTTTTGGAAAGTAATGAGGTCATGAGGGTGGAATCCTCAAGAATGGGATTAGTACTTTCATAAGAAGAGACACAGAGAATTCTTCCTTCTGTCCTCTGCCCTGTGAGGATGCAACAGGGCTGAAAACCAGAAAGGTGGCCCTCTTCAGACACTGGATCTACCAGCACTATAATCTTGGACTTCCCATTCTCCAGAACTGTAAGAAATAAATGTTTGTTGTTTAAGCCATTGGTCTATTGAAGATTTGTTAAGCCAAATCTTAACAAAACCTGATAACCTTAACAAAACCTGATAAGACAAGCATCTGCTAAATTCTTAAATCTGGTACCAAATTGTGAACAATGGGTAATGTTACACATAACATTTGCACATAGTTGAATTCCAATTCTTGCTTTGCAAATTCCTTTGACTGTATTATTAGTAGTACCCAAACTATTGCAGGTAACCATTACTTTATGTTCTTGCTGTTACTTGAAACTGTTGTTTTACCCAGAAACCATTTTTTTCTTTCAGTTCCTTGTAGCATAGGCTGTTTTCTCACATATCTAACCGTGAACCATGGTAGCCAGGAGCTAATACTGGTTTCCTCTTAGCTCTTCTTCTGTTGATTTTAGGCTACTGTACTTTCAAAGCACTTCTTCTTAGATGTTTTGACACCTGGCTATAACATCCTCTACTTATCTTTGTGGCGGCCACCCACCTTTGGACCTCATGGGTACTCTAACACTATGGTTCTCAATGTCAACTGCAAATTAAAATCACCTAAAAAACTCTGGTTCCATTCTAGATCAATTAAATCAAATCTGCAGGGTGTGGTGATGGACACCAATATTCAGTTTTTAATTTCTTAGGTGATTGCAACAAGAGCCAAGGATGAGACCTGTGCTCTACCACAATAATTAAGGACATTGGCTCCTGCTTCATCAGTTTACTCTATAAACCAATTTTTGCTATCACCTGGAATTTTAATGTTGAAGAGAACAAGCTGTCTGACACTCTGGGTCATAGTTCCTGAACCAGCTCAATGTTATTTCACTTCAGTTCTTACGTACACTCTATCAGTCATTACCTGGAGTACTTGATACATAAAATATTAAATAAGCAAGAGAGTTTCTGGCCTTAAACACTATAGTTGCTCCAGCTTGCTAAGTCCCTTACCGTACACTTCTATGCCTCCACCTGGGCATGGACAGCTTATTGCAAACTTGCAAGGAACCTAGCTTTCTAAGTGTGTCAGTCTTCTCTTGATTCTCCATCTTCTTCAATCTGGCTGATCCTCCATGGTATATCACTCCAATGGCTCTTACCAAGGCTATCACATCTCTTACCCTCTTGTTCCTCTAACATACATACAAGTTCAAATCCATTTCAAACTGAATTTACCTTTTCCACTGCTATGCCCAAGATACTGAGCACCACTGAAGAAAAAAATACAACTAGGGGGGATAGGATGTAGTGCAGTGGTAGAGAGCTTGCCTAGCATGTATGAGACACTGGGTTTGATCCTCAGTACCACACAAAAATGAATAAAAAAAATAAAGGTACTGTGCCCATATACAACCAAAAAAACTTAGGAAAAAGGAAAACATTTAAAAAAAATGCAACTACAGAGATTTGTGGAACCTACATTTTCATGGTATCCCAACAGCAGTTACCAGAATTACTGAGAAATCTTTTTACATTTCCCAAATGAACTCTTACTCCTACTTTTCTTGGAGGGATTCAAATAGTCTCTTTTTAATCTCACTCTTTTGCTCCTCACATTAGATGTGGACCTTGATTTCTGTTTTGGAAAGCATAAAGATATTCTTTCTATACTTCAACTGTATCAATTTATTTTCATTCTCATCCACACTTACTTGCCTTAGAAGGGTATTGCTCTAAGCTCAGCACTGCTGACATTTTTTTTTTTTTTGGCAGATAATTCTTTGTTGAAGGGGGCTGTCCTCTGCACTCTAGAAGGTTTAGCAACATTATTTATGGTAGCTCCTCTAATAGCTCCATGGCTGGGGGTATCAAACTAGTAGGGTCTAGATTTGACCCTGAGAGGTCTCTACCTACTAGATGCCAGTAATATCCCCCTCCTTCTAGGTGAAATAACAAAGAATGTCATCAAACATTGCCAAATAATGTCTATTGGGAGGCAAAATTGCCATTATGTGAGAACCACTCTTCTAAGTCAAGGCTCATCTATACATCTCTTTCTGATTAAAAAACAAAACAACAACAACAAAAAAACTTCCCACTTCCTCCAAGATCACTTGTACCATTGATGTGTTTTATGGGTCTTGAACCTGTCCATTGGCTTTGTCTCCTTAGTATATAATTTTATATGTCTCTCCAATATTAAAAAAAAAAAATCACTCCTGGACACAAGGTCACCCCTCCAGCCACTCTTCAATCCTTTTTTATTCTTTTAAGTGAAATGTTGAGAATGACATTCATGAGTTCCCTTGCTGAGGCACCATTCAATTTTTAATCTACCCTTAATCCTCATTACTGCACTGATACTGGTGCAAAGCTACTAGGATCCTTTTGATTACCAAATGCTTAGGTAACTTTCCTGCTTGGCTATTTATGACTATATTCTCCTTGAACTTTTCTCTCCTAGCTTCTAAGGCACTTTTTTTTTCATTCTTTAACTATTTTTTAAAATATTTTTTTCTTAATATTTCCTTTTTTTTGGACTTCCTTAATACTAGTGTTCAATTGGGTTTTATCCTTGGCTGTCTGTCAGAACTTGACAACACTCTTCTGAGCTACAGTCTCTGTTACAAGCTTCTATCTACTGATATAATACAATGAATACACTAATTTCTCTTCATCTAATTTTGAATCTCAATCCTCTCTCAAAATTCAATCCTGCATTTCTGACCTTTGATGAATACTTCTATCAGGGAGCACTATAGACACTAATAAATTGAGATGTCTAAAACCGAGTTTATCTCCTACTACTCACCATCCCTTGTCTCTATCTCCCCAAATCTTCGTTGTTCACTTCATAATTCCTACAGTACCACCATCTATTCAGCTGTATAATAAGCTAGGGTTCTTAGAAAAATCCAACATTCCTTCATTAATCATATTCACTGAACTATAAAATTCTGCCAATTATACCTTATTTCCCTATTCCTCTATCCCCACTAGTTCAGCGTTGCATATTTTATTTCTATGGATTCCTAGTTTCCTTGCACTAGGTTTTAGGTACCTCTTATCCAAATACTATTCTGTCACTAGAACAATTCCTACCCCCGCCCTCAGTGCCACAGATCCAACCCAGGGACTCACACAGGTAAGCACTCTGCCATTGAGCTACAGGCACAGGCCCTAAAATGATCTCTTTAACATGCAAATCCTTACAAACCACTCCCTGAGTTATCTCTTTCACGGAATTCCGTTTGTCTAGAGAATAAAATTAAAGCATTTTAGCACAATGCAATAAGCTCTCAATAGCCTGGTTCCTGCATTTCTCTTTTCTCTCCATTTAGATCCATGTTCCATGTTCCCTAGACCTAATCATTAAAAATCATCACTGAAGTAAGGTATGTGAAAAAAAATTTTTTTTTACCCTCAAATGTGTTTTCTAAGTTCATCTACATAGAATATATTTTTTCATCCTAAAAGCCTCAAATCAAGCACTTAAACTCTCTGGGAACTCTCATTGTGCACACAGTCTCATTACAGTTCCCAGTCCGTTGGAATTTCTCCCTCACTCATGTCTCACCCACTTGCCTGAAGGGCAAGTGTCTTGTCTACTCACTCCTGTTTTGGTGGGGACTAAAAATATTTGTCCTGAAAGTAGGAACTCAATAAATACAGGTTAAATGGCTGAATGGTACATGACAGGTTCAAAAGAAGTTTATCATGATATTGTAATTATGTGTTTCTTGACCAATATTTGTTAAAAAAAAAAAAAAGTAGATGTCAGTTCACCAGAGTTAAGAAACAGCGAGGCTACTCAATCAAGAGCTACTGTCACTTAGGCAAGAGCTACTGTCACTTAATAAAACAAGATATATATATATAAAATGGTACAGTGCTTGTTAAACCTTTCACTGAAGTATTACTAACATCTGAAGAAGAGTGATTGATGTCTCTGAGGAATCTGATGGCACAGACAAAACAAAACAACAACAACAAAAAAGAAATAACCCACATTTCTATGGCTGATAATACATCCGCATTCATTTTAACTTGACACTGGCAAGTAAAAGAAATACTCCAGAAAGACAGAACACATTTATCGTGTGGACTCCGGTGACCTTTAGCATAAATGTGTACCTCCCAGGTGGAGCTGACAGTAGCATCAATTATCAAAGTTGAAGAAACAAATATAGAGTGGAAATAGCATCACACTTAATGTCACAAGTTCTACTTTGGGGTCTCGTCCTATCACTTAGACTGTGACTTGGGGCGGGGGGGGGTCTACTTTATTTTCTCTGAGCCTCCTCAGTTTCCTTATCTGGAAAATGGCTATAACAACATTTGCCTTATGTATTTCATAATGTTGGTGCCAAGATCAAAAGAAATAATGTAAACAATGAAGGATTATAAGCATGAAAATATAGAAACATTTTATGCAGAGAGAGTGAAAAAATTAACATACATATACAATACTTGAATTCTTAAAACAATTACCTTTTGAGGAGCTGAAAGCTTTTCTGTTTTGGTTTTTTCCTTGGGGGTTAAAGGAGGGGAGCGCTCCTTTATCTCTGGAGGCAGTTCTTGATATAGTGCTGGAAGTGAAAAAGGAATTTATGTATTTATATTGAGAAGCACTATTTGGGGGAGGGTTATAGTAACAGAGGAAGCATATATGAAATTAAAGAGAAATTAATGTTCAATTCCTTGGTATAGCAACACTCTATATAGCACTTATTCATGATGGAAATTTGTTGACTTAAACATTAGTTATTATTGGACAATTTTAATCAGCAGGATTTCAGAAACGTAGATGGTACCATTCTCACTTACTATATGGTAAGAGAGATGCTTACTTCATTTTATCTCAATCCCCAATCACCAGGAACCTACTGTAAGCAAGGTTGTCTGCTAGGTACTGCCGGAGATAGAAAGATGATCAAAAGACAGTTTTTGCTCTCAAGGAGCTTATAATCTGGTCAGGGACAGACATGTTCACAAGTAACTGCAATATAAGATACAATGTGGTATTACTTGAAAGAGAATAAGAACAAAACAAAGTAATGTGGGGATGAAAAAATGCTGAAAGAAAGATGTGGGAGTGTGATGGACTTTGAGTAGGCAGGTTTTCACCAGGCAGAGATATAGGAAAAGGATAATTTGGGAAGATAGAATGAAATGAAGAAGCATGGTTCCAGGACTATCATGATGTTGAATCTATACAGTGTTGAACTTTAGAGTTTTAAATATATTACTCCACTCTATATGATCTATTAAATCTATACAGGATATTAAACCTACAGAGCTATATAGGAATTTTAAAGACTTAAAACAAAACTCTATTTTGGTTAAAAGCAACTCTGAAGTGAAAGAAAATGCAAAACTATATTTGATCAAAAATGTACAACTAAGATTGTAAGATATATTAGCTGGCTTTAGATATGGGTTGGTATTATTATTGGGTTTCTTTATCTCTTACAGAAAAGAGTGTTAGATGTGATTAAGGGAAGCTGATCATGTTCTTCTTTCCAGTGACTTAAGATACGAAGAAAATAAGTCCTTTATAATAATGGGGTACCATTTTCTGTCATTGTGCTGTTCTCTTAAAGGACATGGTTCTCAATTGAACAGCAGGTATAGATTCTGTTAATATATATACTCCTTTAGATCATTTGTTTTGCATATTTGGCTTCAGATAAAGATCAGGAATAATTCCTCTTACTATTTTTAGAGTGGAATATGCTGCTGAGAATCAATTTTTTTTTCTCGAGTGTAAAAACCAGGCAGTTCAGTTTTTGTTAAATTCAAGTAAAAAGCAGGATAAAAGGGAAAAGAAAATTCTCTTCTGATGAAGTATGAGAATTCAATTATTATATTCTTGGGTAGTCTGAAAGTTTTCTTCCCTGTTTGTTCTGGTCTTTACAGTGCTCTTTCAAGAAGCAATGACCGATGCCAAAACAAAAAACTAACCCCCCCCAAAAAACAACCCCCCCATCAATTATTCTGGGACATAATAAGGAGTTTTATCAGTTGCAGAATGGTCTCAAGATAAGAAATTAATTCTGTGTACAACCACCAACCATCATTGTAATATGTTTCAGAGATTTGACTTGATTATTATGAAAGAAAAACAAATTTTATAACTCACTGAGGATCAAATATCTATAACCTGTCAGGACTTGCAAGCTTAAGAGGTTATATCTATAAACTGAAGTTAAAACACCTAATACCACCATCCCCAAAGGCACACAATCTTCATATACTGCCAGATAAAAAAAAAAAGGTGTAGATGTTTTCACTTGAATCTTACAGGAATAATGGATTGTAATACCTAGTTAAAATTACCAAATCCTCCAGAGTAGTTATGATTGTGTGGCAGCTCTTGATTTTTAGCTACCCCTTTTTAACCTTGGCTGTTGATTCTGTGCAAGAGCCATCATTGGAAAGGAGAGAAAGGCAAGCATGGATATTTTTACATTCTGAAAGTTAGAAGTACTAAGCTGTTGGGAGATGACTTAAATGCTATCTTACATGTACTCAGGAATTAGCTTGTCCTAACATTTCTCCCTTCCTCTCAGATAATTTTAAGTTTTCTCCATTATGTATTTTAAACATAAAAATATACCTCTAGGAAAAGTATATTTAAGAGGTATCAGTCATTTGTTATTTAGGAAAAAATAATTAAAATAGTGGCACAGAAAAAATTAAGAATTATGTTGCAAGAGAGAGAAGTAGGTAATTTGGAGATATATATATATATAGCTTTTTAAAGGGAAGGAGTTTGCTGAAGGCAGCAGATAAGCTGGGGAAAGGATCTGCAGTGAGACTTGGGGCCACTTGAGAAAATGGGGAGAGGGGCATGGGGAAGGATTAGGGCACAGACACAGTACTATGAAGGTGCCAAAGATAGTTTTATCTAGAATTAGACCAGCACTCACTAATTAAGGAGGAAACAAATTCTTCTTCCTCCCATCTGCTTTGCTCTCAAAATTCAGAACTTAGGTTAGGAATCAATAGTACCTTTGTTCAGTCATGGTTTGAGTTAGATGGGGTTTCACAGACTAGCCTGAAAACCAACCATTATTTATAACAATTACTTCTTTGTGGTAACAGAAGACTCAACAAAAAATATTTAAACAGAGTGTTCTCAATTTACTACATTTTAAATCAAAATCACATGATTTTAGTGTTTCTGGTAAAAAATTAGAATTGATATAGCTCAATGTCTTTCTTTCACAGGAGGAAACTGAGGCACCTCATTGTAACTTGCTGAGCTAGGATTAGAAGGCAATCTTCATGGTCCCTGGCAATTGTGCTTTCTCCACACTGCAAGTTAACTACTGATAGGAAGAATTCTTTTGAAGAAGTATTACCATAATTTTTTCCTTTTTTAAAAAATTATTTCCTTTATTTTCAGGCTTTGTTAGTTCTATTTTCACCTCTCAAGGCCTGGCTGTGAATCTACAGCGTTCAGAATTCATATTTAGAATTTCTTTTCTAGTTGATTTTTTTCCTTTCACAAGCGAAGGCTTAATATACTTGAGATGGAACAATCTATTGTACTTTTGTTTTGGCAGGTGACCAGGTAGGACTGAAGTGTGCAAAGTGGGAGTTGGGGAACTAAGGGTTCTTAGGATGCTCGTCAGCTGAGGAGTCACTGTGGAGAGAGAAGAGGTGATGAAAATGTATGTAGTTGGTGGCAGGGTAAAAGGAACTAAGGGAGAAAGCTGAAGTCACGGGGCAAGTCCCCTGGGATGACAAGTACAATCAGCAAACATTCCAGTTGCAGAATACAGTAGTTTTGGGGCATGCTAGTGCCTCCTCTTTTTGTTTTTTTACATCATGAGTATGAAAAGAAAAACCCATTGGTAAACATGCAAAGATTACAAAAACAGTAAATTAAAGGGTAAAAAATGATAAGATCTTGGACTATCAGTTAGACCATATTAGTAAACCAGGAAGGGAGCATAAAACTTACTTTCACTAGCCACATGATTAGCTGGAAAATAACCTTCCTGTCCCTTTCCTATGCTGCCATACCACCAGTCTTCATTATCTTTGAAAAACACTCGGATAATGTCTCCGCGATGGATGGTTAGTTCATCTGATCGGCTCGCTGTATAGTCATAAAGAGCCACTACCTAAGAGAGAGATAAGACCACCACAGCTTTATCACAACTGTGCCACAGAGAAACCCCCAACACTCACTTCCTGTTGCAGTAGAGCAGCTGAAACCAAAGCAGTACTTGGGTAAGTCTGAGGCTGTCTCAGGGTTTGCTAATGGAACCAGGGGTGGTGGGAAGACAGCAGGAGCAGCAAGATAAAAGACTGTGGGACTGAGAAATGGTTAAGAACATTCAACACACTAAGATTAGCTTCAAAATAGCAGATGTTAATTTTTTAAAGTAAATTACTTGAGAAGCAAATAAAAAAAAGCTCACATGCCATTCACTTTCTTAGAAGTGTTTTATACTACACCTTTAGATCCTGTTCTCTGTGTAAGCAGATGCACCTGAAAGAAAATTCTCCAGAAGGTTAACAGTTTCACAAAAAGGAAAAGCGCAATGGAATAACCTGATTGTACAACTTCATTGTAATCACTAGTTTATTGTTAATGTCTCTTTTTGAGATAAGTTTCTCTAGAAACACATAGTTTTTGGTGTTTTTTGTAAACAATCTAAATCTTCTGACTATCTTTGAAAATATCCTCTAAGCTTACTTTCACTTTCACTAGGTCCAAATTTAAGAGAAAAGAGCTTTTTGTGAGAATTCTTTCCTTTGTGTTTTATAGTAAAACACTTGAAAAACTCAAGTCAAAAGGTATGGAAGTGGCTGAATAAGCATTTAAAAATCCCTCATAGCAGTTAAAGGAAGGGAGATTTTAATCTGTATTAGATCTGAAGTATTGTATAAAGTAAGACATAATAATAAGTATTTGGAAGAATACACTTACTCTACTGTTTTTTCCCCCTCTACTTTAAAAGGGTTTGAAAATGTACAGGTTACACAACTTTATTGAAATGGAAAAAAAAATTGCAATCCTTTGCAATTAGATTGAGTGCTGATTCATTCACTTAACAACTACTGAAATCCTAATGTGCCTGGTGTTATATTAAGTACACATGGTAAATAGATATATTGTAGATATTTCTACAAGAGATATCTGATTAAGACTTTGTAGGAAAACTAAAAGATAATCAGGAATTAGCCAGGTACAGAGGGAAAGTGTATCTCAGTTAGATTATACCACATATATAAGAGTCCAGTAAAAAGAAACTCAAAATAGTTCAGTATAATGGGAGCCAAGCATTGTGGGTGAGAGCCGAGAGAGCAGGGTGGGGGAAGTTAGGGTAATGGAGGAAGTAGGGGTCAGATCACGCATGGTGAAGGAATTCAGACTCAATAATATGGCCAATGGAAAGATGGAAGGGTTTTCAGCAGGGGATTCTAATAGTGTTTACAAAACAGTTCTGGTACCTTTAAACATATTCAGTAAGATTTATTAACATATAACAGGCAATTTTAATGTATTATGTTTGGAATTAACTTGTCACTATACGGTAAAGGGCAGTAACAATAATCTAAATGGTTCAAATGCAACGCCTATTGTACTGCCTAGCATAGTACTTAATTTACAACATGCAGTGCAGGCTGTTAAGGTTTATAAATTTCTTATGTTGATGCTAAACCACTTATATAAAAGTAGAAACTTTAATTTTCCCCCTTTTCTTCCTTCTCCAGATATTGTCTTCTTCATTCTCCTACTTGGCACTATCATGGAAGAGAAAAACTAAATACAATTATATGTCTACCATGTTCTGGACAGCATAGTAGGTACTTGTGTGTTACATTACTGAGCCTACATGAAAACGCTGTGAGGGCAGATATTCTTATTTTCATTGGACATATGAGGAATTTGATGTATAAATAATTTAATAACTGGTAAATTAAGGTCAAAGAAACTAGTAAGTCAAATAAACTAGTCAGTGGTAGGATCAGGACTTATAACCCAGATTTTTCTTTTTCTTTGTTTTCAGAAGACCAAACACATTTATAGGCCATCTTTGTCTAGAATCATCTATGGGGAGAAAGAAGCAAACAGGAAAGGAGGTTAAAATACATTTCTGGATAGGGGCACATAAGGAGTTCCCTATGCCAAGAACACCAAGTGTCCTGGATCACCTGCAGGCCCATTGTGCCCCTTTCATGATGCACAAAACCCCAATCTCAGGAAACTCTATAATGGTTTGTTCCTATTGTTCCTCATCCCAGTTCTGCCACACCGAGATACCACAATCTTAATGAGTCTTACTTATGCAAAGACAAGATCAATGTATGCTTATTTATTTGAGTCCTAGGTGACTACTGAAAAGGCAGTTAGTGTATGCGTTAGAATTACTTAGGAAGCCTCACATCAGGCTTGTCACTGTGTGGACTACTAGCAATCTGGAGCTCTTCAAACTGAAGTTTGGAAAATTTTACTGGATTTTCCATGAGGGGTCTGTTCATCAAAGAATCCCTTCAGAATTACAAGGGTCCATAAGACCTTGTATAAGATCCCACACTACATTTTTCCTATTACAGTATCCACTGATGACTGTATCCTCTTCTTAAATAACTAAAAATAGCACGTCAAGTCACATATGTATTTGGACATATGACCTTTAAGGAAGCAATTATGGTTGAATGAGGTCATAAGGGTAAATCCCTCATCAATAGGACTAGTGTTTTTATAAGTAAAGGAAGAGACACCAGGAGCATATATGACAGGGAAAAAGAGCCATGTGAGGATATAATGAGAAGGTGACTGTCTACAAACCAAGACAGGCCTCAGGAGAAATCAATACTGTCAGCATCTTGATCTTGGACTTCTAGCTCCAAGACTGTGAGAAAGAAAATGTCTATTGTTTAAGTCACCCAGTCTATGGTGTTTGGGGGTATGGCAGCCCCAAGCAGACTAGTGCAGTCCCACAAACTAATGGTAATAGATGAATTCCTGACCATCATCCTGTCTTGGAACTACAAATATCCTGATGTGGAAACAATACCTTTGTCATCAAACCCCACAACCAGCAATCTTGGGAGGGTGATGGGAGGTAAGGACACATTCTCTAGAATACTAGAAAAATCTGTGGAGCATGTCTCCATCATACCTTTATTGATATTTAAGTATGGAATTGCTACACAACAAGGAACCAGCATTAATGTGCCAGTCATCCACATTTTGGAACTGTGATTTGACCATTTGGCTATGACTATTCTCTTAACATACCGGAGACACAAGACAAAAAACACATGGCTTGAAAATCTGCTTGTGTTCTAGTGTGTGTTTCTATGCACTGTGCTTTTATCTTCTTGTGTGAAAACCACTTGTTCTTTTCTGATAGTCATATTTTACATAGCAAACTTCATTATTTGTCTTAATTTAGCAGTAGATTCTGTATAAATCATGATGTTTCCATCTACTATTAGATTTTATTATGTTTCTTATACTGTAAAACTCTTTTTAAAAAGTTGGGAAGCACAGTCCCATCAAGCGGTTTGTTTTTGAATTAACGCTAGCTTTATCTTGTCCTTGTTCTGTCAAGCCTTACTACAGAAAATGTCTTGGCCATTCTCCTGATAAGTATGTTCTGTAATGTACCATTTCTTCCCCATAGTGGTTGGCATGTCGGTAGGACAGAATTATCCTCAGCAATATGATCTACCTCTTGAGCTGAAAAGATAGTTTTGAAATCATTCTGTGCAAAAGTTTAAAGACATGAGCTAATATGTCCACGTCAGTAATAATAGAACTGGGAAATGAGATATTTCACAAAATCCATTTTGTTTATATACAGAGATCCTTGATTTATATTAGGATTATAGTCTAATAAGCCCATAAATTGAAAATATATTTAACACCTAATCTATTCATCATTGCTTATCCTACTCTACCTTAAATGGACTAAAGCATAATTACATTAACCTAAAGTTGGGAAAAATCATCTAACATAAGACCTATTTTATAACAAAATCTTGAATATCTTAAGTAATATATTAAATATTGTACTGAAAGCAAAAAACAAAATAGTCATATGGGTACTGTTTCAACACCATCCTAAAGTTAAACTATTCTAATTGGGGACTATATGTGCTTGGATTCTCTTTCTCAAAACCAAGTTGCAAGGACACAATCATGGCTAAGTGCTTCCTTGCCCTTCTACCCTATGAAGATACAGAGAAAAGGTGTCATCTGTAACTAGGAAACTGACCCTCACTAGACATAGAATCTGCTTGCACCCTGATCTCGGAATTCCTAATCTCTAAAACTGTAGGAAGTTTCTGTTGTTTATAAGTCACTTGGTCTATGGTATTTTGTTACAGTAGCTCAAATATAACTGGTACCAATTAAACCTTTTCTTATTGGATATCACAACTCACATACTTTGTTATAGTGAATCTTCAGTGTTTTATTGAAAAGATTCTAATAAAAATTTTATTTTTTATTGTAGATTAGTGGGGTTTACTGTGATATTCCATATATGCCTATATCATGAATTAATCATGTACATGCAGCCTTCTTGACCCTTGCTCTCCTTCGCAATCCTTAATCATCCCTCTTCTCCTTTAAGGTTAACTTTTTCTACTCATTTTTTTTCTTTTAGTTTCCACATATTCTCAAGAATACTTAACTTTCTGTACTGGTTTATTATGTTTAATGTGATGTCTTGATGTTTCCCTGATATTGCTCAGGGAGTAGGGTGGGGTCATGTTTGGCACCTTGATCTCGAAATTCCTAGCCTCTAAAACTGTAAGAAGTTTCTGTATCATTCATTTTACTGCAAACAACAGAATTTCACTCTTTTTATGGCTAGATAATACTTCAGTGTGTGTGTGTGTGTGTACACACATATATATATCTCTACTCCTATGTATCTATCTATATCACATTTTCTTTATTCATTCATCTGTTGATAGATAGCTAAGTTGATTACATAGCTATTGTACATAGTGCTGTAATAAATATGGACGTTTGGTATCTCTTTTATATGCTGATTTCTTTTAATTTGAATATACACTTAGGAATGCAACTACTAAATGGTAGTTCTCTTTGTGCTTCTCTGAGAACTCTCCATACCATTTTCCATAGTTGTACTAATTTACATTCTTACGAACTGTGTACAATGGTTCCTTTTTGTCCACATTCTTACTAGCATCTGTTATTATGAATCTTTTCATAATAATTATTCAAACTGGGATAAGATGGTATCTTGTTACAGTTTTGATTACATTTCCATGATTGTTAATGATATTGAGCGCTTCCCCCCATATATTTATTGACCTTTTGTATTTCTTATTTTCAGAAGTGTTTATTTAGATCATATGCCAAAAAAGATTATAAAATATATATTTTTTATTGACCTTGCTTTGATCCAATTACTACATTCTATGCCTATTTACTACTTTTAGATTGGAAATGTTTACCTGCATTGTTGTATCTTGGAAGTATATAACTTGTTTTGATTTTTACAGGGACTCATGGCTGGGTTTCTTGAGTCTCAGAGCAGACACTGGACCAGCAATGTTGGCACAGCTAAGACTGGAGATTCTTGGATATAGACTGAATGCATTTTGCATTATGAGACAGACATGAGCCTTTGGGGATCAGGGGTAGAATGCAATCATTAGGATATGTGTATCCCCTAAAACTCATATGTGTTAGACTTGGTACCCAGCCAAGATGCTACTGGGAGGTGCTAGAACTTTTAAAAGATGGGACTCAGTGGGCCACCTTATATTGCTCTGGGCATGCCCTTAAAGAGTTTGTAGAACATCAATCTCTTCTTTCATTTTTGCTTCCTGGTCAGGAGATGAGCAGCTCCCTCTACCATGTACTTCTTTCATGGCATATGGTCTTACAATAGGCCCAAAAGCAATAGCGCCAACCAATCATGGACTAAAACCATCCAAGCCTGTGAGCCAAACAAATGTTTCCCCTTTTTAAGTTGGTATCTTGGGAAATTTATTACAATAATAGAAAGTTGAAAAACATAAATTTTGAATAGTATCTTTACATGAAAAACGTAATAGCCAGACATCAATAATTAACTGCGCTTGTCACTAAAACACTGAGTACTATATATTTCTAATTTCAATGTCAATCCAAAATTGTTGGAAAAGTTCACATATATGCTTATGTGTTTGGTTTAATGAAGAAGAAGATGAAGATATAATATTAGAAAGGATAAGACATTCCCACTTCAGTGTATAATCCTAATTTTGATACACAGGGAATATAGACTATTGAGTAGGGGACTCTAAAAATTGCCAACAATTACTTTACATAGAAAGTAGCAAACAGAATCTTAAGAAGCAAATGTAAAACCATGAGCTTCAGAATATATGAGCAGAAGGGAATCACTTCTAGAATGGTGGAATCATAAAAACTGGCTCCTGCATAAAGTCAAGAACACTGTCAAAATTCTTCCTAATCAACTTTATCAAAAATCTGAAAACTAACCAAAGGCTTGTAACAAACCAAATGTTATGTATGAAAGAAAAAGCAGCTGCATTTTGGTAAAAAGAGCAAACTTTTTATTTTAAGTTGACACATTCCCAGTGCTTCCTTGCCAGCTCTATTGTATGCTTGAAAGCCAACAGTCTCAAAAATATAATAGCTATGATGAGATCCAACATGGCGGCGGGCGTGGAGAGATCAAGTCTCTGACCTCTTCAGCTGTGCGGGCATAGGGAGTCGTAAACAGTCCAATATCTGTTTGCTCAGGATCACTAGGCAATGCTGAGCTGACGTGGATCTGGGGCGAACAGTCTGGGCCTCTCAGAACACACACTGAGCCCGGATTGGCTGAATTCAAGCTCCCATTCGTCTGCTTCCCGCAGACAAACAGCTGTGACTCAGCACTAATCCATCCGGCTGAAACAACTGGTCAGCCCATCTGATCCTACGGAGGTAAATGCCATCCGAGCCTTCATAGGTAGTGGCCACAGGTTTGAAACGGGGCTTGGGAGAGACAGTAAGGACCCACCCGTTGCACTGGTCACCGGCAAAGGGAAACGAACTGTCGCCATTTGCAAGAGATACCACCATGGCAGAGATCTGATGTCACCAGACTGCGGCGGAGGAGATAACTTCATTGAAACCTGTGGCTACAGGTGTGTAATTCCCTAGCCTTCCCTCTCCACACATTGGGGAAACCTTAAGGGCCCCTCCCAGCTCTCCCGTAAGGGCCCCTCCCAGCTCTCCCGTGAGCGCGATAGCCAGGCCAAGGGAATCAGAAGTGGCGCGGGACCCGCGGCAGGGAACTCCCGGTTACCGCTCCCACCAGTGCTGACAACTGAGGTCTCTTGCACCAGCTACCGGGGGCGTGGCTACTGGAGGGCAAGTAAAACTCGCTGAGGATTCTCAGCCCCAAGCTCTACAAACTTAGGGTCTGAGGGAATGGCAAACAGGGAGAGTATGCCCAGTCGTTCATGAAAATAGGGCTCCCGGGAGCAGCAGACCTGGCGTGTAGCCAGTATTGTGGTGAGCGTCATCGGTGAGAGGAGCCTGGCTAGAGGAAAAGTGGGGAAGTGACTAGACACAAGAGGAGGCCCTAGGCACTCAGGATTGGAGACACGCCCAGTCTGGGAGGAGGAACTGCTGCACAGTGATTGGTTCCCGCGTATTGACAGGAGAAGCTTGGCCTGGTGGGCACAGCTCCACCTACTGAAAGAGAAGTTAATCAAACTCTAAGACTGCATTTATTAGTTTTTTTTCTTTTTTTTTTTGATTTGGGTTTTTTTTTTCATTTTCATTTTTCTTTCTTGTTGTTTTTAAATTTTTTTAAATTTTTTTAATTTTTTTTCTTCTAATTTCAATTTTTATTATTTTTAAATTATTATTATTATTTAAAAATTTTTTTCTTTTTTTATTTCCTATTTTTTTTTCTTTTGTCTTTTCATTTCTTTTCAATTTTCTTATTCCGCTTCCTTGAATTCTACCTGCTTACTCTCACTCTCTTTAGTGACTTCTTCCCTTCCCTTCTAATACCTTTCCTCCCAAGCATCAAATAAATTTATAGGAGTAAACAGTAACTCAGCAGTCAAACAGAACAAGAAGTAACATGAGCAGCATGAAAAAGCAAGGAAGAAAAGGAGTACAAACAATGCAGGACAGCCTAAATATTCAGGAGGACCTAGAGTCATCAGAAAAATGGTCATATAAAGAACTCAAGGAACACCTTAGACAGATGGAATGGAACCTTAAAGAGGATATGAGACAGCAAATTCAAGCAGCGAAAGAACACATTGAGAATGAATTACATAAACAGATAAAAGAAGAAGTTAAGCATCTTTATCAGGAGATAGAGATTATAAAAAAAAATCAAACAATAATTCTAGAAATGAAGGAACCGACAAACCAAATTAAAAACTCAATTGAGAGTATCACTAACAGAGTGGAGCAAGTAGAAGCCAGAACGTCAGATAATGAAGACAAAATATATCATCTTGAAAAGAGTCTAGACAACTCAGAAAGGCTGGTAAAAAATCACGAGAAATACATCCAAGAGTTATGGGATAACATAAAAAAACCAAACTTACGAGTCATCGGGATAGAAGAAGGTACAGAGATTCAAACCAAGGGAATGAGTAACCTGCTGAATGAAATAATTACAGAAAACTTTCCAGAAATAAAAAAGGAAACAGATATACAAATTGTAGATGCATACAGGACACCGAGCACACAAAATCACAGTAGACCAACGCCAAGACACATTGTTATGAAGATATCCAATATACAGAACAAAGAGAAAATATTAAAAGCTACAAGAGAAAGGAGGCAGATTACATTCAGGGGTAAACCAATAAGGTTAACAACGGATTTTTCATCACAGACGCTGAAAGCAAGAAGGTCATGGAACAATGTATTTCAAACACTGAAAGACAATGGATGCCAACCAAGAATTCTGTATCCAGCAAAATTAAGCTTCAGGTATGAAAACGAAATAAAAATCTTTCATGATAAACAAAAGTTAAAAGAATTTGCAGCCAGAAAACCAGCATTGCAAAGCATCTTGAGCAAAACACTACACGAGGAAGAAATGAAAAACAATAACCAAAACCATCAGTGGGAAGTGCCTCGGTAAAGACAGAGGGCAAGGGGAAAGATAATCATGGAGAAACAAACTAAATTAAAAAAAAAAAGGATAAATAATCAAACATGGCTGGAAGTACAAACCATATATCAATAGTAACTCTAAATGTTAATGGCTTAAACTCTCCAATAAAGCGACATAGGCTGGTATTATGGATTAAAAAAAACAAATCCAACAATATGCTGCCTCCAGGAGACACATCTGATTGGAAAAGACATACACAGGCTGAAGGTGAAAGGATGGGAAAAAATATACCACGCACACAGTCCTCGTAAGCAAGCAGGGGTGGCCATCCTCATATCAAATAAAATCGACTTCAAGACTAAGTTAATCAAAAGGGATAAGGAAGGACATTATATACTGTTAAAAGGAACCATTCACCAACAAGACATACCAATTATCAATATTTATGCACCAAATAGTGGTGCTGCGACATTCATAAAACAAATTCTCCTCAACTTCAAGAATCAAATAGACCACAACACAATAATTATGGGTGACTTCAACACACCTCTCTCACCATTGGACAGATCCTCCAAACAAAAGTTGAATAAAGAAACTACAGAACTCAATACCACAATCAATAACCTAGACTTAACTGACACATATAGAATATATCAACCATCATCAAATGGATAATACTTTTTTCTCAGCAGCACATGGATCCTTCTCAAAAATAGACCATTTATTATGCCATAGGGCAACCCTCAGTAAATATAAAGGGGTGGAGATAATACCATGCATTTTATCTGATCATAATGGAATGAAACTGGAAATCAATGATAAAAGAAGGAAGGAAAAATCCTACATCACATGGAAAATGAGCAATATGTTACTGAATGATCAATGGGTTACAGAAGACATAAAGGAGGAAATCAAAAAATTCTTAGAGATAAATGAAAATACAGACACAACATATCGGAATCTATGGGACACAATGAAAGCAGTTTTAAGAGGGAAATTCATCGCCTGGAGGTCATTCCTCAAAAAAAGAAAAAAACCAACAAATAAATGAGCTCACACTTCATCTCAAAGCCCTAGAAAAGGAAGAGCAAAACAACAGCAAATGTAGCAGAAGGCAAGAAATAATTAAAATCAGAGCGGAAATCAATGAAATTGAAACAAAAGAAACTATTGAAAAAATTAACAAAACTAAAAGTTGGTTCTTCGAAAAAATAAATAAGACTGACAGACCTTTAGCCATGCTAACGAAGAGAAGAAGAGAGAGAACTGAAATTACTAACATACGGGATGAAAAAGGCAATATCACAACAGATGCTACAGAAATACAGAAGACAATTAGAAATTATTTTGAAAACCTATATTCCAATAAAATAGAAGATAGTGAAGACATCGATAAATTTCTTAAGTCATATGATTTGCCCAGACTGAGTCAGGAGGATACACACAATTTGAACAGACCAATATCAATGGATGAAATTGAAGAAGCAATCAGAAGACTACCAACTAGGGCTGGGGATGTGGCTCAAGTGGTAGCACGCTCGCCTGGCATGCGTGCGGCCCGGGTTCGATCCTCAGCACCACATACAAACAAAGATGTTGTGTCTGCCGAAAACTAAAAAAAAAGACTACCAACCAAGAAAAGCCCAGGACCGGATGGGTATACAGCGGAGTTTTACAAAACCTTTAAAGAAGAATTAATACCAATACTTTTCAAGTTATTTCAGGAAATAGAAAAAGAGGGAGCACTTCCAAATTCATTCTATGAGGCCAACATCACTCTGATTCTGAAACCAGACAAAGACACCTGAAAGAAAGAAAACTACAGACCAATATCTCTAATGAACCTAGATGCAAAAATCCTCAATAAAATTCTGGCGAATCGAATACAAAAACACATCAAAAAAATTGTGCACCATGATCAAGTAGGATTCATCCCTGGGATGCAAGGATGGTTCAATATACGGAAATCAATAAATGTTATTCACCACATCAATAGACTTAAAGATAAGAACCATATGATCATCTCGATAGACGCAGAGAAAGCATTCGACAAAGTACAGCATCCCTTTATGTTCAAAACATTAGAAAAACTAGGGATAACAGGAACTTACCTCGACATTGTAAAAGCTATCTATGCTAAGCCTCAGGCTAGCATCATTCTGAATGGAGAAAAGTTGAAGGCATTCCCTCTAAAATCTGGAACAAGACAGGGATGCCCTCTCTCACCACTTCTGTTCAACATAGTTCTCGAAACACTGGCCAGAGCAATTAGACAGATGAAAGAAATTAAAGGCATAAAAATAGGAAAAGAACTTAGAATATCACTATTTGCGGACGACATGATTCTATACCTAGAAGACCCAAAAGGGTCTACAAAGAAACTACTAGAACTAATAAATGAATTCAGCAAAGTGGCAGGATATAAAATCAACACGCATAAATCAAAGGCATTTCTGTATATCAGCGACAAAACTTCTGAAATGGAAATGAGGAAAAACACTCCATTTACAATATCCTCAAAAAAAATAAAATACTTGGGAATCAACCTAACAAAAGAGGTGAAAGATTTATACAATGAAAACTACAGAACCCTAAAGAGAGAAGTAGAAGAAGATCTTAGAAGATGGAAAAATATACCCTGTTTATGGGTAGGCAGAACTAACATTATCAAAATGGCGATATTACCAAAAGTTCTCTATAGGTTTAATGCAATGCCAATCAAAATCCCAATGGCAAAATCCCAACGGTGCGTCTGATAGAAGAAAAAGTTGGCTCAGATCTACATATTGTGGGGTCGGGCTCCAAAATTCCTTAATAGGACACCCATAGCACAAGAGTTAATAACAAGAATCAACAAATGGGACTTACTTAAACTAAAAAGTTTTTTCTCAGCGAGAGAAACAATAAGAGAGGTAAATAGGGAGCCTACATCATGGGAACAAATTTTTACTCCTCACACTTCAGATAGAGCCCTAATATCCAGAGTATACAAAGAACTCAAAAAATTAGACAATAAGATAACAAATAACCCAATCAATAAATGGGCCAAGGACCTGAACAGACACTTCTCAGAGGAGGATATACAATCAATTAACAAGTACATGAAAAAATGCTCTCCATCTCTAGCAGTCAGAGAAATGCAAATCAAAACCACCCTAAGATACCATCTCACTCCAGTAAGATTGGCAGCCACTATGAAGTCAAACAACAACAAGTGCTGGCGAGGATGTGGAGAAAAGGGTACACTTGTACATTGCTGGTGGGATTGCAAATTGGTGCGGCCAATTTGGAAAGCAGTTTGGAGATTCCTGGGAAAGCTGGGAATGGAACCACCATTTGACCCTGCTATTGTCCTTCTCGGACTATTCCCTGAAGACCTTAAAAGAGCATGCTACAGGGATACTGCCACATCGATGTTCATAGCAGCACAATTCACAATAGCTAGACTGTGGAACCAACCCAGATGCCCTTCAATAGATGAATGGATAAAAAAAAAGTGGCATCTATACACAATGGAGTACTATGCAGCAATAAAAAATGACAAAATCATAGAATTTGCAGGGAAATGGATGGCACTAGAGCAGATTATGCTTAGTGAAGCTAGCCAATCCCTAAAAAACAAATACCAAATGTCTTCTTTGATATAATGAGAGCATCTATGAACAGAGCAGGGAGGAAGAGCAGGAAGAAAAGATTAACATTAAACAGAGACATGAGATGGGAGGGAAAGGGAGAGAAAAGGGAAATTGCATGGAAATGAAGGGAGACCCTCATTGCTATACAAAATTACATATAAGAGGTTGTGAGGGGAATGGGAAAATAAACAAGGAGAGAAATGAATTACAGTAGATGGGGTAGAGAGAGAAGATGGGAGGGAAGGGGAGGGGGGATAGTAGGGGATAGGAAAGGTAGCAGAATACAACAGTTACTAATAGGGCATTATGTAAAATTGTGGATGTGTAACCGACGTGATTCTGCAATCTGCATTTGGGGTAAAATTGGGAGTTCATAACCCACTTCAATCTAATGTATGAAATATGATATGTCAAGAGCTTTGTAATGTTGTGAACAACCAATAAAAACAACAACAACAACAACAACAAAAAACAAAAACAAAAACACAAGTGACAAAAGGATAAAGTAGATAGATTGGAATTTATCAAAATTTTGTGCTTCAAAGGATATAATCAAGAAAAAGAAAAGAAAGCCTACAGAATGGGAGATAATATTTGCAAATTGTGTATTTAATAAGAACTTGTATCCATTAAATCTGTGTATTTAATATGAACCTGTATCTAGAGTTGACAAAGAACTCTTACAAATCAGTAATAAAACGATAAACTTAATTAGATACAAAAATCTAAATGTGTCCTATATACAGCTTTCATAAGTACACAATTTATTTCATATAATTCATAAATAAATTTATATCTGATGTGTTTGGCACATAGTAAGTACTCAATTAAGAGTTAGGAATAGGGTCTGGGGTTTGGCTCAGTGGTAGAGCACATGCCTGAGCACGCATGAAGCACTGGGATCGATCCTCAGCACCACATAAAAATAAACAAATGAAAAAATATTGTGTGCATCTACAACTAAAAAAATATTTAAAAAGAGTAAGGTATATGGGCTGGGGATGTGGCTCAAGCGGTAGCGCGCTCGCCTGGCATGCGTGCAGCCCGGGTTCGATCCTCAGCACCACATACCAACAAAGATGTTGTGTCCGCCGAGAACTAAAAAATAAATATTAAAAAAAAAATTCTCTCTCTCTCTCTCTCCTCTCTCTCTCTAAAAAAAAAGAGTAAGGTATAATCATTATTCAACTCCTAAAATTCTTTTGAGTGTTATAAAATAATAGTGCTTTCTGTATTACTCAGAAATAAATATGACCATAAACTAAATTAAATATGTCTTATAACTTCAACTCCAAAAAAAATATATTTAGGTTTGATAAAATAAACTCTGAGTCTATCTCTTACACATACAATGTTAATTTAAAAATATATCTAATTTATATAATTCAATAAAATATAAGATAATTTGCTCATTTAGAAGAGAGGTAAAGGATTTGAATTAGACATTTCTCCAAAGCGGACATACTCACAGAACTTCAAAAGATGCTCACACCATTGGTCATTAGGCAAATGCAAATCAAATTTAGGAGATAAAATAAAAAGATAATAACAAATGGGATGTGCAAAAACTGGAACTCTCATTCACTTGAGGGCATTTAAAGCAGTTTTGGTATTTTAGAAAATATTTTGGCAGTTCCTCAAAATGTTATGATGTAGCAGTTCTACTCCTAAATTTCCAGAAAACTGAAACCTTACATACACGAAAAAAACTGTATATGAATGTTCACATAGCAGTTAGTATTCACAAGATTTAAAATGGAAGTAACCCAAAATGGAATAATGGATAAACAAAATGTGGTATACATTGAAATAATAGGATTTTATTTGGCCATAGAAAGGAAATTCTATATATGCTACAACAAGGATGAGCCCTGAAAGCATGTCAAGTGAAGGAAGCTAGACACAGGAGGCCACAGTGTATGATTACATTTATAATAAAACATCCAGAATACGTAAATCCATAGAGAGAGAGACTGAGAGTAGTTACAGCTCTCAGGGAGAGAGGGGAGAAAGAAATGAAGGGAAGTAACTACTAATATATTTGGGAATTTTTTTTTGCAGGGGGGGGGGCAATGGATGTGTTTTAAAAATAGTGGTGATGGTTGTGTATTTCTCTAAACAATAAAAATCACTGAAGTGTATATTTTAAAAGGAGAATTCTATGCTATATAAACTATATTTATATAAAGCTGTTATAAAAATCATAGAAAGATTGTTAATTGGAGGCAAAGATGCTTATGATGAAAAAAAGCAACAGTACAAGCAAAAATACAAAGAGACTATAGCTTTCCATGTCCAAGAGGGTAATCCTGATTCTGGCTATGATAATGGAATAAAAGAGTAGACTGGGGAAATACAACAGATGAAGAAAGCAACATATGTGGGGCATGAAAGAACCAGATTAGCCTAATGTATTACCAAGGTATTGTTGGTAAGAACCAAGCAGCTGGTGGTACCAGTGACAACAAATTAAAGTGGAAAGACCCAGTGAAGGCCCTGGGGGAGGACAGAAGTTTACTGAGCTGTACTCATTTTTTTGTTCTCTAGGTTACTAAACATTAACAGCCTAAGAACTGATCATAAAGAGTTTTCTAGTATAATGGAGAAAGAAGAGAAAAATTAAGATTAGAACATCATCTCGGGAATCATTCACACTTAAGTATTATTAGAAGAAATGTAAGAATCAGTGAGATTTCCAAGTAGGTCTCAAGGAAGAGCAGAAGGAGCCCCCTCACCTAATTCTTGGGTGACACTCTTAACTACCTTCTCATTCCTTCACCCCTGTTCTTCAAACAGCTGTCTGTGGCATGTGGGTAGCATAGTTTGAAGTGTAGCAGGTGTTTTAATTTCCTTTCTCAAGGTCACAGGTGATTCTGCCAGTGCACTAGAAAAACCACAGCTTCTGGGCCTCTTTCTTCCCACCAAGCCCCAAGATCCCCTTCTCACATCCAGATTACTCTCTTGCTACTTTAATCCACCCACAGCTATTAAAACTGAAGCACTACTCTTCCCAGGAAATCAGCTAAAATTCTGTTCACTAACCTCAAACCATTATCTGTCTGAAACTTCTTAGTGGGTAGACAGGATGTTTTCCAAGCAATATTTTAGAAACTCACTCTCTTAGATATTTTCCTGGTAGATTTATTAAGAGGGAGGAATCTGTTCTGGGCTGTCTTAAGTCCAAGTCTTCTTGACCTTTTTGTTGTTGTTTTGTTCTGCTCTTCCTTCAGGGGAGCTCAGCTATCTACAGCCTCTGTCACTACACCCTCTGCCTAATTTCATTAACAGTAATGTTACACAGATCAGATGGAATAACATATAGTATATAGAGTTTTTAAAAACATAAATGGTTTTACAAGTGTTAACTGCTGTTTTTATTATCTGAACCACTCCTAATTTCCACAAAATTTGTCTTGTGCTACTGAGTGACATTAAGAATTTATTTACATACGTTGATTTTGTTTTTAGAATTAAGGTGTTTGGTTAGTCTATCATAATGCATTAACAAAATCTAACTGTTTCCAGATGATCCATATAAACCCTTCATCTTGATTTTTCCATTGACAAGTGGTGATAAGAATACCTATATCTTATAGAAGTATGATGTTCAAGTGAAATTGTCCACATAAAACACTTTCCACAGTGTCTCATACACAAGAAGTACTCAATAAATGTTAGGGCTAATTATTACTGTTCAACTCTTGAAGCTCTTCAAATTATCACAGAAGAATAGTATTTTATAGTAAAATATTTCTATGGAACACCTATAATCATAAATGTTACCCTGTTTTCAAATAAAATAACGATCTACTGACTCCAACTCTATTTCTGAAGACATTTATTTCTGGGTCTGATAAAATATCATCTAAATATAAAAGTGCTCCCAGAGAAAAGTGTTCATGGTGCCATAAGATATAAACAGCCACAGATATGGTGACAAGAAAACTTTATAAAGTTCCAATAAAAACAGAATGTCTTATTTCCTCTAGGGATTTACCTCACTTAATCTTTAAGCATCTAGTTAATCTGTGAGCCAATTATTTGATTATACCAAGAGGTGTCTGTGTTAGTGACTGCTATGGGGCCATCTGTCAAAAACTGATTTCACTGCTGGAGACACTGAGATGATGGCAGAATAAAGAGCATTACAGGAAGATGGTACTTTATAGACTTGTGTGTGACAAAATAAGAATCTATGGAATATTGGTAGTAGCAGGTGGTAGATGTTCATTTAAGAAGGAAAAACAGCTAGTTTGAAAACTTTTGTTTAAATTTCTACCCAAATGGAAAATTATATTTCTATAATGAGGAATGTCAACTTTTTCCCCAATGATTTCTTTTATGACATGATCAATTTAAGTTTTGGTTTCCGCTATAGACATTTCAATGCTTCTTTCAGGTAACCAAACTTTATTTTGCTTTTTGGGAAAGAAAAAAAAAAAGTAATCATCAAATCCTATTTTAAAAGATGTGCAGTAAAAGCTTTGTTTAAATACTATATAAAACTGAAATTACTATTAAGTAATAATATCTCTCAAACACAACATGTAAAAACTTAAATCAATTGAAGGTAAAGAAATAATTGCGGGGCTGGGATTGTGGCTCAGTGGTAGAGTGCTTGCCTAGCATGTGTGAGGCACTGGGTTCGATTCTCAGCACCACATATAAATAAATTAATAAATAAAAAATAAAGGTCCGGGGCTGGGGATGTGGCTCAAGCGGTAGCGCACTAGTCTGGCATGCGCAGGGTGCTGGGTTCGATCCTCAGCACCACACACAAATAAAATAAAGATGTTGTGTCCACCAAAAACTGAAAAATAAATATTAAAAATAAAGGTCCATCAACAATATAAATGTTTTTAAAAAAGAAATAATTGCTATTTTGATTGTGTACACTGCTTGTTGTTTTTCTAATGTTTTGAATAAAGACAATTTATAAGGAATATTATAAAATTTGTTTTATGGTTTGGGAGAGTTATTGCCATAGAAAAAAAATCAAAAGAATTTTGAAAGCCTTGACAGTAGGTCAAAAACAATTTGATGAAATCCACCAAGGATAAAAACATAGCTTTGCATTGAGAGTAATAGTAATCTGGTTACTATTAATAGTAATAGTAATCAGGTTAGTGGCTACTTAATTGCTGTGTGTTAGACACTGTACTCAGCACTTAAGTCTTCTAAAAGACTTAATTTATCAAGAATTTAAAATGGAATGATTTTAATTTCTTTTGGTTTTCTATGCTTACAAGTACTGTTTTAAAAATATTTATGCTCTTTTGAAATGTCCTTGATTTATGGTTTTAATTATCCTATTCTTCAACTTCTACCAAGAGTATATAACTAAGCATCCCTTTCCTTGTATTAGGAAAACTAGTGAAATTTGAAATGAACAAAAAGATTCCTGGGTGTTTGTTTGATAGCACACTCCACAGCCTGAGCAGCACCATCCCTCTTTCATACTGCACTACTCCTGCACTGGCTGAGCTGCAGAGCTATCTGGACACCATATCCGGAAGTTGGGCATCATTTCATTACACATTTGGAAAGACCAGGTCCTGCAGTCAGCAATGAAGGGACTCTTATTTTTGAGACAGGGTCTCAGTATGATGCCCAGCGGGTAGTGATTCTCCTGCTTCTGCCTCTCAAGTAGTTGGGATTCCAGGAGTGCACCATGTGGTCAGGCTGACCCTTAGTTTTTGATCCACTGAAGACAACTAACCTATCATCATTTATTAAGCAGCATGAAATTTCCAATATCAACAACAGTGTTGGGTATTCGTTACTTGACTTGGTAAACCCAACTGCCTTATGTATACCTAGAAGTGGATTTGAGTCCTGAGAACAGAAAGAATGAGTGAAATGAACAGTGACCATTTAAAGGATGATTAGCAGACTTTTTTCTGCTTTAATACATTGCCCTGGAGCAACAAGTGCAGCAGGAAAAGATTTATAGAACTTTAGACTTTAATCTTCAACCTTTCTCACTTTACAAATTTGAAAATTTAAGTCCCTTATTACCAAGGGAACTTGCCACAACTGATCTCTACTCTTCTGTCAGATGCTAAAATGTGCAGTTTACATCTTTCTCCTGCCCCATTCATATTGCTGGATATTTCCTTTCATATGGAAAATGTTTAGTTTGAACAAAAATTTTTTACACAACTAACAGATTTTGATTTTTCAGTTTTAAAAAATATGAAAAAAGAAAATATTTACTGCATATTCCATATAGATTAGTCTCATTGCAGTTCATTTGGCATAATGCTTTTTTTTTCTTTTCTGGAATAAATTAGAAACATATACACAAAGCAAAATTAACTACTATTCTATTTTCCATCTACTTCTCATAACAGGCTTCCTCAATTACTTCTGATTCATCACACCTCTTAGTGTGAAACCAGCTTCCTTGTCTAGGGTCCCGGTTTCCAGTCTTCCAGACAAAAACTCTTTCCACTTCTGGAGGTTTTTAGAGTTTTCCACACTAAAAATCTCCAATAAAATCTCATAAGTTTTCAAGATATTACACTATTCCTAATCTCTTGTTTCTCTTTTCTCCCCAGTGTCTTCTTATGAGGGCTCTTCATCGAACCTTTTAAATATAGACTTTAAAAAGAAATATACTTTAATCAGTTCTAAACTTCAAATCTTTTTCATTTCCACTTTCATGGTTTCTTATTCAGACTATTATCACCTTAAACATGGATTTCAGTAGCTCACAGCTCATTTACCTTCTTTTTTTCTTCACTCACCTGCTTTCATTTCATGAGATGCTTTATATTAATCTTTTAAAACATTATTCTCTTACTTTGTTCCTGACTTTAGGGGAAATACTTTCAGTTTTTCCTCATTCAGTATAATGTTGGCCTTCTCATATATAGCCTTTATTGTGTTGAGATGAATTCTTCTATCCTTACTTTCTTCAGGGATTTTTTTTTTTATAATGAAGGGGTGTTGAATTTTGTTGAAAGCTTTTAATGCATCTATTAGGCTGATCATATGGTTATTGTTCTTGGTTCTATTTAGGTGGTGTATTACATTTACAGATTTTTATAGGCTGAACCATCCTCATATTTCTGGGATAAAACCAACTTGATCGTGATGTATGATCCTTTTAATGTGCTCCTAAATTTAATTGGCTAAGGATGTCTACTCTTACCACTTCTATTCAAATATAGTACTTGAAATTTTAGACAGAGAAATTAGGCAAGAGAAAGAAGCAAAAGAGATACAAATAGGAAAGGAAGTCAAATTGTTCCCGTTTGCCTTATCCTGTACTTAGAAGACCCTAGAGGTACCAGCAGAGGACTTTTAAAGATGATAAACAAATTCAACAAAGTGGTAGAATACAAGATAAATATATAAAAATCAATAGCTTTTTTCTAAGAATTCACTGAGAAAAAAATTAGGAAAACAATTCTATCCACAATAGTGTCAAACAAACAAACAATAAAACCCTCCAAACCAAGACATAAACCTAACAAATGAGGTGTAAAATCTCTCCAATAAAACTATACCATACTGAAAAAAGAAACTGAAGAAGACACTAGAAAATAGAAAGACCACACATGGTCTTGGATAGGCAGAATTAATATTACAAGATGTGATCTACTGACTCAGTGCAATCCCCATCAAAACACCAATGATATTCTTCACAGAACTAGAAAAATCAATCCTAAAATTTACTTGGAAGAAAAAAAGATCCAGAATAAGACCCTAAGTGAAAAGACTAACACTGGAGGCATCACAATACCTGATTTCAAATTATACTACAGAGCTATGGTAACAAAAACAACAAGGTATTGATTTAAAAATCAGACATGTAGAGCAATGAAACAGAATAGAAGGCACAGAGACAAACTCACATAGGTACAGTCCTCTGAATTCCTGACAAAAGTGCCCAAAACATATGTTGGAGAAAAGATAGCCTCTTTAACAAATGATGTTGAGAAAATTGGATATGCATTTATAGAATGAAACATATCCTATCTCTCACTCTGTACAAAAGTCTACTCAAAATGGATCAAAGACTTAGGTATAAGACCAGAAATTTTGCACTTGGATATATCGGCACAGATAAAGACCTCCTGAAGAGGACCGTTATGGCTTAGGAAATAAGAGCAAAAATCAATAAATGGGATGACAACAGATTAAAAAGCTTCACAGTAAAGTAAACAATAATGAAGAGACAACCTATAGAATGAGAGAAAGTGTTTTCCAGCTACTCTTCTGATAGAGGGTTAATATCCAGGATATAGAGAGAACTAAAAGTTAAAACAAAAGTCAACACTAAAAATCCCCAAGTAACCCAATTAATAAATGGGCAAAAACGCAGAACACATACTTCCCAAAAGACATACAAATGTCCAACAATTATGTGAAAAAATGTTCAACATCTTTAGCCATCAAAAAAAAAATGCAAATCAAAACTATACTGAGATTCTATCTCATTCCAGTTAGAATAGCAATCATCAAGAATAAAATTATCATAAGTGCAGGGAAGTATGCAGGTAAAAAGAAACTCACATGCACTGTTGGGAATATAAAATAGTACACCACTCTGGAAATCAGCACTGAGGTTCCTCAAAAAGCTAAAAATAGAACTACCATATGATCCAGCCATAGCACTCCTTGTTATTTATTCAAAAGAATTAAGGTCAGCATACTTTAGGGATACATGCATACCCATCAGTTATGAAAATTAGCCTAGGTGTTCACTAACAGATGAATGGATAAAGAAAATGTGGTATATATACAACCAAGTTTTATTCAGCCATATAGAACAAAAGAATGTCATTTGCAGGAAAATGGATGCAACTAGAGACCATAATTTTGAGTGAAATAAGTCATGTGTGGAGACAAACAAGTATCATGTTTTTTCTCATATGTGGAAGCTAGATGGAAAAACCAGGAAAACAAAAGAGATGCCATAAAAGTAGAAGGGAGACCATTATGGGGGATGCTGAGGTCTGGGGGAGGGTGGAAGAAAGGGTGAGGAGGTATTGAGGAGTCGAATTAGAATCCAGTCATGTTTTTATGGATGTAAGAATATACCACATAATGACGCACACCATTCTGCTTAAATAATATGTACCAATAAAATATGAGATAGATTCAAATGCTCTGAGATTAAAAAAAAATCCCCCTTGATCATATTATCATGTTCAAATGCTTTACTAGTGTTTATATTGATGTTCTTTATTGTTAATCTAATACCCAATAATCCTTATAAATCATGTCCTAATCATCTTTTCTTATTTTCTCCTATTTTATCTACTCTGCTTCAGTCAAACTATCTACTCATCTATAAACTGTGTGTACTTTTCTTCCTCTATGAACTTTGGTCACACTGTTATTTTTTTTCAAATCCCATCCTTCTTTTAAGATCCAGTTAGGACTTGCCTGTTCTACATAGCCTTTCCAAACCACCCCAGTCCTAGGAATCCCCATAGCATTTACCCTATTCCATGTTGCTATACTTGTGTGCAGACTGCCTTAGTGACGTGATGTCCCTTTCATTATTGCACATGTATTAGGATTTAACTGTTTACAGGTCACTTTTCTAATAAGACCAAGAGATACTAAAAGGCATTTATAAAGGCACACACACACACACACACACACACACACACACACACACACAAATATATATATATATATTTATTTTGCCTGGTATAGTTCTGTCATGTGTATACTGTACATCTGTCTGCTGATAATTTAGAAAATAAGTTGAGTTCATGCCACTGTTATATGCAGTCCTCCAGTAACATGAAATTTTCAGAATTTTAAGTTTGTCAGATAAAAAAATTTAAAATTCAGCAAAGCCGAAAGATAAAGGGAGGTGGGGAGTCTAAGAAAAACATAAATGTCAGCAGAGTATGCTAATGGGGAAAAATCATCATAAACTTCATAATTTACAGTGTCTGGGGAAAAATTAATGTGCAGACACTTAAGAAAAATGTTATAGTACCAATAACTATAAGTTACCTTAAAAAAGAATATATTTTGCATTTATATTTGAATTTCAATGGAACTGCTTTGAATTGTTACTTTATTGATAAGTGAAACAGGTTCTTTTATGACTTAAGTTATAAAAGCTTAGAGTTTATGGGTTCCCTCCCCACCCTGCAATTACCTACAGGAAGAGATTGGATATGGTTCTATTTTATGAGTTTTATAGGGGTACATTCACCCCAGTTTATATATTATGAATTCCTGGAAAATGCTAGAAAATAAAGTGTACCCTTTGAAGACATTTCACTTGAATTCATGTATTTATCCATAAACAAGCTGTCCCAAATATTATATTAAAATATGAAACAGCCACATTTACATAAATTATATATAAAGTATGTTAAACAAGTGTAAAACTGCAGTATACAGCAATGTTGAGAACCTGAAGAAAGGACAAAATAATGATAACAATCTAACAACAACTCAAAATGATGCAAAAAAGCACAAATATCTTTTTTATTTTTTTCTGGAGAAAAAGGAAAAAGAGGTCTACTGCTTTGCAAAGGAGAATCACAGGGCACTCCTGTCCCAGAGGCTGTGATTCAGCACAGATCTCTTGTAATCTAAAAGAGATTCAGAATGAAATTTAACTTACATGATTCAGATCGGTACCTTTATGAATAAATTTAGTGTTAAGGGCAAGCAACATCATGATCATTTAGAAATAGTTTCAAGGTGACAAATTAAGTCTATACATATTTACAACTAATAGATTATAGGAAAAAAATTACCAGTCAGCCGTTAGAAGGGATATAACTGCAGAATGAATGTGCTAAAGGCTTGCAAAATTGGTCTTATAGTAAAAAATAATAATAAATCAATATTTAAATTACAAATGAAGCAAGGACATTTTAAATCCTAATAATAAGGGAAGACTTAAGACAAACAGCAAGTATTCCACATTTGGTATAATCTTGATAAAATCATGGTAAAATTCGGACAGTCTGGATTTTATTTGAACTATTGTGGTAGATATGGAGGTGTCTGTGAAAGTGCAAGCTGTATTTTTAAAAAGTGCCAAAAATTCACTTGTTAAATAGAAAAATTGTTCTAATAGGTGTCATAGCATCACTGAATAGATTAAGAATAATGAGTAATATTCGTTAAGTGTTACAGATTTGAAATGTAGAAAATTTACAAAAACTTAAACAATCACTTAAATTAGGCCATACTGATATAATCTGAATTTACTATATCAGTTTTCACTGGAAGAGATTCAAAAACAATGGGGCTGGGGTTGTGGCTCAGAGGTAGAGTGCTTGCCTACCATGCGTGAGGCACTGGGTTCAATCCTCAGCACCACATAAAAATAAAATAAAGATATTGTGTTCACCTATAACTAAAAAATAAATATTTAAAAAAAGAGATTCAAAAACAATACTCCACAAATCACTAAGAATGCTTTATAGGGGCTGGGGTTGTGGCTCAGAGGTAGAGTGCTTGCCTACCATGCGTGGGGCACTGGGTTCGATCCTCAGAACCATGTAACAATAAAATGAAGATGCTGTGTCCATCTATAACTAAAAAACAAATATTTTTTAAAAAGAATGCTTTATATATTCAGCATGGTTTACTATGTTTTAATGTCTTATAGGCATATTAATTATGTCGGAAAACATGAAAGCTGTGGACTCTGCTATGCATATGATTATACATTAAAGGGCAGGTATGTTTTAACTTGGGAAACATTTCCTTATGCTAGTTGTGCTTTCTCTTTGATTTGCAAATAAGTCCCTCATTTAAAGTAAATACATTTCTCAAACCTGAACTGATTTAACTATTAACTAACTTTTACACCTGCCTTTTGGGATTCAATGACCTTTGATTAATCTGAGGTTGATAAAATCCTGCCTATAAGCAGGTGCAGAGACTTGTCCTTAAAGTGGCAAGATTTAATTCTAATATTGTAATTGTCTCATGTCTTATTTACATTTCCTCTTAACAGTATAGCACCTGGGTGAAAATTACCAAGGGAAAAAAGTCAGTGAGAAGATGATTACCCTGTTGGCCATTAAATCTGAACTAGGACATTAGGTCGGAAGAAAATAAAATCTATAATAGATGAACAGGCTGAACAGGTTATTTGTACAAAAGAATATTCATACAGCTGATATCTAATGTTTCTCCTGCAACACTAAATGTCAGAAGACAAAGATGACCAGTTTCTACAATGTTTTTAGGCAAATAGGTAATGTCAAAATAATAAAAAATTGGCCTTATGCAAAGAGAACTGATATATTTTTAACTATATATGTAGATAATTCATCTCCCATTTTATATTTCTTGAAAAAACAATTTGAAAAATGTACTCTAGGATATTAACAAAATTAAGAGCTCAGGATGCAAAAAAGAGGAGACCATATTCAGTTAAAAAGAGAAGTTTGATTCATTTTGATGGATAAGCTCATATCAAGTGGGGATATTTTTTTCACTTTCTATTAAAGACATCTCAAAACAGGCTGGCTACTATTTATGTCAAAAAGAAAACAAATTCAAAGTTCAAGTAATAAATAAAATACAAAAAAGAAGTAAAGAGAGAGCAAACACAGAACAAAAGGACAGAGGTGGTTTTGTTCTCAGGCTAATCTATATTTACTTAAGGGTCAATGCTATTACATTATAGTACTATATGCTCAAACTATCCCCTATAACCATATATTTACTGAATAGTCCATTTAGAATTCTAACTTGAACTATCAAGGAACACACCATTCCCTAAAACAGAGGCTTGAGAAATTCTTACTTATTTCCCTCACTTGGTGAATAACTGCAATTGGCATTTAACACTCTCCTAGACATAAGCCATTCCCTAGAGTACTCAGAGCAAGAGGGAAGAGGGAGTGATAATGGGTAAAGAAGTAACCTGGAAACTGAGAGGTTAGGAAGTCAGGAAGTCAGTCAGAAGCCTGGTCTCAGACACTGAAATCCTGGCCAACTCTCTTTCTGTTTTATTCCCTCAGGTTCAATGAGTGAATTGACTCATCTCCTTTTCAGATCAGGAAAGCACAAAGTTTGGGATTGCAAATATCTCACTTTGTTCGATTTCCTGAGAGACTCCTTTCTATCTCTTTCTCTAAACATTTAGTATAATTATATTTCTGAGAAAATCAGACTTTACCTGTCCATCAGACGTGGGGGCATTGGGTAATGAGTGGACTTGTGACTCCACTCAAAGGTTTTGGAGAAAGGGACAAGGCGAACTGTCAGCAAACTGGGGGATGGGACTGTGGAGGATGGGTAGAACAGCCTTAGATGGTAGTAAAGAGAGAAGGAGAAGTATAGACCCACCTGAGAAATACACATCAAAATTAACCAGGACTCAAGTGAAAACTTGGTGAACTAATGGGTGTTTGGGGAATACATGCAAACATGAAATACATTAATTTTTTTTTAAGAGAGAGAGAGAGAGAGAGAGAGAGAGAGACAGAGAGAGAATTTATTAACATTTTTTTATTTTTTAGTTCTTGGCGGACACAACATCTTTGTATGTGGTGCTGAGGATCGAACCCGGGCCGCACACATGCCAGGCAAGTGCGCTACCGCTTGAGCCACATCCCCAGCCCTACATTAAAATTTATCAAGGCTTGGGGTACAGTTCAGTTGGTAGAGTGCTAGCCTAGCCTGCATGAGGCCCTGGGTTGGATTCTCACCACTGCAAAAAACAAAATTAAAACAAAAACAAAAACAACTCATTGATTGTATAGAGTAGGAATAGTAATAAATTAGGAGTTATCAATTCCTAATCCAATTGGAAAAACATAATAAAAAAGACAAGCAATATCTAAACTATTATGCTTTACATTTAGTTCCTAATTCATGGAGTAATTTTGCAATTATTGTCACTATTATAGATATCAATACCATTATTTCTTATGAGTTCATGTGAATTAGGCTCTATTACTTCATCATTTAAAAACCTAGGAATTTACAATCAGCCTAGAGGGTGTAACAGAAAACTGCCAGGCTTTACTTTTCAGAGCTCCTGAATGTATAAACAAATAAGAATGTAAATACATGTGACATAGGAAAGCTTATAAGAATAAACTGAATTTTGGAAGTATGTAAAATAATTCAATGATGGAGTATATTATTCAAATTTATTAAACATAAATTTCTTAATTGCTAATCTGTATTTTTTAATATTAAAGAGTAAAAACTGCATAATATTATGTCTACTCTTTTAGCATACTTACTAAAAGATAACTGAAACCCATATTATAGCAAAGTAATTTTTATGATTATGCTGATGACTAAATTTCTGATAAACTAGTCTTTTCTGGAGCATCATACATTAAGTTATCAACTATGTTATATATTTGTGGATTTATTACAAATAGAAAATAGAGTCAACTTTCTAGTGAGGCAATTATTAATCATCAATAAAATTCAAATAAAGTTTAACATTATCTTTACATTCCTGAAAAATTTATTACTGAAGAAAAACTTTTTCATAACAAGAAACAGTGAATTGAATGAAGCACTACAAAGACTTATTGTATAGATAGGATAAGAACATTATATTGAAGGAAAGGTAAGATGTACTCAAGTCTTATGAATCTTTCAACTGGAAACCAGAAAATGATGTATATTTCATACAAATATACCCAGAGATTAAAAGGGAAATCTAGTTGTTTTCCTTTTAAAATATGTATTTTTAATATCTTAAATAATTAAGTGCTTTTGTTGTCTGTTAGTAACAGAAGAAAAAATAAGAATAAGATTTTACTTTAGTAAGAGAAATGAAGCACTAATGGCATTCTTTCGCTGTCATACAACGTTCACTGTAAATAGTACTAGTGTATGAAATAGCACCCATTTTTAAAAAAAGCAAATTGATGTGCATAAAGATTTACATTACTTTGCCAAAACTATAAGCTATTTTAAGGTATAAATAAATACCTGTAAAAATACTGTATCTTATTTTCCTATATCTTTACAAAAATTACAAAGTTTTCTTCATTATTTGGAAAACATGACATTAATTTCCCTGCAGGGACATACTTTTTGCCAAAAGGAAGTCATAAGAAATTTCTACAATGGTGCTTTGTGTCACTGTAACCAGCATCATTCTCTAGTTTTTTTTACAGTTTTAACAATGCAAAAAGAGGCCTTACCGTTGGAGGTGAATCTACTTGATGGTTACAAGGCCTTCTTTCTATGCTGATAATCCCTGTGGAAAGAAAAGAATTGTGAATATGGGGTTATTATGCCTCTTCATTTTATTTTGAAAACATTCATGTCAGTAAGATATGCCTCATACAGTGTACAAGAAAAAAGCCTCACTCAGCTGGCAGGATCCTTTCAAGTAATATCATGAATTCTTTGGTCAGGAACAGTTGGTGAGTTTAGCTAAGACACCCTACTTAAGGTTAGCTAAGACAGTTTTCCCATTCAAGTGGCCTCCAGCAATAGTGGCAGATGTGCCATATCTTGCTTCCAACTCAAAATTACACCATTATCTGGACTCTGCTGCATTTCCTCCATGAAAGGTTTATTTCTGACTTGAGGTCATCAAGTTTCATAATGAAATATCATAAAGGCCATGAAAGGAATCACTGCTTCCTTATTTTCTCAAAAGAATAAATAAATCTATTTGAATTTCTCTTTGATCTGACTTCCTACTACGACATATTCTATTATTTATTCAACCACCATGGAGTATCTGAGGAAAAAGAAAGTTCCCTGATTCTCTCCTTTAAAATGATAACACTGATGGCTAATCTTGAGAAATATCCTTTTATCATGTGTGGATTTATCTTTTTGTTCTCAATGTCCTCTACTGCATTTCTTTGTAATAAGCAGCCTTCAAGGATATAACACATTGTATCTCATTTGTAAGATACTGGTTCAAAGTCAAGCTCAAGTTAAAAATGAACACAGGCACTGGTCTCATTTAGTTTCCAATCTCTGTCCATCAGCAAACTTACATAAGAGTGAGGATATCAGAAGAGTTTTTAAATAACACTAAAGGCTGTCACACACAAGACCTGTTAGAAGTGAGAACTCCAATGTCTGTTAATAGCAATTAGCAAAATTCCTAGTTCAAACAAAATATTAGTTCCTCTGTTTCACAAGCACTTAACGTGAAGTATGAAAAGGGATTCAGTGAGATCAACACAAGCAATTGCTTTTTATAACTTGAAAGAATATATTAAAAATGAACAATGTACCATGAAACATTTTTTAAAAATATAGCTTTTGTTTTGTTTTAAAAATTTCTTTCAATTTTTATTGTTAGACAGTGAGATATAAACTACTAGCTACCTTAATCCAATCAACTAATATTTATTTACAGGCTATCTGGCACTCACTACCTAGCTATAGGATGAATAAATTATGATTGAGTCTAATAAAACAGAGATATTTTGTTTTGAAAAAATACTATACAGTAAATGAACTGGGTTCTATCTTACATGTAGTAAGTCTTTAGGGTAATTTTAATGGAAAGACTTTAAATCATACAGGAACATTACCTTTGAATGAAAAACTTAAAAAAAAAGACAAGTAACAAATTTTAGAAAATATTCAAATAGTGCAGATTTTTTTTTTTTTTTTAAATGCTGGGGATAGAACTCAGGGCTCCATAGGTACTAATCACAAGCACTACCACTGAGCTACATCTCCAGACCCAAGACCCAAGTAATGAAGATTCTTGTTCAAAGATTTTAATAATACAGAGGTACATAGAACAATTGGTGAAATTCCCACTTCCCCAGCCCTGATGTCTGCAACCCTCCTAGCTGTAACCACTGAAAGCAGTCTGGCACCAGAAGCTTTCAAATGAGAGGGCTCACACCATGGGGTTCAGGAATTAGCAACATCTACATGTGTGTTCTCACTATTGTAACCTGACCGCTATAAAACTGACCTAAGCTGATTATAAATTTTAAAATTCTTATCCAATTAGAAAGTAACTTTAGTTGGAAATAAATAGTAACTTTAAATGACAAAAACAAAACCCCCAAATAAATATCCTTAGCTTATACAATCACAAGGATAAAAACAACATATTTTAGTTTCATTTGCAAGGCAAGAATATGTTGGAAACTTGAATTTTAAAAAGTAGATTACCCAAAGTTATAACCTTAGTTTTAATTTAGATGGCAAGTGGAAATAATATTGCTGGGAAATGTTTTTATCCAAGATTGCAATAATATATATACAAAACGAAATAAGCTTGGGGAAAATGTCCTAAAATAGCTTCCTATTTTAAGTAAATTTTACTTAAAAATCTGCATTTGTATCTCAATTTCACTTTTAGTAAATAAGTGAAAGCTCATATTAAGTAGCTTGCTATAATGATCAATTTTACATGTCAACCTGAGTAGGCTGTGGTACCCAGATATTTGATCAAACATGATTCTAGATATTTCTTTGAAGGTATTTTGTTTTTGGATGGGATTAATATTTAAATCAGTACACCCCAAGAAAGTAGATGGGCCTTCATTATGTAAGTGGGCCTCATCCACTTATTTTAAGACCTTAAGAAAATCGCTGACCTCCCCTGAGAGAAATCTGTGGATAGACTGCGTTTTTGAACTTGAACTATAACTCTTTTCTGGCCTGCAGATTTTGAACTTGACAGTTTCCATCATTCCTTAAAGTAAATCATTCTGTGTGTGTGTGTGTGTGTGTGTGTGTGTGTGTGTGTACATATATACACGTATATACAAACATATACTATTGGTTCTGTTTCTCAAAACATTATTTTCTGGAAAACATGAAATAAATGAAAATGTAATTGTATTTGTATTCTACATTATAAATACATATGGTCATTAAAATACTAATTGTGCAGGAATATAGTTAAAATGTCAAAGTTGTCATGAAATATTTTAAATTTATAAAATTTCCAAATGAACTTAAGATTACAGAATCTCTCTAAAATGAATAAATGAAAAAATATGAATAAAAATCAATCCGCCAAGAAATATTACTGCTGTATTGTCCAGTTGGAGAATCTCTGCCTTTCAAAGTTTAGACGATTTACATTTAAAATTATTAATGGTATGGCTTTAAGTTTACCATTTTGCTATGCTTTTTTATTTTTTTCAGTACTAGATATGGAACCCAGGGGTGATTTACCATTAAGCTACATCCCCAGCCTTTTAAATTTTTTTATTTTGACACAGGATCTCACTAAGTTTCTGAGGCTGGCCTCAAACTTGGAATCTTCCTGCTGTGGCCACCCAAGTAGCTGAGATTGCAGGTGTGTACCACATTGCCATCTTACTATTTTACTGCATTTTAAAAAAATTCTAATTTGTTATATATGACAGCAGAATGCATTACAATTCATATTACACATATATTACATTTTATTTTATATTCTTTTAGAATAATTCAATATTTATTATTGTATTTTATGTCCCTTAATGGATTTTTAGCTATACATTTTCACAGTTTTAATGATTAATTTAGAGATTACAGATATACCCTTAATTTATTACAGTATACCATGAATTAGGATTTTCCTCTTAAAGGACAATATAAGCACCTTAAATCAGTATTCCTATATTTACCTCACTACCCATACTACTTATACTTCCATGTTACAAATGTGACAATATATTGTCAGTATACTTGTTTTAAAGTCAAGTCTTTTAGAGAATTTTTAAAAATACAGTCTTTTATGTTTGTTCACATACTTATCCTTCCTAGTGTTTTCATCCTTTCCTGCAGGTCCAGGCTTTCAAATGAAATGATTTTGCTCCAGGCGGATGAACCCCTGGTTCAATCTCTTATAGTGAAGATCTGGTGACTGCTTTTTTCCTGAGAGGTCTTTAGTGGATATTCACTTACGAAGCATGTTCTTGATGAGTAATGAAATCTAGGTTGATGTCCATTTTCTTTCAGAAAGTGATTTAATTCCATTTTTTTCTTATGAGAAGGCAGGCATGATTCTTACTGTTATTTCCCTCAGTGTTCATTCTTTTCCCTCTGACTGCTTTTGCAATTTTCTCTTTATGTTTCAATTTCTTCATTTTAATTAAGATGTGCCTAGATGTGGTTTTACATGTATGTATGTAGTATGTATGTGTGTGTATATGTGTCTCCTTCTTGAGATTTGCTTAGATTTTAATGTCTAGAGGTTAAAAATCTTTGTTAACAAGAGTAAGAAAATTCCTAGCCCATTATTTCTTCAAATAGTTTTTAAACTCATTTCCTCTACAGTCCTTCTGAATTCCAATTATACATATTTAGTCCATTTTACATTAACACATAGATCTCATACTCTTTCTTCCTCCCAGGGCTTCATTCCCCCACTGTGTTTCAATTTGGATAATTTTCATGATTTCAATTGTCTTATTCCAGAATTCAGTGATCCTTTCTTTCAATGAGCCCTATATGCTAACAGCCCATCTAATAAATTGTCATGTTATCTAACACACTTTTCAGGTTTAGAATTTCCACTAGATTCTTTTTTTGGGAATTCCCATTTCTTTGCTGAAATTCTCTATCTTGTCATTCATTTTGATTATGTTTTCTCATAAATTATTCAACGTATGCATCAATTATTTCAAAAGTTTTATCTGTTAATTCCAACATTTCCATCATCCCTGGGATTCTTTTTATTGATTGTACTTTCTCTTGATTATGGGCACTTATTTCTGCTTTATTCACATGCCTTATAAATTCTGATTACAGGTTAGAACTCTTGGACATATAATCAGTAGAGAATGAAATAAAAAACATCTCTCCTCAGAAAGGGGTCATCATGTCCTTTTTAAGAAAATCTTTAAGAACAAAGATCTCTTTATTCAAATCAGGAGTTGGCTTGGGTTGGGGCAGGCAGTTATTGCTATAGCTAACCTATTATATTAGGTATTCCAAAAGTAAGTTAAGGTCCTCCGTCTAGGAACACTTTGGGATTTAAACTCCTAGAGATTATGAGAACTCTGCCTTTCTCCCAGTTTCTGGAGTTATTGCTTATGTCACAAAAAATCCTCTAGGGGAGAAATGATGAGTGAATAAGACTGATTCACATTTGGGATCTTTCAGATTCCAGTCTATCATGGTGGCCCACATGGTCCTCAGCTCATTTCTTCCTATCCTGGAGGCTTGCTCTTCTGTTCTCTTGTGCTTCTACCTCCATAAATGCTCCAATATATTAATAAGTGACAGTTGGCCTTTACTACTTTATGGGAAGGGCTCAATCTCTTTGCAATTTATTTTATTTAGACTTCTTTGTTTCCACATCTTTGATGACTTTCTGTCTATGTTAGGTTTTCTCAATGTTATAGTCAGAGTGATCAAAATTACCAATCTTGTATATACTAACTGGAAGCTAAACTCTGCTTCTATTTAGTTACATTGTTGTTATTTTTTTCTCTTTGTTTTTGGTTAATTTACTTCATTCTTTTGTTTTTCTTTGTCTACTGATCTTGACTTTGTTTTTAATTTTTACCAATGTTTCAATTCTGCTACTGGTTATCTTCCTGATTCTAATAGTAATAAATACATTTATAAAGTATATATTCTAGGACAGAGGTATAAGTTGGACAGGTTGTCTGTAGCAACAGCTCAGATCTCCATCAGTACAGTTGGCAACACAAAACATGAGGAGGCAAAGAAAATGAACAACTCTCTTTAATGGATTTCAGTATCCTGAAAAAGACCACATCAATGAGAACTGGTAGTACTACTGATGTCAATGTGAGAAACAGAGTATCTCTAAAATGAAGCAGACAAAAAGCAAGAATTAAGAATTTTAAAATAGGTAATTAAACAAACAACAAAGAGGACCCCATCTTAAAGAAAGAAAATAGTGGCTTTCAGAAAGTAAATCAGAAGGTAGCTAACATTTCCAAGATCACACAACTAACGAGCAGCAGTACCATTACTGAAACTCATGCTTCTAAACTACATACCCTTCAGACCTATTTATGTGTGTGTTTGGCCCCTGTGGTTGGGACTTGATTTTATTCATCTTTATATCCATAGTACCTAACCCAAATGACCAAAACACAGAAGGTCCTTACGAGTTGACTCAATTATTAACTGAATGAATGTGTTCCCTCCTAAGCCATATCCACCAGATTCATAAGCTATAATACAGCATTTTTTTAGTCATCAGAATGCTTGAGGATGTGTTGGAATTTTTTTTTTTTTTTTTGATACTGGGGATGAAAACCAGGACCATTTGCAAGCTATGTAAAAGCATCTACTACTGAGCTACATCCTCAGTCCTCTGGGATTGTTTTCAGAAGCTTTAATTTACTTCTTCTTTTAGTAATAAACTCACAACAAAATACAAGGTATTATTACAAACTTATTCTAATTTTCCAGATAGTAACATACTCCAGAGAATGGAAGAAATTTTATGCTTCTTAAGAGATACTTTCAGTATTTTGCTTTGTAGAAAAATCAGATCATGACTTTTTATCCCACTGTATAACTATTTTGAACAGAGAATTAAGTGTTTTTTAGTTACCCTAAACTATATTAACCTTCAACTCAAGATCATGATCAAAGAGCGAGAAAAAACATAGACTTACATAAAAATGAAAACAGGAAAGAATGCCTTGTTCTGAAGTCAAAACATATATGCATCAACTTTATATATCACACAGGGCACTGTGTGAGGACCTGGAGAAGCTCCCTACTTCCTTAACCATATCTTCTTATAATCTATTGGTTCCAGGCAACACTATACCTATGCATACTTAGTGTTGGAAATCTCCATAAATCTTTTTGTAGGACTCACAGAGAGAATTATCCTTTGATTACCCATGGCTATGCAAAAATAAAATTTATTATATTCCGGTAGAATATATTTTTTAGAAGGAAGAGATCTTTTTTGTTAAGTTTAATATAAAGTTGGCTACATTAAGATTATAAGCCCTTAGAACTAGGAAAAAGATAGGTGAACATGCCTGTAATCCCAGCAGCTCTGAAGGCTGATTGTGATTTCAAAGCCAGCCTCAGCAATTTAGCGAGGCCCTAAGCAACTTAGTGAGACCCTGTCTCAAAATAAAATATATAAGGGGTGAGTATGTGGCTCAGTGGTTAAGTGTCCTTGGGTTCAATGCCTGATACCCACCCCCCTAAAAAAAGGAAAACTAAAACTGCTTTTGAAATAATATAATTTTCTATCTGGAAAGTCCAAAAGAATCAAGGCTAAACTAACACAATCAATAATGATAAAAAATAAAAAAGCATAAAATATATAAAATTCAATACACTTTACATATTCAACCAAGTTAGAAGATATGAAAGAGAGTACCCTATTTATTCATTTTGAGGTGCCAGGGATTGAACTTGTGCATGCTAAGCAAGCACTTTACCACTGAGCCACATCCATAGCCTGAGTATACTCCATTTACATGAGCAATTTTGAAGATAAAAATTGTGATACACGTAAGCAATGTACCAATTAGAATAAAGAAACATTAAACTACTTCTGAAATTCACAAAGCAGTCCCCCCTCCTTTTTTATAGTACTTGGGTTGGACCTGGGGTCTTGTGCAAACACTGAGCTATATCCTAAGCTCTTTTAAATTTTATTCTGATAGGATCTTACTAAGTTGTCCAGACTGGTCTTGAACTTGTGATTCTCCTGCCTCAGCCTCCCAAGTAACTGGGTATGCAGGCATCTGCCACTGTACCTGGCTACTAACCATTTTCTTTTGTTGCTCTAACTGTCCCCTAATTTGACCAGGAGAGCTGCTTTATGCCTATTCTTATGTCCTTTGATATGAACCCCTTAGCTTTTGAGCACCTCCTTACTTATGATGTCCCAAGATCACCCTGTGATTTCCCCACAGTAGAACTGGAACTGTCATTTCTTCAAAGAGCTTTGGTACTATTAACATAATCAAATTAAAAACTACAATCTGGGACTCGGTGCACTCAGGGGCTTTGAGAGTTATTACTCTTTTGTTCAACTTTTCAGAGAACAAATCTAGGAAATCGAGTTTTAAAAAAGTCATTGAGCCTATGTTGATATTTCCTGTTCATATTTAAAATTACCTTTATATTTATATGCTCTGGCTTATATAACAGGGAGACTTTTCATCTGTCAATAATAAAGGCTGCAAATATTTTCTTGCGTGTTGTTATTTGGCTTTTGACTGTATTGTGCAAAAGCCTTTTTCAGTATTTATATTTCTGACCTATTAAAGTTTTGTTATTCTGGTTTGTTATTAGGAATGGATACTACTATTTTTAAAAATTACTATCTAGGGCTGGGGATGTGGCTCAAACGGTAGCGCGCTCGCCTGGCATGCGCGGGGCTCTGGGTTCGATCCTCAGCACCACACAAAATAAAATAAAAGATGTTGTGTCCACCGAAAACTAAAAAATAAATATTATAAAATTCTCTCTCTCTTAAAAAAAAATGACTACCTAGTTGTCCTAATACCATGGTTTAAAACTATTCTTTTTCATACACCAAAATGTATGTGGGCCTTTTTCCAAATATTTTTCTCTCTTCCAATAATTAATACATTTACTTATTTGTCAATACTGCATTGTTTTAATTTCAGAAGTTTTTAAAAATATGTGTTGACATTATGTTGTATTTATTCCACCGGTTGTTCTCCCTTCTCCCCCTCTCAGCATTTTCTAGGTATTCTTGCATGCTCTTCTATATGAATTTTAGGATCAACCTGTCTCATGTTGATGAAAAAAAATTGTTTTAAAATTGGAATCACAATAAATTCACATATTATCTTGGGGGAGAAATGACCCTATGATGTTACACTCACTTGTCACAGGAGAAGGATGTCTTTCCATTTGTTCAAGACTACTTTTGTAGCTAGGTGTAGTGGCACATGCCTATAATCCAGCAATTTGGGAGGCTGAGGCAGGAGGATCACAATTTTGAGGCCAGCCTGAGTGACTTCAGCAAGACCCTGTCTCTAAATAAAAATGACTGAGAATGTAACTCAGTGAAGTGCTTTCTTAGCAAGCACAAGGCTGGGTTCAAGGCCAAGAACTGATGAAAAAATGAAAATGTTACTAAAGAAGTATAAAAAGTATATTAAAGAAAAAGACCAATAAAAAAGAGATGGGAAAGAAAAATAAAAAGCAATCACTCTGCTTGTTTGAAGACTGCCAGCTAATAAAATGGAAGAAGGCCAGCATTAGAAAACTATCATTTTGTATCCTTCCCCACTGTGATAACTAACTCCTGCAAGGATCCCCAATGGATGCTGAAACCACTAAGCCAAGGATAAGGTACAGGGTAGTCACATGTTCACATGGTCTCAAGACATTATCCCATGCTACTGAGCAATTGCAAAGGGAACATTTTACTTTTACCATCTTAATCAAAGACTGAACTTGGCAATACCAATAGTGGAAATACCTGACATTACATGCCACCTGATATGATGTGAAAAATAATGTATCACTCACAGTGTTATGACCAAGAGTTTAGTAGGCTTATGATACAATAGAAAAATTCAAACATGGAACATTTTGTAAGAGAATTAGCCCAGTGTCAGATTCTTTTAAAAATCAATATCATGAAAAAGATTTTAGATTAATTGAAATTAAATAAGACCAAAATGACTTACCAATCAATGTAAATGTAAACTGGAGCTTGGATAAAATAAGTGCACAAAAATTTGCTTAAGACATGTTTTACAAAATTAGGGAAATCTGAATATGAATTATTGATTAGGTGATTATTCAGAATTATCATTAATTTTTGAGGTATGATAATGGGTACTGTGATTGTTTTACCAGGTGTATGATAAGGTTTTCAGAAAGAAAAACAAATGTGATAAATTTAGAAGCATACTTTATGTTTTCAATTTGTGGTTTAAAAACATTTCAAACATTTCAAAGTTGTAGGAAAAATATTATAGACACTAAATAGACATATAGTAATCATATAATAGGCAAATTTTCAAATTTTCAGTGATTTTTGAACACTGCATGATCCTACATATAGGCAAAGCAGACTTTTTTCCCCGAGGAAATTTCTCAGCATTATTTGCAAACAAACAAAATACTTCTTCCTTAATATTGAATTTATTAGCCACTTTCCTAAAAATAAGGGAGAGCTCAAAAATTAATACACGAATAAGTGATTATTATATTTATATTTTACATGTTTAATGATAAGAAATTTATTTATTGAAAAAAATATTAATTTTCTGGAAAAATTACTGTGCCAAATTAGGTATATGAGTTATCTGTAATTCTCTTACTAGTTTTTGTTCCTTTATAATTAGTAAAAAATATGAAAGGACAATTTAGTAGTATCCCAATAAATTAATAAATATCCTAGATCTTCCTTCTGAGAATATCTCCAGGGATATGCTGATCTTCAATGATTTGTACTATTTAATCTCAAATATTAATCAAAAATAAAATACACTGATCCAACAAACACAGAAAGCTAGCACATCTTCAACTTTTTAAACCAATAATCAAATATCTACTGTACCTATTTCTATTTTAAAACCAAAAACTGTATACAATTTTAAGTATTTGACTAAATTTCCTCATTAAACTCTACTGGGAGATTGAAGTCTGTTCAAACCACATCCTTTGAGACAGGCTCTAGATATCTAGTCTGAGGAAAGTCAGATGTTTTAATAAAATATGCCATCCATTTTTAATATTGGAAAGGCCAATAAACTTCACTTCATTGTGTGTAATCATTAAAATACAACTCACTGTCTTTAACCTTAATGTTATGTTAACTTGAAAATCACAAGTACAAAAAGGATGAAAAAGCACAAAATTATAATTAGGCATTCCCTTTTTATTTAGATTTGTTATTGCAGTAAAGAAGTGAAAACAATGATGTGCACCAATATCAGAAGCTTCCTGTATTTTCCTGTTTCCTCAGCTTTTTTCTTTACCATCTTTTTGGGTAACAAATATCCAAGCTATTCCTCAATAGTCATCCCTACTAGTTCTTCATCTCTTTTTTTTCAATAACTTCTTCAAGCTTCTCATTAACACCTGTGTGTTCAAATACCATATGTATATCAACGACTCCTTAATTTATACTTATGCTTCAAGCGTATACTTCAAAATATACATTATAGTTCGTAGCACAGGGCTTGACTTATAGTATGGTTTAATAAATGAAGTTCAAATGAATGAGCAAGCTATTAAATATCCTGTTTAGAAGTCTTCCAGAAATTTCAAATTCATTCTTCTGCCAATATTCCTAATTTCTCTATTTCCATTTATAGTTGCCACTGTTCATTTGCCTATATTAGAAAGCTCAACTACTCTCTCAGATTCTACTCCTTTATCCCTTACCACTCATATTCCAGATTTCCAAGTTAATGATTTAATTCTTCACTTTCTTATTCAGTTCTTTTCTCCCACCTTAATTATTAAAATCATCCTTTGACTGGACTTCCTGTGTGGAATGCCTCTAACACTTTTTTTTTTATAATTATCAATCTTTTCATCTTATAATAATTCAACACTTCTTTGTCTATGAGACCAACTTTCCCCTTTACTTCAGGATTTGTCACTAAATCATAAACACTCCCCAGTATACTTTATTCATTTTTTTAATTGGCACTGGCTCTGAACACAGGGTTGCTTTAGCCACTGAACTACATCCTCAATCCATTTTTTAAATAATATATTTTATTTTGAGACAGAGTCTTGCCAAGTTGTAAAGGCTGGCTTTGAACTTGCAATCCTCCTGCCTCAGCCTCTTGAATCACTCAGATTACAGGCATGTGCCACTGCCCATAGCTTACTTAATTCTTTTCTACTGTAGCAAATATCAAACTACACAATTCTAGTCACATCCCCTTTTGAAAACAGTCCTTCAGTGAGAACTTCCAGTGCTGGAGATAGAGCTGAGTTTCTACCAGTTAATTTCTACAAAGTTCTGTACAATGTGGTGCCTTGATCTCTCTAGCCTTACTGTCTTCTGCTTCCTCCTCATTCCCTCCACTCTGGCTACACTGACCTTCGATGTTAAAAACATTAGAAGTGCATTTCTGCCTAGGATCTTGATTGTATATGATACTCTACCAGATAACACAGGTGCTCTCTTTTGTTATTCTGTAAAATTCTGCTCAAGTGCCAGCTTCTTTGTGAAATATTCCTTGACTACCCTATTTAAACAGCAACATAATCCCAGTTCCCAGATGACTCTTTGCCTCCCTGTAATGGTTTGGATCTTAAGTGTGACCCAAAAGTCATGTGGTGAGAAATGGTCCCCAGTTCAAGGCATTACTGGGAGGTGAAACCTTTAGAAGATGGGCTCTGTGGAAGAAAGTCACAGGACTGGGGATATGCTTTTGAAGGGGATACTGGGGCTCCAGCTCCTTCTTTCTTGTTTGCTTCCCAGGTACCATTAGCTGAGAAGCTTTTGTTCTAACACATGCTTCCTGCCATCATGTGCTGCCTTGCTGTTATAATTTGCATCTGGAATGTTCCTCAAAAAGTTCATGAGTTGAAGCTTGGTCCTCAGTGAAGCAATGCCTGAAGGTGAGGTCTTTAGGAAATGATTTGATGATAGGGGTCTAGACTCATCAATGGATTAATCCACTTGATGGATTAATAAAACAAATGACAATTGGGAAGAGAACCAAGATGGAGGAAGTAGGCCACTAGTGGCACATCCTAGAAGAATTATCTAACCCTGACTTCCTCCCTGCTCTCTTTCTGTTTCATGGCTGCCACGAAATGAGTAGTTTTCCTTTGCTACACTCTGCAATGGAGCCAGACAACCATGGACTGAATCCTCTGAAACTGTGAGTCAAAATAAATTTCTCCTCTTCTAAGTTGTTTTCCTCAGGTATTTTAATCACACTGATGAAAGGCTGATTAATACAATTGACACAGGCCTTCTGAGACTGAGTGCCAAAGTAAATCTTTCTTTTATATAAAATGATTATTTTAGCTATTTTGTATCAGTAATGGAAAGCTAACACTTTCCTTCCCTTTCTTGTTATTTGTTCTATTTGTATTTATTTGTTTATTATACTTACTAAATATATGAATGATCTTGCACTTCCAGAACCTGAATGGATAAGAACCAAATATTCTTCATATTTAAAAAATAAAACAAAACAAGAACAAAGTTAAAACAAGAAAGGGTTTAATGATGAAAAAAGCTGTTTATTACACTGGTAAGGTATTGAGAAAGTAGAAGGTGAGAAAACATTTTATCAGACCCATTTATTATAGATAAAGTTCTGGGAGAAATTGTACATTTAAACTTCAAGCATAAGCATCATGATTTGAAGGAAATTTCCCCTAACTTAAAATAAAGGGAAGTCAAATTTTAACAATATGCTTATTATGCTATTAACTTTTTTTTTCTGTAAAAGTTCAGTGAATAAGAATTATATTAATTTGTCCATTATGCTGTGAATTTACAACTTTCAAACAATGATGTTTAAAACCTATTCCTTTCTACTCCTTTCTAATCTTCATTTAAAATACAGATCAAAAAGACTGACATGATACAACTTAATGAGGTCACTACTAAAAGGAAGAGGAAAACAAAATAAAAACTTTGCTGATTCTGAGCTGGCCAAAACAACAACAACAACAACAACAAAACCCCTCTGTATTCTCTTACTTTCTCAAATTTAACAACCATAAAATGTAAAGGATTTCATGCCCCATTTTTGTTCAGAACTTGGCTGAGTTCTTGTCACAGACTAGGTTTTTCTATAAACAGTGCTTGATGAACTGAATGAATTAATTTTTTGAAAGTATAAGAAAGTGTTCAGTTTTTAAGCTGAGTAACAGCTTACATTTGAGTATTTCTATTAAATACATTATTTCTGGTCCTGTTTTTAAAAAAGGATGCAAGTTAGTAAAAAAAAAAAATTCTCAATTTTGACTCCTTACAAAATTATAGTGGATATTTTTTCAGAGGGGAAAATTGAGCAAAAAAAATATACTGAAATTAGGACAATGTTTCACTCTTATTCAACATTTAAAATAGAAAACCTCTCATATTATTTAAAAAAAAAAATGACCAGTCACTCCACTTAGTCATTTGTTAGTTTCTGTCTTTCTCATCAACTTTGCTCTCAGACTAGTTAGCAAGTTGCTGACTAAGAACACCACGAAGAGTGATTCTTTACATTTTCATTCACTTTTCATTCAAGGAAAAAGGTTCCTGAAAATATGCATTTAAAATTCTGGAAAATACAAATCAACATTATCTAGAGGTCTCAATCATTATCAGAAGGTCTGGTTCCTAAACCTAATTTCTACTGTTAGTGGACTATTTCAATAAGTGATGGATATTCATTTCCAGAAAACATTACCAGTAAATTCTATGATATCATATACTGTTCACAATCCAGACCCAACTGACTAAAACCACAAAATGCAAAAGCCTGCACTTCACTTCTCTAAGGGAAACATTAGGGCTATTCTGAGTGTAGTCTTAGTAGCTTATAACTTAACCAAGTAAGAGTAAGTGAGAAGAGTAAGTCTTTTTCTCTGAATTTCCAGGGTCTTTTTCTGATCTCTCAGTGGACACAAATGAAAATGATTAAATACTAAGGTACTTCTTGGCACAGATCTAATTTTTTATAAAGTTACTTTGAGATATCGGGATTTAGAAAGAAAATAAAAATTATTGTTTTTATAATATAAATGATTTTTATTTTCTTTTCCCTGGCTGGGGTGAGGTGGAGTATAAAGACTGCTTGCTTTTTCTAGGTAATACCCACTCTAGGCAAAATTAGTAAATAAAGATATTAATTTTTTTAAAAAATCTACTACCTTTTGTAGCATCACAGAATGGCTAAAATGGACATTGATATGAAGTATGAAAATGTTAATGATATATCAATGGAAGGAACAAGTAAAACTGATTAATATGGAGTAAAAACTTGACCTTTTCCTTTGAAGTTGCATTGGAATACGTTTATTAGAGATGTGGTAAACATACTGCATATATATAGATACATTCACTTTTTATAATACTTAAAAAATACAAATAAAATCTAGTATTTGAGGAATGGCTTAAAAGTTTACTCATTTTCTTCAAAAGTAGGTATTGAGTTTATTATCAGAAAAAAGAGTAACACAAAAATCTACATTAAAATTTATGTACTAGTAAATATACTCCACAATAATATTACTTGTGTGCTTAATTATCTTAAAAGTCAAAAACTGTCGATTTCAGTTTGAGTTGATAAAATAAACTATATTAAATGCAGTCTTATCCTCAAAGTATAAAAATACAATTAAGTTATGCCTGGTCAAAATAACTTATTCATTTTATAACCAATTCTCTCACCAAACTTTTTGGTACCAGGGCCATTTAACCACCGAGCCATGTCCCCAGAGCCCCCCCTTTTTTATATTTTATTGTGAGACAGGGTCTCACTAAGGTGTCTAGAGCCTGGCTAAATTGCTGAGGCAGGCTTTGAACTTACAATCCTCCTGTTTCAGCCTCCTGTGTCACTGGGATTACAGGCATGCACCACCAAACCCAGCTTTCCCTCACCTTATATAGCCAAATGAGAATTCAGTTCTTCCTTTTGTTCTTACCTTTGAAAAAATTGATTACTGGCAGTTTACCCTAGAGGCACAATAGTAAATTAAAAAATATTCACTGCTTTCATCATGGTATAATTATGTTCTGATAAAGTAGTCAAAACCTTCAGTCATCTATTGCAAAATTATATAATAAAAACCACCTTTTGTCATGGAAATGGTTTACTCAGTATTCCTAAAAGTTATATTTTGAAATAACATATATAGTGGAGAAATATGGATTTTAATGTAAATCATTCACTAGGTTTAATTTTAAGAACACAGTGTTTTCACTTTCCAACATGTAGTAGGATGTTAGATAAATTTAAAATAAAAAGGTTCAATGATTAAAGTAGTTCTGAATACAGCCATAAAGATTATAAAATTTTATTAACTCCTAATGTACTTGAAGTCAAATGTATTTGGGTATTTAAAATTTTTTACTCATATAAATATTTTTTCTATCCTTTTAAATGACAAATCATTAAGATGAAATAACTTACATCATAGAAAAAGTAAGAGAATACAAATCTAAATTCAGGTATTCTGATTTCTTTGCTGAGTGCTACCAGAATCTCATGTGTTGACTTAAAATTTCTAAAGTTCCAACATGAATCAATTGATACTGCTTTTAATAACATCTTCAGAATCATGATGATGAAATACCATGAAATCTTCAACATTACATTCAAGGAAGTTTTTATTATTAAAGGTTTCCTGATAGTTAAATCAACTGCTAATTCTTTATAGTGTAACAATTGGTCTAGGGTAAGATGATGAAGACTTACACAGAAGTGGATTTACTGTTCTGTACTTTCCCAAGATGTACCTACTGGCCACATTTAGTTTTCAAATTAAAATTAAATTAAATTAAGCTAAATTAAAAATTTGGTTTCTAAGTCATACTTGCTACATATCATGTACTCAACAATCACATGAAGCTAGAGACTACTGTAATATACTATGCACATCTAGAGTTCAGAAAAGAGATCTAAGCTTAATATAAAACATTTGAGAATCACTAGAATATGAGTTTTATTTAAAATCATGCAATCCCCAAGGATATGAGCATATGCAGGGAATAAAACAGTCAAACTGTAGTGGAACAATCTAGAAAGACATGTCAGAACAAAGAATCAGCAAAAGAGAATAAAAAGAAGTGACTAAGATAAGAAGAAAACCAAGAGAATGTGGTATCCCAGAAACCATGCATTACGAAGTGACCAAATGTGTCAAATGCTGCTGATAGGTCAAGTAAGATAAGGATGAAGAACTGGCCATTGGAATTAGCAATGCAAAGGTCACCAAGCTTGAGAAGAACAGATTAGAGATTTCAACAAATTTATAAAAGAGGAAAGTGATTAAACAGACTGAAAACCCAACAAAAATGGCGTCTTCCCAGCATGAACCTCAGGTCAAAAGAAAACAAAAATCAGTGGAATTGTTTCTAAAAATAACAAATCATTTGGGAAGAGTGAAAGTGTCTCGAGTAGATATGCTGTCCCAGTTTTTCTCATCTGGCAATTATCCCGACAGCCTGACAGGTGGATCCATTCATCTTGCCTGAATGGAAATACAAGTAGCCAGTTATGTCCTAGTCACATGGAACAAAGTTCTAAGACATTCCGCTTGAGTGAACAAAATAGTGAGATCATGGAGCTAGTCACACAAAAGAACAACACTGTATTTGCACCCAGTCCTTCATCTTTAAAAATAGGCAACAACAACACTCACTAGATATATAAGGAAAAACCATAAGAATAAAAGAAAAACTGATGGGCAAAAACCATACACAGAGGAAACATCAATTCAGGGAACAGAACTTTCAAAGAGTTAAGAAGATATGATATCCACAAAACATCAATACTAGAAAAAAGGGAACAAGGAAGAAATGAAAGAGACTATAAACACAAAAGGGACATTAAGAGAGATTTAGAATAAAGAAATGAGAGCGGTCTGAGAAAGACTAGTTAAAAAAGGAAGAGAGAAGGAGGTAACGATGAAACCAAAGTTTCTACCCAAAAGAGTGGTAATGTGTCAGGTACTGGTGGTGCATGCCTGCAATGAAGAGAAACTCAGGAGGCCGAGGCAAGAGTATTGTAAGTTCAAGGCCAGTCTCAAGGGCAGCCTCAGCAATTTAGCAAAACCCAAAGCAACTTAGTGAGACTGTCTTAAAATAAAAACTAAAAAGTGCTGGGAATGCAGCGCAGTGATAAAGGAACCCTGGGTTCAAGCCCCAATACCAGAAAAAAAAAAAAAGTGGTAGTGTTATTCCCAGAAATGAGACTGAAGAGTAAAATATAGAGGTTTCTTTCAGGAAACTCAAGTTCCCTCATGAGAGCTATTAGATTTCTGTCACATACACAACAAAAGTGATTAGTTTATATTATTTGCTATACAAGTTTGAGGTTGCATATTCTTTGAGATTAAATTTTATATTTCAGAGTTTTATACATTATAATAGCTCTGTTCAATTTTGCCTAAACTCAAAATCTTTACATTTGCTTTTTTAAAAAAAGTATAGGCAAATACCTTTATAAGTCTTCAAAATACAAAGACAAACTAAAAGTTATTAATACATCAGCTAAAAAGCTTTGGAAAAGGTAAATATCAGAATATCAATATGAATTTCAATGATTTAGGTCATACTTTGGCCATGTTAGAATTAAATTATGTAGCTTGCACAGTCATTAAATCAATAAGATCTCATTTTGAGAATTTCCTACAGTTTATGCGAGCAACTTGGTTGCTTTTTATTCCTCATTGGGTTTTAATATACCACTGGGCAAATGCTATGGTATATTCTGACAACTAAATTTAAAAGGTTCTTAAAACAAACATACAAATACACAAAAGAAATGAGGCTGAAATTTAAAGTACCTTTTCTATTTTAAACAGATGGAGGTAAGGGTAAAAGTTGTAAGGCTGGAACCATATGGTGCCATATAGACACACAAAACAGCTTCCTACAAAACAAATGGCTAAAAAACAGTGGGAAGACTCAATCTCATTTGAGTCTGCTGATATCAACAGGGAGAAAAGTTTGCCCTCATATTCTCCCCTCAGAAGATATATAAAGAAATTTAACATGCCTTATAATTAATACATTAATACTAAGTACATATCCCTGTGCATGAAGAACCATCAAATTCAATAATATTCATTAGTTGACACATTAAGAAGTTATTTGTATGTAGAATATATTTTAAATTATCAACATATAAAAACACCTGACTAATTAAAAATATAGGGACTTGTATTGTAAGTGGAGGATAAGTTTTAATATTTAACTAGCAGATTAACTTGGATCACTGCAGAATTAGTATAATAGTATACTGGTTACTAAAATGGTACCTTGTATCTTTAATGTACTGATACAACATCAATTTCACATTCCAAGTATGACAACAACAACAACAAATTCTAGCAAATGAAGTCTTAATCTTTGTAGAAAGGGAGCATAAAATAGTCACATGTTATAGGAAAATTCCAAACAATGAAGATTTAGCCAGTAACCAGAAAAATCCAAATATGAAATTAGTCCCATTTCTAGGACTGTTGTGTTGATAGGTAGTTAGAGAAAATACATAAAACAGCAGCAACATCAGCTTTGGATGTAATTCCTGGTTTTTGGGAGATGAGATGGACAATAGGATTAATTCAGTTAGTCTGACCAGCTATGTGACATATGTACATTTTCATCCTGTCTTCATTTTTATCACCATCCTTTTTTTAAAATTAAGCTACTATTACTTAATTCATGCTACAGAAATAAAAGATAAAGGGTAACAACCTACATTTAGTTGCTTAATCATTTAAAAAGTGATTTCACACTGCTTGTTAGCCTTTTTAAAAAGCAGTCAAATTTGGGCATAACAGCCTCCATTTTATATGTGAAAAACTTTGTTAAGTTGTTCCCACCCCTCAGTCTTAGAGCCCCTTTCTTTTTAATGGGGACTCCTCTTCTTAAAACTCAATTCAGAAATCACCGAGTCTTTAAATTCTTTATCTTCCTCAGACCTCTGAGCCCGAGTTAGGCTCTCCACATTGCACTCTAAATGTCTGCTTGTCGTCTTCTAATAAAAACTGCAGATCCCTTGAGAGCAGGGTCTATAATTTTTACTCTGAACAACCAGCACCAGCATACTGTCTGGCCTATCATTAGCTATTTAGAAGTTGAATAAATTGAGAGGCTGGCGGGGCAATAAAGGCAGAATTAGAAGTTTGACATCAATTTCTAATCTGAAGTTTACTTCTATACATCACTGCTTCTATTAGTGAACAAATGTTATCAACACATTTCCGATTAAATAAGTACCCTTCCTCCCACTTTGATTCTTTTTTTTTCCTACTATAGAAAGTATTTTCTTGAGTGGAAAAATTACAGGTTGCAAAATGGCATTATATGAAGTACTTCAAAGTTTTCTGATGCTTCTTGCTGCATGCTTTTAGAGGCAGTCAAATCCTGAGGGAAAACAAGGCTAGCTAAAGGAGTTCTTTGTTATTTTGGTTGTTTCTTAGCTTTGGAAGAAAGGATTGTTCCCAACCCAACACATACTCTCACACAAATTTTGGCCTATAATTTTAACTATCTGAAATTCTCAACATTATCACATTTAAAAAATGGGTTAAGGGTGGTATTTCTGTGGAAAGCTAAAGCTTCAAAAGTGAAGTGTAAAATTCTAAGGGATAGAGTTTGAGATGCTTGTTTGAAAACTGTCCTCTTAAATTACTTAATCTTGACACCTTTTTGGCATGCCTCTAAAAATCCTATATCCATTATCTGTCCCTCTCACATATTTTCCTCCTATAATCATCACTTAATTCATTTTATTAAATCATGTACTTCCTTCATTCTGTGGGTCATGATGCAAATAGTATGATTTCAAATCTCAAGTAGCTGCCTATTATTTATTCTCACAACATTTTATGGGTTTTAAAGTATTAAAAATATTTTTGTGATCCTAACAATTCTATGCAGGAGAAAATATTCAGAGACATTTATCTGATGTGAGAAAGTCAACTACCCTCAAAAAACAGGTAATAGAGTTAGGGATAAGGCTCAACTTTCTTCTGACCAAATCCAATTCAAGTTCATAATATACAGCAAATTCAGAAAAGTGACCGTTTTGGAAAACAAAGTCTTGCTCTTAAAAACTGCCCAATAAAAACATGTTGATTTTTTTTAACAACAAAAAAGAATACTTAAGAACACTTATCTATAGAAAATCCATTAATTCTACTGATCATCTTTTGGCAATGAATTGGTTCCTTTAACCTATCTTACTAATGGATTGAGATCTTAGAATTTTGAAAGTATGAAACCAGACAGAATTCAATAAAGCAGTTAAATTCATTAAGTAATAATAGAAAAAAACCTGCCAATTCTGATGTGATGAAAAGTTCTTTGAGCTCATTTTACCTTCCTTAAAATGGAAACTTCCTTTTATCATCAGCTGTGTTCTGAGAATCATTCTAATTCCTAATTTTTTGCCCAAATATATTTTTCCTTTGAAATAAAGAGCCATCATATTTCCAGCTTAGATGTAATCCAAACACCAAATTTATAATTAAAAACAATGATATGAAGATTTCATGAATACAAGTCATATTAATAAATTGACGTGTTTTATTTTGCTTGACTTATCCATTTAATCTGAATTAAATTTAACTTAGAGCAATGTTGTGAAAAGCTGGAAATACATAAAAACAAAATACACTGTCCTTCAAATATAATTAAGCAAAGATGATACAAATACCCCATTGCCAGTAATAAGCATTTCTGCTAATTTTTCTCCCTTATCCACCCATAATAGTGATAGATTTTATTACTGAATAAACTAATTTTTAATTTTTATTTTATTTCTTTTTGCAATAGAGCTCACAATGTTGTCCACATTAGTCTTGAATTTGTGGGTTCAAGTAATTCCTCTGTCTCAGTCTCTTAAGTAGCTGGAACTAGAGGCATTTACCATCACACCTGATAGCCTGTTCTAAAATTTAGTTCTACAGGACTCTTGAGATGGTTGAATGGGATCTGGATTCAGACAAATCAGAATAAAGTTTCTCTGAAGAGAGCCTGTTAATTTGACTAGATACTAAACATGCCAATTATACTGACCCAAGCATTAAAGACAATTTAATAACTGACAAATAGAATATATCTAAAGGTGAAATAAAATGCAAATTGATTAATCCTCAGAAATTAAGATGTCCTTCTTGACAGCTTAATTTCAAAAATCACACCTTTTCCAAATAGTTGTTAGTATTGTTCAGGTTATTACTTTTCAAAGAACTCTAAAGCTAGTAAAGAAATATAATACCCAAGCCAGAGGGACTACTTGGCAGACTAAAAGGACAAAGGACAAAGGAGTGGCTGCAGGCACAGCCTCTCTGAGGGTCTTGACCAGGGAATCCACTTTACCTCCCATTTTTAAGTCCTTCTATAGAACAGGCAATTTGGTATAGTAAAGACGATGCATTGAGCTAGGTGCGACTGACATTAATTATGTGAAGTATAGTTATATGTCAGTCCCTCCAGTTCTTAGTTTCCACTGTAAATGAATTGAATAAGATCTTTAAAATTTTTAAGATGATTTCACTCAATAAGATTTTTCACACTTGCTCCTTTCAGAGTTATGTTGAGGAGAAAACAAACATATGTATTAAAAAAATCTTATAAACGTAAGTTGCTGTCATTGTTTTATACATTTTCTTAATTATACCAAACAAGTATGGAACAGTTTTGAGATGAAGTCTATAACATGTTCACTTCATGGTGAAGCATTTATATAGGTTGTAGCCTTTACTATAACCCAAAATGTTAAAATTACAAATTGACTTTTTATAAAACTTAGGAAAGATGTTAAATAGTTTTAATTTTAACAGGGATTAACTGACTTATTGTTAAGAATTTACAGTAATACCCTAATATTTTTTTCTAGACCATGTCTCACCCAGATACCAGCTACAGTTTTTTTAATATTTATTTTTTTAGTTGTAGTTGGACACAATATCTTTATTTTATTTGTTTATTTTTTTTTTAAGAGAGAGAGAGGAGAGAGAGAGAGAGAGAGAGAGAGAGAGAGAGAGAGAGAGAGAATTTTTAATATTTATTTTTTAGTTCTCGGCGGACACAACATCTTTGCTGGTATGTGGTGCTGACTGAGGATCAAACCCGGTCCGCACGCATGCCAGGCGAGCGCGCTACCGCTTGAGCCACATCCCCAGCCCTATTTGTTTATTTTTATGTGGTGCTGAGGATTGAACCCAGGGCCTCGCACATGCTAGGCGAGTGCTCTACTTCTGAGCCCCAGTCCCAGTCCCAGCTATAGTTTTTTAAAGTATATTTTTAAAAAAAGTTTTCAACATTATTTATTGGTGTATTATGTTGTACATAATGATGAATTTGTCCTTATATGCACACAACATAACAAATCTCCCTTTGATTTCCATGAGATCCACCCTTTCTTTCCCCTTTTTCCTCTCTAGCTTTTGCATGTGAGAAAATATATGACCCTTGACCTTCTGAGTTTAACTTAATTCATTTAACATAATGGTCTCTAGTTCCATCCATTTTCCTGACAAAGGATGTAATTTCATTTTCCTTTATGGCTGAATAAACTCCATTATATACATATATATCACATTTCTTTATCTAATCATCCACTGATGGACAACTAGACTGGTTCTATTGTTTCACTCCTCTGAATTGTGCTGTTATAAACACAGATAAGGATGTATCACTGTAGTATGATGACTTTAATTTTGGGGGATAGGAGTGGCATAGCTGGGTCACACAGTGGTTCCATTCCTTGTCTTTTGAGTGGTCTCCATACTGATGTCCATAGTGGCTGCATTAATTTATAATCCCACCAACAGCATAATAGTGTTATTTTTTCTCCACATCCTCTCTAGCATGTATTTATTTATTTATTTAGTGGGGGGGGCGTGGCCACTGAGCCACATCCCCAGCCCTATTTTATATTTTATTTAGAGACAGGGTCTCTTTGAATTGCTTAGCACCTCACTGTTGCTGAGGCTGGCTTTGAACTCACAATCCTCCTGCTTCAGCTTCAGGAACCACTGGGATTACAGGCATACAACCATACCCAACCTCTAACATTATAAGTATTTTTAATGCCTGCCATTCTGACTGTTAATGAGATGAAATCTCAATGTAGATTTGATTTGCATTTCCCTACTTGCTAATTATGTTGAACACTTTTTCATACACTTGTTGGCTATATGCATTTCTTCATTTGAGAAGTGTCTGTTTAATTCATTTTCCCATTTATTATTATTGATTTTTTTGGTGTAAAGTTTTTTCGAGTTTTTTTTTTATATAGTCTAGATATTAATCCTTTGTTAGAAGAATAGGTAGCAAAATTTTTTTTCCCATTCTGTGAGTTCTCTTTTCACATTACTAATTGTTTCCTTTGCTGTGTAGAAGTTTTTAAATTTGATGCCATCCCAATCATTAACTCTTGGCATTATTACCTGAGCTTTACAGGTCTTATTAACTTGTGCCTATGTGCTGAAGTGTTGATCCTGTTTTCTTCTAGGAGATGTATAGTCTCTGGTCTAATTCCTAGGTCTTTGATCTATTTTGAGATGATTTTTGTACACCTTGGTGAGAGACAATGACCTAGTTTTATTCTCCTACATATGAATAACCAGTTTTCCCAGCACTATTGTTAAAAAGGTTGTATTTTCTCCAAAGTATGTTTTGGGCACCTGTGTCAAGAACCAGATGACTGGGTTGGGGTCATGGCTCAGTGGGAGAGCACTTGCGTAGCATGTGGGAGGCACAGGGTTCAATTCTTAGCACCACATATAAATAAAGCTCCATTGGCAACTAAAACAAAAATATTTTTTAAAAAAAGAAATCAGAAGACTGTAGATGTGTGGGTTTGTCCTGTGTCTTCTATTCTGTTCCATCGGTGTTTTTTTTTTTTTTTAGAGAGAGAGAGAGAATTTTTTAATATTTATTTATTTTTTTTAGTTTTCGGAGGACAACATCTTTGTTTATAAGTGGTGCTGAGGATCAAACCCGGGCCGCACGCATGCCAGGCTAGCGAGCTACCGCTTGAGCCACATCCCCAGCCCTGTTCCATTGGTTTTTATGTCAGTTATTAAGCCATGCAGTTTTTTTTTTATTATAGCTGTGTAATATAATTTGAAGTTAGATATTGTGATGCTTCCAGCATTGTTTGTGTTTGGGGGGGGGCTTAGAATTTAATTGGCTATTGTGGGTCTTTTATTCTTCCAAATAAATTTTAGGACTGTTTTTTTTCCTAGTCTGTAAAGAATATCACTGGTAATTTGATGGGAATTGCATGGAATCTGCAAATTGCTTTTGTATCCATTTTAACAATATCAGTTTTGCCTATTCATGAACATGGAAGGTGTTTCCATCTTCTGAGATCATCTTCAATTTCTTCAATATTCTACAGTTTTCATTGTAGAGGTCTTTCACCTTGTTAGTTAGATTTACTTCTAGGTATTTTATTGTATTTTTCAATGCTATTGTAATGGAATTGCTTTCCTGATATTTTTCTCAGTAGATTCATTATTAGTATATAGGAAAGCTATTGATTTTTTTTTTTTGAGAGAGAGAGAGAGAGAGAGAGAGAGAGAGGAGAGAGAGAGAGAATTTTAATATTTATTTTTTAGTTTTTCAGCGGACACAACATCTTTGTTGGTATGTGGTGCTGAGGATCGAACCCGGGCCTCACGCATGCCAGGCGAGCGCGCCACCACTTGAGCCACATCCCCAGCCCTAAAAGCTACTGATTTTTTTATGTTGATTTTGTAACCTGCTATTTTGCTGAATTTATGTCTTAGCTCTAGCAGTGTTTTGGTGGAATTTTTGGGATCTTTTAAGTATAGGCTCATACCATTTTCAAATAGTGATAATTTGACTTCTACCTTTCCTATTTTAAATCCCCTTTATTTCCCTCTTTGCCTAATTACTCTAACTATAAATTCTAGCACTATCTTAAATAGAAGTGGTGTGAGGACATCCTATCTTATTACAGATTTTTCAAGGAAATGCTTTCAGTTTTCCTCCCATTTACAATGAAGCTGGCTCTGGGTTTTTCACATATAACCTTTATGACTTTGAGGTATGTTTCTTCTATCCCTAGTTTCTTTAGTATTTTTATTATGAATTCATACTGAATTTTGTCAAAGGCCTTCTCTGCATCTATTGAGATGACTAAGTTATCTTTGTCCTTAATTTTATTTATGTGATGAATTACATTTATTGATTTGCATATATGAAACCCAGTCTTGCATCTCTAGAAAAAAACCAACTCAGTCATGGTGTATAATCTGAATATGTTGTTGAACATGATTTGCTAATACTAAGTATTTTTGTATCTAAGTTCATCAGGAATATTAATCTATAGTCTTCTTTCCTGGACATGTCTTTATCTAGTTTTGGTATGTGGTACTGGCTTGACAGAATTAAAATGTCAATGAATTAAAAGCATATTTTATCATATTTCATATTCATACCTTGGATAACTCTTCTAGTTGAAGAATAAAATGTGAATTCCTAGGCTTAGCACAATTTGGCCCCAGTCTACCTTTGTAGACCCAGTTTTCCCTAAGCATCCATTCCACCATTTACAGCTAAACAAACCATTACCTAGCCATGTCAAGTTATTAAAACACACACACACACACACACACACACACACACACACACACACACAATTCATTAAAGTATGGTAACAAAAAATTTTATTTAGGGTGAATGCAAAGGATACAGATCACTGCAGTAGGCCAGATCAAACAACTGAACTCCATAGACAAGTAGGAAGTGGAGGGAAAAGAAAGACTCAATTATGGCTCTAAGTTTCCCTAAACAATTGAGTCGATGTGGTATGAAGCACTGGGATTATGAAGACCTGAGGTGTAGCAGAGGAAGTTGAGGTAGAAGGCAGGGTTTTGGGGATGGAGAATCAAGAGGTCTATTTAGATATGTAGTTTGAAAAAATCTGTTAACTCTTCTCTCTCTCTTTATTGCTGTGATACTCTGATGGTCTGTGATTTCATTGTTTATATCACAGTGACTTAGTTTGTTGCCTACTCATTTTTTTCCTCAACCAAATCAAAAGCTTCTTGAATGCAGAGATTGTAATATTTATTCCATATCTTTGACAGAGGACATAAAACACAGTAGATTCTTAAAATGATTTTATAATGAATAAGGCAGTATTCTAGAAATTGAGGAAAATAAACCAACGAGGAAAGACTGTTTTCTAACAGTCCTCATTACCTAGACCTTACCTTGAATTAATAAGGTCAATATATGTTTGGCTGAACATAAAAGCCCACATCGCAGTTGAGACATCCAGCAAGTAAACTCACGTATATGTAATTTATATATAAAAAAGATCCAATCTTGTTCATAAATCTCTTCACATGATTGTAAGCAGGATCATATATATTAGCTCTGTGTGAACAGATTTTCCCTATACTTTACAAAGACAAACATTGTATGACCTATATATTTCAGATAGGTTTTCAGTTGAGATTTTAAAACACTATATCCATATTATTTGTTTTGTAGTCCTGTATTTTGGATTCTAATAGATTTGTAAAATCAAGAACACTTATTTAAAAACTCATTTGAACACTGAATAAAATCACATAATTTTAAAGAAAGAAATCTAATCCAAAGTCTTCACTTGTAGGGGACAAGAAAACTGAAACCTGTAAAATACTGCTCAAGATTCTACAGTCATTTAGAAATAGGGCCAGGTCTAGAAACTAGTCTACCTAGTTCCCTGCACAGAATATCCTCCACAGAGACTGGCTTTTTAATGAATAAAATGGAGAACTTGGCCATTTTGCAATCGATCATTCTGCTTTTATCATTTTTCCATATAGACCACATATTCTCCTTTTATCATTTTTCCATCTTAATAAACTTTCTAGGAAGGATATGCCTTATAGTGAGGTTAGCAACTGATTTTGGTATGGCCATGTAACCATGCATTGCATGGCTAAATGAGAATACCTCTGAGATAGTGCACATGTGGATAGACATCCAGGATGTAGATATCCCACTTGTGGCCTGCACGGCCATGGGATCTACAGGGAAATTGAGCCACTTCTATGTATGTGAAGTTTGCAAGGCTTGCCCTTATCATATCCAGCTGTTCCTCTGTTCTTCATCTCTATTCTTTATCTGTTTTAGTGATAATCCCTCTTAACATTTCAAAGGCTTTCCTATCTATCCTTCTGCTCTTCCTCTTCACAAAAAATAAAAGCACTTTATATTCATTATCTACACAATGTTGGCTGACAAGACAGAAGACACTATTTAAATAAATTTTAAACAATATGTTAACATTTATCTTTATTTAACAACTGACATTTATCTTCTAAGCCTTTAATCCAGAAATGTGGACTGAAAAGTTTGTTCCCAGAAATTCTGACCTAAGCACAAAGATGGAAAGCTCCCTCCTAGTCATTAAAAGGACAAGTTATAAAGGAAAACCATCTATGTATTTAGGGTGCAAAGACTAAGTCTAAAGGAGCATATAGTATATGGTGCACCTGCCAATGTAAATATCAATGATCAGCACTATTGCTTTAACTTCTGTTAGATATCTGAAACAAGATAAATTGAAATTTTTGAGGTTTGAGATAATTGTTAATTACTATAGTGATCTGAATTTAGAAGTCATAAAGTTTTTTCAAACCTAGCTTACACATATTCACCATGTTTACAATGTCAACATTTATACTTATATAGTGCCTTATGTTTACATAAGTGTTTTCAGATATGTCATCTGAACACCATTATCAGTTTTCAAATGAAGATATTATAAAAGACAACCAGCACTACTGTAAGCCTTCTGAATCCAAATATTTTTTCATTATAGTATATAACTTATACAGCAAACTTAAAATAATTTGTACATGTAAATTCCAAAATACTTTCAAGATTGAAAATGATAGTATCTCTGAACTTCTAAGAAAATTATGCTGATCTTTTCAAACTCAAATTTATTTTTAATCTTTTTGTTAAAAAGTAATTGTTTTGTAATTTTCAGTTATCTCACATTTCTTGAAGAATTCAGTAATAGGAAAATTACTGTTAGAAATATATAGCTAACAGGGCTGGGGTTGTGGCTCAGCAGTAGAGTGCTTGCCTAGCATGTGCAAGGCCCTGGGTTTGATCCTCAGCACCACATACAAATCAATAAACAAAATAAAGGTATTATGTATGACTAAAAATAAATAAATAAATATTAAAAAGAAATATATAGCTAACAAAGAGAACATTAGCCTAAAAATTTACAATTGAATAGTTCATATCAACTCAGTAATTCATGTAGATTTCTGAAACAAGCTTTTTTGCATATTTTATTAATTTGCCAACTTTTAGGGGATGTGATCTCTCTGCAGGTTGCATCCTAATTCTTCCAAAGTGCATTCATTCTATCTTGACTTTACTTCAGATGAAAAATAGAATTAGTTGTAAACCATGGTTTCTTTATACAGCTGGGACACTGACTTAAATTTAGAATTATACATGTTTAAAACTCGTATTTCTTCACCTTTAAGTTATTATCTGTTTAACAGAATACAGGTTCAGAATAGCTACTGTTCAAGTTAGCAAATCTAAATTTACTTTGAAATAATTTCTGTGATTTCAAGGAAAAAAAGATGACTGAATAGAATTTATCAACTGTGAAACTGACCATTAAAATGCTATTTTGTTTCTGGAAGAGAAATATGTAAATTCATTTTAAAAATAACATCTGAACACTTAAAATAATAGTCAAAGTAAGAAAGGGGCTCACCGGTTTGAGTGAAACCAAACTGATGTAGAATCTCATGAGCGGACAGCATGTTTGACTGTTTTAACTTAGACTGTTGTGAGGAGGCTGGTGGTGGTGAAGTAAATGAGAGATTTTTGTTGACCTGCAATAGAAAATGCAAATCAGAAACTACAGCATGATTTTCTGGGTTACTTATGCAAAAACTGGATGTGAAATATTTGCTTACTAGCCAAATCAGAACATATGATGGGTTAAAAGAAGTGGTAATGATTTATATAGTTAGTTTTTAAAGTTTACAAAACAAAAAACAAAATAGTTTTTATCAAGAAAGGTATACAGTGAAGATGAAAGTTAACTATATTAAAGTAAATAAATCTTACTAAAGTTTGCTTATTATGAAATTAACATCATTAATAAAACAGAGTAGTCTTAATCCATGCAAAAAAATACAATGACTCCTTAAATGCTTTTAATCAAGAATGTAAAATGTTTCATATCCACATTTCTCTAGCATTTTAGTAAAATAGCAGGTACTTCCTTTTTAGAGACTGTAGAGAAAACACCTGTAAGACTAGCATTTATATAAATTAGGGTGACACAGATAACACAGCTATAACTTAACTTGTGAAAGTTATTCTGTGAAACAGTTATTCTGTTTAAAAAACAGCATGACTTTAGAAATAATATTAAGCAAAATTTCTGAAGTAAATGTAAGGTTTTACACAACATGTAAAACTTATTATGATTGTCAGTACAAACATCTCACAGGAATGAAACATGTATTATAGCTACTGTAAAAAAATAATCGTTCACTAAAAAAGTTTGAAGTGTTTATGAAGACATTTATATTGTAAACTAGAATGAATTTCAGGAAAAAAGCAAGTCCTTAGTTCATTATTAATAAGTCAGCAATTTTTTTAAATTATTACTATGAATCATGATAAAATGTGATATATTTTTTTAAAAATTGGAACAATATTTTAGTTCACTGCACATATGTAATTGATGAATTAAGAAAGCTAAAATTATAAATTATGATATAAATATTAATATATAAAAATAGTTCCTTTTCTTTTTATTTATTTTGGTTTAAATAATAAAAACCACAGAGTGGACTTCTGCATCAGTATTTGGGGTTTTAAATAAGAAAGTTCTGGGTTGGGGTTATAAGCAATTTATCTGACTCATTATTTGCATATTTGTAAATGCTTTCTTTCTTTCAAATAGTAATGCTATATCTTAGATTAACTTTTTCTCTTGGAGCAAAGAATTTTAGCAGATTCAGTAAAAAATCAATTAAGAACATGCACTAACACAATTCTAAAGTACCTAAATGGTTATGATGACATTTAATAAAACACAAAACTATTTTTCAAAGTAGTCAAAAGGGGTCAAATATCACATCAGTGCTAAAATACTGTCCAGCTTTAAAAATTCTCAGACTCCATTATCAAACACTGACCAAAATTAAGTTGATTATTTATATTAATTGTATCTAAAATAAAAACAAAACCAATATCTTTGAGCTTCCTTATCCATCTTTAAATGGAGATTATAAAAATAATATCTATGAGTTATTGGGAATGTGCCAATACATATGAACATCTGGTATTATAAAGTGATATTTACATGTTAACCATAAAACACTAAATAACATTAAGTAAGAAATAGGTTAAATAGGACTGAAGGTATGGCTCAGTGGTAGAGTGCTTGCCTAGCATGCACAAAGCTCTGGGTTTCATCTGAAGAAATGTACAAAACAAAAACAAACAAAAAAACCTAAACCAACACCCCCCAAAACTTAAAGTACATATAAAGTGCTATATAAATTTAATTATTATTATTAACATCATCTAAAAGTAAGAGAATTAGGATATTTAATGTAATATGGTGATGCAATAAATCAGAATTCTATAATTTTAAATGTAAGTACTATATACAAAAAGGACACATTTATCATTTAACTATATATTCATTCCTTTTGTCAGTTTCTTGAAAATGATTTTCCTACATGCCAAACAATGTATTTTAAGATCTGTTGTAAATTAACAGGTGTATGCTGGAGATATGAATTTGTGTTTGTATCTCTGTATGGTCATGGATACACACAAACACACACACACAGTACCTACAATGACTTTTAGTCATCCTCTTTAGAAATTTATGTGCACAATTTATGTGCACTGAAACAAAACAAAACAAAAAACACCAGCAAAGCTTGAAGAGTGTACTGAATGCCACTCTGCTCAAACAGAAAAACTTATCACTCTTTTTAAATAAAATGTTGTTTGGAAAGATAATTATAATTACATGTTCTTGTGGAGTTTTTTTTTATATAATTCTGTTATTTCTTGACACCTTTCTTTAGAGGCTATTCAAATTTCCATTAAGTGATGTATAGTAACACAACAGAGCAGACAAGGCAATTTTCAAGGTTTGCAAAAACTGTTATTATTGTTAGTATTAGTCATTTGAAATTACAACTCAAAGTGTTTTTAAAGCTAGTTTCCATATATTTATCACTTCATTTAGAGGAAGAAAAATAATAATAACCATTAGATAGAGTGAAGCAACATCTATTTTTGAAATATATGCTGTGGAAAAGAATTGCTTAATAATTTTACAACAACAGAAAGGTTGGCTAAGATAGTCTACCCTATACTGATCTACCCTCTTTTCACAACACATTTTTCTGCTTGCTTCATGCAAAAACCACAGTCTGCCAAAGTCAGTTTAGTACCTCCATATTGAAGAACACTTAAAGCATAAAACTTGAATGAAATTCATGGTAGGGAAAAAGAAAAAATCACCTAGAACTTCTACCAAGTTAATTACAAAACTGTTTTGCCTACTCTTTTAGAGCATATGCAGCTTTATGCAAAATATGCAAACATTAATTCTCTAGAAGTGGGTTCATTTTAATGTTAAGAACCTCACTGTCCCAAACATAAAACTGAATGCAAAAGACTAAATAAGCTAAGGAAAGTTTCTCTTTTAATCATTAGTTAAAATTGAAAACTTTTGGGAGAGATATAACACTCATTTCCATATATACATACAAGTCTAATCATTTTAGCTGACTTTAGATTGTACGATACCTTCGCCACAAATAGAATTGTTCATAATAATTTTTAAGCTTTGAAGACTCCTCAAATTGGTTTTAAGTTATATCTGAATATTCTGATGCTGTTTATATGCTACATTCACAAGTTCAACTCTTTGCCCATACAGCTGTCAAATTTTTCCACCAAATCTATACAATAATGCAGGTTAATATTTTAATCTGAAGACAGTTCTGGAGGCAAAAATAACCCAATAATATTCAGGAAATGTTTACTGCAAATTATTTTTGCAAATTATCTGTTATAAAAATTAAAATCCCAGTTTTGAAAAAGAAGTTAAACAGAAAGCTTGAAGTAAAGTAATATTCAAAGTATTTGAAGGCTAGTATTTTTTTTTTTACATTCTCAGAATATAAATTCTAACAGCAGCTTATGTTGCTATGATTTCTAGGTTAGTAAAGCCAATACATGAGCAGTCCATAGTATCTTAAGAAACATGATCTCAAGACCTTCAGATGTTTTCTTTATAAACTGGGACAGAGAAGTGAGAAGAGAAGTGAGAGACTGGGAAGGAACTATTAGAGACTTTTTTTTTTTTTTTTTTTGGTACCAGGGATTGAACTCAGGGACACTTTACCATTAAGCCACATTTCTAGTCCCTTTTTATATTTTATTTAGAGATGGGTCTCACTGAGTTACTTAGGGCCTTGCAAAATTACTGAGGCTGGCTTTGAACTTGAGATCCTCCTGCCTCAGCCTCCTGAGTTGCTGGGATTACAGGCGTGCTCCATGGCACCCAGCTACAGTTTTTTTTACAATGGTAAGGTACCAAAAAATGTTACCTCTAAACTAGTTCATTATGACTAATATTAACTAAAATCAGAAGTCAAATTTGAAGCAGTCATTATGAAGTTTTATTTTGTAATATTTAATCAGATTTTGGGGGGCCTCTGACAGCTACCACGGTGTTGGTGTTTCAAAGATTACTGATATGATTCCTCCAAGTACACTTTAAAATAGATCTTGGATTCCTTCAAGACTTTCACTACTTTTCCATTTAGTCTACTGCACAGCTTTGCAAGGAAAATGTGACCTTGAACCTCCAGAAATCCTCACTTTCAAACCTATGACCGAATACACCTCCTCCACCTACCCTCATCTCTTCTTTTACTGTCAGAGGAAGAAGTGCATCTGTTTAAGATTAATACCTTCACTGGTGTCCTTGGGGATGTCCCTAAAGCTCTTTCAAATTCTACTCTCAACTTCTCCACTGGCTCTTTTGCCACAAGCTAGAATAGACCCTTCTACTTTAGAACAAAAATTAACAGCAAACAAAAACTCCCTATAATTCTATTTCCCTCAAATTTTATTAGAAGGTAAATTCCTTGAAAAACAGCACACAGTTTCTATCCAGGTACCTCAATCTTTCATTCTTAAAACAGCTACAACAAAGCTTGTCTTTATTGTTAACACTAACTATGAAGTGAAGGTCACTCTGTACTTTCAATCATGAAATTCAGGAGATTCACACAGGCCTTTGACACTGTCCACAACTCTCCTCTCTTCATTTTTAATCCTGTTTATCTTGTCATACCCATACATTCCTCATTAGTGTGTTTGCTAGTCCACTTTAGCCCTCTTCTACCCTCACATCATATCATATTGTTACTCTGGGCAGGAACATTCATTTTATTACTTTATATGCTTTCTAACACTGTTTCTTATGTTGAAAACATGCCTCTTGGTCATTAAGCTCAGAGATAACCCAATCTTTCTGTACAATTTATTTTCTCAGGAAAAGCTACTACTCTCTGCCTAAGTGCCCAGGTTAGAAAGCTGGACTCTCCCTTAACTGCTCCTGACAAGCCACAAAGACCACATATAGAATAACGCCAGCATTCTACATATTGTTAGAGCAAGAGAACTCAACTTGCTCATATCCAGTTTTGGAATGCCAGTAAGAAATAATTGTATTTTTAAAAAAATTATTTAAAAACCCTTTCAAAAGAACCCTTTTCCAAACAACTGAAAACCATTATTCTACTCAAATCTCAACTTGATTTTGTCTTCCTTATGATGAAAATATTTATGCGCGTGTGTGTATGTCTATGTGTGTATATAATATATATGTGTGTGTATATATATGTGTGTGTATGTATATGTGTGTGTGTGTGTGTATGTCTGTGTATGTGTGTGTGTGTGTGTGTGTGCGTATGTGTATGTATATGTATGTATGTATGTATGTGTATATATATATATATATATATATATATATATATAGTTTTTTTTTCCCTCCTCTGTTTCTCTCTTAGTGGTGCTAGGGATTGAACCCAGGGCCTCATGCATGCAAAGCAAATGTTCCACCAGTAAGCTGCTTATAAGCAGCTTTCTCTGGAATCTCTATTTTTAAAACATTTAAAAATTTTTTCAGTAAATAATATGTTCCAAGATAGATCCGACTATAATATAGATTACTACTACTATAATATAGATTACTACTTTACATTTATAGAATTCTTATACTAAACATAATTTAATAAATTTTTATTTGGCTGCATTTATTATCACTTACCCTGGATGAATATAATTAAAAAAAAAAGAAAAAGAAAAAGAAGATTAAATCCTCTTCAAGACCTCAATACCAGTTACTACCTGGACAGCAATAAGATGAGAACTCTCTCACCCTTCCATCATCAAATCTATATTTTTATTTTCTCTTTAGAATAGTCCCTCCATTTGAACTCAAGATTATATCCCCTCTCACTTTTTTTTTTGTAAAGGACTTGATTCCAGTAATTACTACCTCCATGGTACATTATCAACTTTTAAACTACCACCAAATTATTCCCATCTGCAAGTAAGTATGCTTTAATATTCCACCTAATATTCCCCTCCACTCCTGCCCTGTTTCTCGGATCCTCAGTCATGATATAATTCCTTAAAAGAATGACCTATATTTCTGGTCTAAGATTAATTCACTCTGGTTCCATTTTCAACCCATTTCTCTTGTTCTTTTGTCTCCATCATTTAATGAAACAGTTTTTACCAAAGTAACCAAAGGCCAACATCTTGCCAAATACAAAGGTCAACTCTGTCTTTATCTTACTCTTCTTCTCAGCAGTATACAACCATCTACCACTCTTCTTTCTTGAACTACTCTAGGCTCTTCTTTACTGATATGCCATGTGATATCATTCAGTCTATCAGCTTAAAAAAAGGAAGGAAAGAAGGAAGACTCTAAGAAAGAAAGACTTTAGTCCTGACTTCACTACCAAATATGAGACTCATATATCCACTGTCTACCTCATAGATATTAGATATCCCTGTATTTAAAACTCTACTTTTATGACTTGCTCCCTCGACTCTAGTACTCCTCACATTAAAAGAACAGAGGGATGGGAAAGGAAGGTAGGGAGCATGGGGTTAGAAATGATGGTGAATGTGATGAACATTATTATGCAAAGTACGTGTATGACGACACAAATTGGTGTGAATATACTTTGTATACAACCAGAGATATGACAAATTGTGCTCTATATGTGTAATAAGAATTATAATGCATTCCACTGTCATATAGAAATAAAAAAATTAATTAAAAAAGCATACCACCAGCACCCACACAATTACTGAAACCAAAAACATGAAATTTATTCCTCATTCCTTCACTTATACCATATTGAACACATCACCAAGTCCTGATGACTCTATTCCCAAAATATACACCAAAACTATCCATTGCCTGCATCTTCATTATTACTACACTAACAGAGGCCTACTACATAAAGAGAGGTCTCCTCTTTATGGACTATAATAACAGTCTGCTGGCTTCTCTGCTTAAAAGACTCATTCTCTTACAATTCATTCTATTCTCCCTGGCTGGTTTCTCTGATTAAAATACTATTTCTAACTCCTAATCATGCTGGCAAGACCCTTTAATAGAATCTGTATGATCTACTACTGATTACCCCTTACCCTGTTTATGAAAACATGCTTCCCCTTGCTTCTTTACTACTTTCTTAAGCATAGGTCTTTCTGCTCCTTGAGCATGCCAGTACTACTCTTAAGATCAGAATTTAGGAAACAATTAGCTCCTTGTTAAGGATTTTTTTTCTGAGAGGGCTCCCATGATATCCTCAGAGTAGCCTCCACTTGCAAGCATTCTTTATCCCATGGACTTATTTTCTTTGTATCAGTTATTTCCTTTGTTTTTTTTATTTTTTTATTTTTATTTTTAAATTTTTTTTATTATTAGTTGTTCAAAACATTACAAAGCTCTTGACATATCATATTTCATACATTTGATTCAAGCAGATTATGAACTCCCATTTGTACCCCATATCACTTATTTCCTTTGTCTGTCTATAATAAAATGTTTTTGTTCACTGTTACATCCCAAGCATTTAGAAAAATACTTGGTAAGCACCAATAAATATTTATATTTATATTTAAAATATAAATTAGAAATATAAATAGAATATTTAGAAAAAATAAATAAGCTTTCAAGAAAGTAAAAATATGGCTGGAATTTAAGAAAGAAAAAACTTATTTAACAAGCCCTAATGAAAATTTATTATCCAGGATCTAAAATATGAGAAAGTGCATATACTGTGCTGTGAAGATGAAATACCTTTGATGAGTAACAAGACCATTCAATGTGAAAGAAGTGCTAAAACAACATCAGATTCATATGCAATAGAATGAAATTCAATTAGTATATCACATCATAAGAAAAAAATAACTCACAAGAATCACAGACCTAAATGTAAGAAACAAAACTACAAAACTCATAGAAGAAAATGTAGACCTTTGAGATAGGGTTAGGCAATGTTTTTTCTCATGTGACACAAGAGAGACAAGTAACAAAAAAAAAAAAAAAAGGAGAAGAAGAAGAAAATGAACTTCAGAAAAATGAATGAAAACCTCTTTATTTCAAAGAAAAACATAAAGAAAATGGAAACAATATAAATGGGAAAACATATTTGCAGATTATCTATCAGATAAAACACTTGTATTCAATATATATAAAAACCTATTGAAAGTGAACAACAAAAAAGACAAGAAACTCAATTTAAAATCAGGGCAAAGGATTTGAACAAATATCTTTCCAAAGAAAATACCTTGTTTGTGGGATTCTAATATGGTACATACACTTTGGAAAATAGTTTGACAGTTCCTCAAACTGTCAAAAATAAGAGTTACCATATGACTAAATAAGTCCACACCTATATTAAACGTCAGAGAAATAAAAATGTCCACATCTCCCAAAATATGTTCACAGTAGTATTATTTTTAATAGCTAAAAGGTAGAAACAACTCAAATGTTCATAAACTGATGAAGAGATTAGTAAAATGTAACATATCCAGACTGTGGAATCTTCTTTGGCAATAAAAAACAATACATTTAGAAAATGAAGAAGAATGCTTAAAATATCATTTTGAGTAAAAGAAAGTTACAAAAGACCACATATTATACAATCCCATTCATATGTAATGTCCTGCATGGGCAAAACTATGGAAAGTATATTAGTGGTCACCATGAGTTTGTGATGTGTGTGTGAGCGTGTAGGAATTGGGAATGACTACTAACAGATATGGGAGTTCATTCTGGAGTAATGAAACAGTTCTAAAACCAAAGCTGGATGGCTGCATAACTTGAATAAGGTAAAAAAGCAATGAATTATATACTTTTAAAAAAGATTAATATTGTGGTATGTGAATTACATCTCAATAAAACATATTTAAAAAGAAAAACTGAAGATATTAATAAGGTTAATCTTTCCAGATATAATATGTAATCATTTTTTTTCAATGAGCATTCATTCTACTTTTTCATTTATGAGCATTCACTTTCCCATTACATTTATGTAGAGAACATTCTCCATACAGATTGGCTAAATGTGTGCAGGATGCTTTTACTCTTTGGGCATTCAGACAGCATCACAAAAGAAGGGCATGCAATATATTTGTTAAAAATAAAAGAGAAATAACTTTGAATTGCTAGTCAGAGAATAAACTTTTTTTTTGAGGGGGCACTAGCCTTTTATACTGTGTATACATAAAATTTAGTAATCTTGGAGCTACAATCATTGTACCAATCAATGCTATCAGAACAAGTTTCCTGAACATCTGCAGCCCCAGTCAGACTATAGCATGTTCTCTTTTTTCTCCATTTTCCTTCTCTTGTCTATATTTGATATCTTGTTGACTTTGTGATAATTAGGTAAAAAGTGATAGGTCCCGACTGCTATTGGACAGCTCAGTGATGGGGTAGGCCCAGTATTTTCTGATATGTTTCCTCTGTAAGATGCCCCATGAGGAAAAAGATAACAGCCTACCACATTCTGTGTGTCTGCCACATGGTAGTGGGTACTTATTGAATTAAAAAAAATTTCCTGCATTGACACTATATGAAGCAGTCTTTGATCACACCAACACCATTCTAATTCTTTCCCTTCTCATCTTTTATTTTGTGAGATATAATTATATTTGATAAATGAATGTTTAACTGAACTTTGGAAGTGGCAGAAAAGGGAAGAATGAAAAAACAAGACCATTCCAACTCCTTAATTTATTTTCTCAACAACTGAGTTAAAGGTTATAAATAAATAAAATAGTCTTGTTTGTAAAAGGAGGACTGCTGCTGTGTATATCTCATACACTTTCGTTCATACTCTCTAATATCAAGGGTCTCTTTGTGTACTATAGTTGTTAGATTAAATTTGGATTCTCAGGTAAAACATAAACTCATTAAGCCTCAGCCTCCTCCTTTCTAAATTAAGAATAACAATAATATCTAATCTGTCCTTCAGGATTATTATATGATTAAATGGGGAAAGAGTACAAAACACTTTGATAAATAATTAAAGCATTATCAGCACAACATATAATTAACTGCAACTTGTATGCATTTCAATACTTATAAAATTTATTTAGCATATACCCATCAGATTATACTGGTTGATGTCTCCTATGTATTAATTATCATGTAAAATTTATCTGGACTAAGAATATAGCCCAGTGGTAGAGTGCTTACCTTGTGTGTGTGAGGCTCTGGGTTCAATTCCCAGCACCCCATCCCTCAAAACAAAACAAGACAAAACAAAACAAAAAAAGCATAAAATTTTTCTCAGAGAATGAAAAAACCTGCTAGTTCTTTACTGAAAATATACGCCATCACAATATTCTTTTTATTTTATTCTTTTTTCATTTACTGTTCCTAAATCTTCAAAATTGTGAAATTACTTGCTAAATTTTTTATCAAGTAATTTTTACTGAATTCTAAGATCCCAGTGTAATAATCCCTTGAAAAATTCTAATTCCAATTAAGGAAAGTATATACCAGATTAATTTATGTAGAAGTTCTAAACTCTACAAGAATGCATTGCAACTCTCTGGTGTAGCACAATGAAAACTATAGTTTAAAGTTACCTTCCTGGTATTAAGAACTACTTACTTTTGCAGCACAGGATCGTATCACCTCCTAAAAGACATACAGTACAATAAAGAAGTATTCATAATTTCATTGAAATAAAGTATAAACTCTTTTCAATTCATTCAGATATTGACCTTGTAATAACCAAAAAACAGCATTTGGGAGAGTTTATCACCCTGCAGTTATTACTCTGCATTGTTTCCAATAAGTTGGAAGGAGTATAAATTAAAGGCAGTAATCAACAGACTTGTGAGAGCCCATATGTGTCTGCCTCAATAAAGACCTGTCTTCTCAATAAACCTGGAGTAAACACTAAAATTCTGCAGTAGAATACTAATGTCTAAAAGATACCCCAAATTAACTGTAGTATAAATACATCTATAAAATATCCATAAATATAATTTCTAAATTAATAATTTATACCAGGGGACGTCTCAAAAACACCACTGAATGGTAAAGAATATGACTAGTGTTTAAAAAGCTAAAAAAGGAAACTACTTGCAATTCATAGGACAAGGCCAAGAAAAGTTCATTTATGAAAGGGAAACTAATAAGTCAATACATAATAGAAAATTACAAACTTTTCTCCTAAGGAAACACCAAAAATACATAAGTCAAATTAAGGTTAACCAGTATATATCATCAGTCTAGTAAAGAACTAAAGAAAAAGAGTAATAATCAACATAGGGTTTAGAAAAAAAAGAGTACTGAAAATAAAATATATCAACTTTTTATTCAGAAACTTCTAAGGTACTGTATCTAAAGGAGAGTAGTAATTTAATTACTGAAAGAGTGTTCCTCTTCTGGAAAGTGTGGATAATACTAGTACCCACTACTATCCTACAGAATGGTTTGAGGATTAAATAAACATGTAAAGACTTAGAACAGTGCCAGAAATATATTATGTCAATTATTACTTATAATGAAACAGATATTATCAATGGCCAATATAAGGTGAAATCTCCTGTGAGGTAGAGAAAATTAATCAACTTTTCTCAAAACTGGCATAAAACATTTTATAATTCATCCAATTCTTTCTGCTCTGATGCTACTTAATAAGTACCTCTGTGATCTACAGACTTAGGTTAGAATGGGAGGCTGATCTTAAGTTTCCCAACAGATGGGAAGGTCTACCTTTCATTAAAAGATATTTTTTCAGGTTTATTAATCAACTTTTTGTAGGATTGATTACTTTTAATAGGTAACCCAAACTCTGAGCAACTGTGGATACATTGGTAAGAGCAAATTTTTGGATCTGAAAACTTTTGAGATATATCTACCTGTGAAGTCTTACTGAGGTTGCAGAATGCCTTTTAGGTACTGCTATGGCAGCAACATACAATGAAGTCTAACTATGAGACAAACAATTTATATTTTTACTACATGGTAATGTTATCAAAACAGGGAGTTTTGATATGTCCTTTATTTGCTAATGAGCAAACACCTCTTAAATACCTTCTGAGCTGAATTTATTATACAGTTCTCTCTGTCTCTCTGTCTCTCTCTCTCTCTCTCTCTCTCACACACACACACACACACACACACACACACACACACAAAATCACATCCTAAACGTGAACTATAATCTATTAGAAAATACTCCAGTTTTAGTAACAAAGAAACAATTATCTCTAATAACAGACTTCTTCTATAAATTGATGAATAACCTATACAAAAAAAGGAATTTTGAGTCTATTGAAAAATAATTACAAGAAACAAACAAAAAAGACATTGTGACAAAAGGTAGGGATCCTGTCAACCCCAAATCTTGCAAAATATAAAAAGAATAAAGAAATAATAGAATTCCCGTCTTATAGATGAGGAAAAATTAGGCTTACTTATCTGGAATAACAAAGCAGGTATAGGTTGGTGCCACAGACCTATGTCTGTGCCTAAGCTGTAAAGCCTTAACTATTTTCACTTGTCTTTTTTTCTGCATTCTTAAGGATGTTTCTGAAATTAGTTCTCCAGGCTATACTACTGATCTGATATTTTTATGTGTCAATTTTCCCCTTTACCATTTGCAATGTAGAATTAATTGAACCTTGCCTTTTAAACTTCTTTAAATTCTTTTTACCTTAGCCAGATAACTTTTACATCAAAATCCCAGACTGTATTTCCATTTCTTCATTAATAGAAACCCCAATTTCTTCTATTTTATTGAGAACAAAACCTAAAACATTCTGTTTATTAGAATAAATTATTTTAAGATATGCTTTGCCTTTTCTTTTCTTTTTTAATGCACATTATCTTTTTAATGACCCATCTCTGGCCTTAAATGAGATCAATAAATGTTACCATTTTGAACTCAGGCTGTCCAGTGGGTTGCGTACAGCCCCTAAACCTATCTCCGGTGGATTTCAGTACTCTTATTCTGTGGCTCTGCTGAAATGAAATGGAATATGCTGTTCCTGTCTTGTTTTTTGGGGCTGTGAAGAGAATTTACTCCTGAGACGTACAATGATTTTTTTTTTCATTAACTGCTACTGTTCTATTAGTTTGGGTGATACTGCTTCTTCTTTATCTAATGCCTCTGTGATCTCATTCACTAGTTTCCATACAAAATTCCTCCACAATATAACACTAGTAGAGGCTCAATAGTTATACATGGAAAAACAATTAGCTACTACTACTTTTTATAATGATAGAAATGTTTTAAAAAATAGTAAGGGAGATTATGCACATAATATTCCAATTTTATGTTAAAAAACTTTATATCTATCCTTTGAACAGAAATTGTTTTTCTGTCTGTAAAAATAAGGGTAACCATCACCATCATGCCTATCTTACAAGGCTACTACAACAATAAAAGAGGCAATGTGAGTACTACAGTGAAAAGATTCTAATTAATAGTTGTTTGAATACCTGTCACTACCTACCAGACCTAAGGTAAATAAAGGTCAAGGATTTAACATTTTTATGTTCTCTGGAGTGACTTCAATATAGTAGATAATCAATAAATATTTGAAATAACTAAACTTTCTTTGTTCCAAGTGTTAGAGCTCAACTTGGAAGTCCAAGATATATTTGGTCAACACTTTCTACAAAAATAGTGCACAGGTGTAGAGAGCAAAAATGGTTTTTTGCAGAGGCTATTAGCAGGTACTCAGTACACAAATGTATGGTATCAGATAGGAGAACGCCAATTAGAAAATAGGAAACCATGGAGGAAGGTCAAGAGCTGGGAAAAATGTAAAGAATGGGAAAGTTTTGGAAAGAAAATTAAGGTGCAGACTGATCTCCCTAAAATGAAGACTGAAAAAAAAGTGGTTAAAGACAAAATAAGATATAGCACTTGTGTAAAGGGAAGTTTAGGAATTTAGTTTTTCCTTAGATCACCTAGTCTATTTTAGTTTTTAATGAAGATCAGTTATGTAGACTAGGGGATACAGAGAACTGCCTTCAGGGAGCTTACAGTTTAGATGAGAGCATAAAACACCTATTTATTATGATCTTTCTAAGTGTTGGGAACTGTGAATTTAGACCAGTTGGTCTCAGCGGGTGGTCCTCTGACCAGCAGCATTGCCTGGGACTTGTCAGAAATGACAAATCATAAGACATCTCAGATCTGCTGAATCACAAACTCTAGGTGTGGACCCTGGCAAGCTGTGCTTTGATAGGACTATCAAGTGTTTCCGATACACACTAAAGTTTGAGAACCACTGAAGGAAACATGAGATTTGGAGCAAGATTTTATGGGAATCTGAACACCTAGACAGAGATTGTTTGAATACTATCATCTTTCTAAGAAGTGGTCCTGTGGTATGACCCTGAGAATTCACAGGCTGAGGGTCAGAGGCTGTTAACTTCCTCTTGTCCCTCAGAGATCCTACTGGGCAGGATTGAGAAGGCTACCATTTCTCTTCCTTTCCTAGGAATGGAGTCACAACCATATGTGTCAAGTCCTACTTATGCTCTTCTTTAAAGCTTTCCTTACAACTAGGTCTTGGGCTCGTATTTACAGAAATAACAAGTCAAGACAGTATATGACAGATTATCCTAAATTTAGTTAGTCTACTATAATTAATGATTTCAGAAAGGAACTATGAAAGTATATGAAAACCTAGATTTAAGAAATTAACTTACTTCATTAATATTCATTTGCAAGGCAATATAAAATACAATAGAAGTGGTTTTAAGTTTTTAATAATAATTAAACATACCGTGACAGTTTCAAGTCTCTGCTTCACTATCTGCATCTTTGTTGAAGAATTTTCAGTGTGGACAAATTCATCAATTTGAAAAGAGCCTTGATGAGGCAGTTTAGGACAGGTACATAAAGCATCTTGGCTTTGGTGTATTCCAGGTAATGGAAATGTTCCATTGTAGCGTTTGAACATTTCAGCCTCCTGCTGGGCTACTGAAAAAAAATGAATCCATCATTAGTTCAATTCATCATTGCAAAAGCATAACTAAATGATTAAGCCATGAAACTGTAGCATTCAACAAATGATCAGATACTGCATAAAATTTTAAAAACTAGGTTAAAAAGACAACATAACTGACAAAATATAAAATTACTAGATACACTAAAACCACAAGAAAGGAAATATTGGGGGCTGGGGATATAGCTCAGTTGGTAGAGTGCTTGCCTCGCGTGCACAAGGCCCTGGGTTCAAACCCTGGCACCGCAAAAAAAAAAAAAAAAAAAAGAAAGAAATATAATTACTTCACAATTTCATGTCAAAAAGTATTGTAATTGAGCCTTAAAGGCCATGCAAACTGATATGGGAGCATAATTTGTTGAACACAGGTATATATAAAACAGAATATTAAAAAAATATGGATCAAAGATATTTAAAGAGATGTTATAATAATAAAAATAAATATTCACGAATCCATCTCACTATAATTGTTCTCATGTTTCTATATATCTCTTCCAATCTTTATACTTACATACTTTTATAAAAAAATGCCATAAGGTGAATATATTTTAATGCTTTCTCAATTAAATGAAAATATTCTCATATATCTACAATGATACAATTACCATGTTTTTTAATATCTAATGAAGTAACATATTTTTTTAAATGCATTTTCCAATTACTGAATATTTACAACGTTTTCTGTTTTTCCTTATTATAGACATTACATGAATAAGTTCTTTCAAAGTGGACTTCGCTTCTTAACATATTTTCTATTTTGTATTTAATTCCCCAGAGCGAGCGGGAAAGATGACTCAATGACTCAAAGGTGATGTTTTTTGATGATGATGACCACAATGACGACCACAGCCATGAGAACACTGCACTGTACTTTTATGTTTTTTAGGAAGCTTTCATATATTTTATCTCATGTGATCATCTAAAACAGATGAATCTGAAACAATTTTAAATGCCTATCTGTATACACAGAGGAGAAAAATGTATGCAATCATCATTTAAAAAGTACTTCCTCACCAAAAAACCAAATAACCCAATCAATAAATGGGCCAAGGACCTGAACAGACACTTCTCAGAAGAGGATATACAATCAATCAACAAATATATGAAAAAATGCTAATCATCTCTAGCATTTAGAGAAATGCAAATCAAAACTACTCTAAGATTTCATCTTACTCCAGTCAGAATGGCAGCTATTATGAAGACAAACAACAATAAGTGGGGAAAAAGGTACATTCATACGCTGCTGGTAGGATTGCAAATTGGTGCAGCCAATCTGGAAAGCAATATAGATTCCTTGGAAAACTGGGAACGGAATCACCATTTGACCCAGCTATTCCTTTCCTCGGTCTATACCCAAAGGACTTAAAAGTAGCACAGTACAGGGACACAGCCACATCAATGTTTACTACAGCACAATTCACAATAGCTAAACTGTGGGACCAACCTAGATGCCCTTCAGTGGATGAATGGATAAAAAAAAAGTGGCATATATACACAATGGAATATTACTCAGCAATAACAGAGAATAAGATCATAGCATTTGCAGGTAAATGGATGGAGTTGGAGAAGATAATGCTAAGTGAAGTAAGCCAATCCCAAAAAAACCCAAAGGCCGAATGTTCTCTCTGATAAGTGGATGCTGATCCCTAATTGGGGGGGTGGGAGGATGGAACAAATGAAGAACTTTTTTATTTTGGGAAAGGAGAGAGAGAGGTGGGCAAAGTGCATGGGGCAAGAAAGATGGTGTAATGATGGACATGATTACCCTATGTACATGTATGACTGCACATATGGTGTGAAGCTACATCGTGTGCAACCAGAGAAATGAAAAGTTGTGTGCAAATGAAGGCAGTACTAAAAAGAAAGTTCATTTCATGAAGTTCAATCCTTAAAAGAAGAAAATGTCAACAAATAAATGACTTAACATTACATCTCAAAACCCTAGATAAGAAAAATAAATCAACACCAAAAGCAGTAGAAGATAGGAAATCATCAAAATCAGAGCTGAAATCAATGAAATTGAAACAAAAGAATCTATTGGAAAAATTGACAAAACAAAAAGTTGGTTCTTTGAAAAAAATAAATAAAATTGACAAATGCTTAGCCATGCTTATGAAAACAAGGAGAGAGAAAAGTCAAATTACTAACATACGTGATGAAAAAGGAAATATCACAATAGACACTACAGAAATACAGATGATAATTAGAAATTATTTTGAAAACTTGTACTCCAATAAAATAGAAAATATCAAAGGTATTGACAAACTCTAGAGTCATATTATTTGCCCAAATCGAATCAGGATGATTTATCCAGTTTAAACAGATCAAATTTTAAACAAGAAAACAGAAGATGCCATCAAAAGCCTATTAACCAAAAAAAAAAAAAAAAAAAAAAAAAAAAAAAAAAGAAGCCTGGGACCAGATGGAGTTCCACAAGACCTTTAAAGAAGAACTAATACCAACACTCTTTAAATTATTTCAGGATATAGAAAAAGAGGAAGCATTTCCAAACTCATTCTATGAGGACAATATCACCCTGATTCCAAAACCAGGCAAAGACATATCAAAGAAAGAAAACTTCAGACCAATATCTCTAATGAACACAGATGCAAAAATTCTCCACAAAATTCTAGCAAATCAAATACAAAAACATATCAAAACGATAGTACACCATGATAAAGTGGAGTTCATCCCAGGGATGCAAGGTTGATTCAATGTATGGAAATGAATAAATATAATTCATTACATCAATAGACTTAAAGATAAGAACTATATGATCATCTCAACAGATGCAGAAAAAGCATTCAACAAAATATGGTACCCCTTCATGTTCAAAACATTAGAAAAATTAGGGATAACAGGAACATATCTCAACATCATAAAAGCTATCTGTGCTATGCCCAAGGCCAACATCATTCTAAATGGAGAAAAATTGAAAGCATTCCCTCTAAAAACTGGAACAAGACAGGGATACCCTCTTTCACCACTTTTATTTAACATAGTTCTTAAAATGCTGGCCAGAGTAATTAGATGGACAAAAGAAATTAAAGGGATACAGATAGGAAAAGAAGAACTCAAATTAGCACTATTTGCCGACAATATGATTCTATACTTAGAAGACCCAAAAAATTCCACCAGAAAACTTCTAGAACTAGTAAATGAATTCAGGAAAGTAGCAGGTTACAAAATCAACACCCATAAATCAAAGGCATTTCTGAATATCAGTGACAAATTCTCTGACAGGGAAATGGGGAAACTACCCCATTTACAATAGCCTCAAAAATAAAATAAAATAAAATAAAATACTTGGGAATCAACCTAACAAAAGAGGTGAGAGACCTCTCTATAAAATGAAAACTACAGAATGCTAAAGAAAGAAATTAAAGAAGACCTTAGAAGATGGAAAGATCTCCCTTGTTCTTGGATATGTAGAATGAATATATTCAAATTGACCATACTACCAAAAGCATTACACAGATTAATGCAATTCCAATCAAAATCTCAATGACATTCCTCATAGAAATAGAAAAAGCAGTCATGAAATTCATCTGAAAATATAAGAGACCCAGAGTAGCTAAAGCAATCCTTAGAAGGAAGAGTCAAGCATGTGGCATCACTATTCCAGACCTTAAACTATACTACAGAGCAATAGTAACAAAATCAGCATGGTATTGGCACCAAAAGAGACTGGTAGACAAATTGTACATAAAAGAGGACACAGAGACTAAACCACATAATTACAGTTATCTTATATTAGACAAAGGCATCACAAATGTACATTGGAGAAAAGATAGCCTCATCAACAAACAGTGCTGGGAAAACTGGAAATCCATATGCCACAAAATGAAATGAAGCCTCTCTCTTACGATGCACAACTCAAAGTGGATAAAGGATCTAGGAATTAAACCAGAGACCCTGTGCCTAATAGAAGAAAAAGCAGGCCCAAACATCCATCATATCGGATTAGGCTCCTACTTCCTTAACAAGACTACTATAGTGCAAGAATTAAAATCAAGAATTAATAAATGGAATGGATTCAAACCAAAAAGCTTCTTCTCAGCAAAAGAAACAATTGGTGAGGTGAATAAAGAGTCTACATCTTGGGAGCAAATCTTTACCCCTCACACATCAGATAGAGCACTAATCTCTAGGGTCTATAAAGAACTCACAAAGCTAAACTCCAAAAAAAAAAAAATAATAATAACCCAATCAATAAATGGGCCAAGGACTTAACAGATGCTTCTCAGAAGAGGATTTACAATCAATCAATAAATATATGAAAAAATGTCAACATCTCTAGCAATTAGAGAAATGCAAATCTAAGATTTCATCTCATTCCAGTCAGAATGGCAGCTATCAAGAATACAAACAACAGTAAGTGTTGCGAGGATGTAGGGAAAAAGGTCCATTCACACATTGCTGGTGGGACTGCAAATTGGTACAGTCAATACGGAAAGCAGTATGGAGATTCATTGGAAAACTGGAAACGGAACCAACTTTCTACCCAGCTATCCCTCTCAGTCTAAACACACAGAACTTAAAAACAGCATCCTCCAGGGACACAGCCACATTAATGTTTACTGCAGCACAATTCACAACAGCTAAACTGTGGAACCAACCTAGATGTCCTTCAGCAGATGAATGGATAGAGAAAATGTGGCATATATACACAATGGAATATTATTCAGCAATAAAAGAGAATAAAATCATGGCGATTGCAGGAAAATGGATGGAGGTGGAGAAGATAATGCTAAGTGAAGTCAGTTAATCCCCAAAAAACAAATGCCAAATGTTTTCTCTGATATAAAAAGACTGATTCATAGTGGGGTTGGGAGGGGGAGAATGGGAAGATTAGACAAACTCTAGATAGGGCAAAGGGGAGGGAGGAGAGGGAGAGAAGGGAAGGGGAAAGAGGGTAAAAGAAAGATGGTGGAATAAGATGGACATCACTACTCTAAGTACGTGTATGAAGCAGACATGAATGATGTGAATATACTTTGTGTACAAGGAGAGACATGAAAAATTATGCTTTACATATGTAATATGAATTGTAATGCATTCTGCTGTCATATATAACAAATTAGAATAAAAAATTTTAAAAACAGAAAAAAGAATGAGGAAAAAAATGTGCAAAAGATTCACAAAGTCTCAGTTTATCAGACACTAGAAATGGAAGCTGCTTACAAGTTCTTGGGCTCTTCCCTCCCTTACTCTCCACAAATACACACTCAATCCACCTGTATACTTTTTAAAATTTGTTATACATGATAGCAGAACGCATTTTAGTTCATATTACACATATAGAGCACAATTTTTCATATCTCTGATTGTACACCCATCTGTATATTCTTTCATTGTGAAAAAAGGTTATAATAGATGGCTCCAAGTATTCCTTTAAGATCTATGCTTTTAATATTTCAGTGGTTTCTAAAACACTTTTAGGTCATAGCTGGACTATGACATTGCAATGAAATAACTACATTTTTCTACTTCAGTTTTCTTCTTTTTGCTAATATAAATTTGCATGTTTAAAATTTAGATTTGTCCTAATCTGGTAGGTTTAAAATTCATGATTTTAACAATCTCATCCTCTTTCTTTCATCATTTTTTGAGAGTCATCATTTACAAGCACTGGAGTGGGCCATGGGAATACAAAGATTCTGGTCTTGGAGTTTCAGCCTTCTGGAAGTGAACAGATTAGTGTAAAGTGCTAAGTGGGATAGCAGAGGAAGGGAAAGGTGCTGAGAGTACCTGGGTGGCAATTCTTTGCTTAAATAATGTTATATATATCAAAACACTTCTAAGTTCACCTCCAAAGAAATTCTTAAAATAACTGACAATTCTTTGATTTATATAATCTCAGTGCTTTTATGCATTTTCTGTCCTTAAATAATTATAAAAAATAACATGGGGGGCTGGGATTGTGGCTCAGTGGTAGAGCACTTGCCTTACATATGTGAGGCACTGGGTCCGGTTCTCAGTACCTCATGTAAATTAAAAAAACATAAATAAAGGTCCATCAACAACTAAAAAAATAATGAAAAACCACATGGTTTTCTCAGGAGGATTTTCTCTCTAAATAGGAGAATGGAGGAAATAAAATATTTTAATCTACTACCCTTTGCATTTAAAGCAAATATAAGGTTTGCTATTAAAATCTATGTGTACTTACATTATTGACTTTAAAGTTCAAATAGAAATCATCATATATTATTTCTAGCACTCTATGTTAACAGTAAGATTTCCTTTGGGTCAATGTTTAATTCCTTTGCTCAAGATTTGTTATTAATATTTTACCTTGTTATTACACAAAGTCATCTTATACGTCTAAATGCTTTATAAATTATCACATTTGAAGTATAATATGATTACGGTAAACAGGTATTTTGCAGCTTCCCAGCCTTTACCAGTAAGGCAGAATTCTACTTCTCTTTCTTTAACATTTGCTCTATGCAGAGAAGCTTCAACAGCTTATGCTTTTTATTGTTTTTTACCTGGTCGTAACTTTTCCCAATTCAGATAATCTTTTGATACTATGTAGATAGATCCAGTTTCTATTGAATAACACTTCAATTCTGGGAGCCTGGGTATGTTTCATGGACTGTTAGTAATTCAATATTCCCCTGAAGTAAATAATTTAATGTTTATTTATTTATGTTTGTGTCAAAGGGGATTGAATCCAGAGCCTTGCATATATTCGGCAAGTACTCTTTCACGACCTTATCCGCAGCCCTTCCTTGACATAATTTGATATATCAAGTAAAATGTATGTGTTACTAATATAACTTGTTTAAAAAGCTATACAAGAATATGTAGCAGATCTGAGTCTCATAATAAAAAATGGGAGACTGTACCATCATTTGACAAATCCATTAGTAGCACATTAAATTATGATAACCTATCTATAATATGATAACCTATCTATATCCCCTGCAGCACATACTATTCTTTTCTTGGTTTCCTATTCCATTATCAATAATCACACATTAAGCTATTAAACTCAAAGTGTGTGACATGTATATTGCTATGAAAAATAGCCAGGATTTCCCTACTAGAGTCTGGTCCATGAACTCTAATAATTCCAACACTTCATGCCTTGCTTGACAATTTCCCTTCGATAAAATAGAATAGGTATTATATTTATTTTACAGGTAAAAAAACAACACAGAAATGTTAAATTACTTTCCAGGGCCAAAGAGAAAGTGACAGGATTTTGTCTAGATCCCCGGTGTTCTGACTTCTACTCCAGTGTTGTTTACTTTGTATTGCACAATTCTTCCTTTTGGTGCACTTTAAGAAGCACCAATGTAAGCATAAAAAGAGGCCTGGATGAGGAATTTGGTGCTCTGGTTTATGCTTAAAGTCATTGAGTAGTTTTTCATATATTCTGAATCCTTGAATGGCATAAACTTTCAAAGTATTCAAGATATAAAGAATATTAAAATACATTTTTTAGGATATAACCAAGAAGTAGTTTCAGCATCTCTTAAAATGTGGCATCTATATCTCTCACTTCATCTTACTAGGCTAAAAATAAATATTTAAAACTCTGTCCTATGATTTGTTATATTTGTTATGGCATAATTTCATCCAAGTACGAGAATTAAAAATCTAAGTTTGCTTTTGAATCAATCATTACCACTATTACAAGAAAACCAAAAATTAACTTTATTTCAAGTATACATTATTTTATTGCAAAAATATTGTGAAAGCATTAAAACAATGCTACATGAAAAGAAAATTTATATTATGCACTTTGTTGAGAATATGAGGACTTGATGCACTTTAATTATTATACCCCAAATTTTTACAGAGGTGAACTATTAATAATAATAATACTAAATAAATAAACTTCCTTTTAATCTTAAAGAGATTTTCCTAAATATCAAAACAAACATTTTATCATATGAATATTTAGCTGCCTGTCTCCACCCTCTTTTTTGGGTCCTAGGGACTAATCCCAGGGCCTCCCTCTTACTAAATAAGCACTCTACCACTAAGTTACATCTCAGCCCTTTAGCTATCTTTTTCATTTAAGTTACTTCATGATGAAGAAAAGCAAACTAACTAGTTTTGACAGCTTAATGCATTAAAAGCATGGGCTCTGGAGCCTAACAGCTTGGAATCAAACAGTAGCTGCACTACCAACTGTGTGACCCTAGGAAAATTATTTAATTTTTCCTGTGTTTCAGTTTCATTATGCACAAAATGTAGACAATAACAGTACCTACCTCAAAGGCAGTATGAGAAAATGCTCGTAAGAGTGGTGGACCCATAGTAAATACTTGATAAATGTTAGCTTCTACTACTAGTACCATTATTATAAGCTTTGAACTTACTGATGATACCTTCATTCTGTATTTTTACAAAATTTAATGAGAAATGACTTTGCACAAGATTTGAAATTCTTAATGAGAACATTTACTGCATGTTAGTAATATGCCAGGTACTAAGTTAAATACATGATGTTATAAATGCCATAGGTGATGTGCACGTATTTAAAAAAATTTATAGGAATGTAATATTACTTGACCTCTGGTAAAGAGTGCCACAGTAAGAACCAAAAAGCTACAAAAATGACAAGGTAGGTGACCACGATAAATATGGATTCTGTTAATAAAGCCATGTCAATGGCATAAAGAATTGCCTTTTAGTTTGACTAAAGTCTTCCAGAGGTTTAACCAACTACTTAAAAAGCACAAAGGATTAGAAAAGAATATGGTCATCTGAGCTTGATTCCCGGGTTTCATAGCTCAGCTCAACTGGGCACACAATAGATGCTCAATTAAGATTTATCTTGCCCAAGACACTATGATTAAAATGCATTCAAGTTACTACTTATTCAGAGGAGACACTGCCACCTAGTGAAAAATTAGGCTCATTACCCAGGATTTTAAAATAATGCTAAGAAACTTCTCAAATTAAGATTTGATCTTACTTAAAACAGTACATGCACATTAATTATATGCCAGTATTTAGATGTAGTACAGGTAATTAAAAAACAAACAAACCTCTATCTTTGCCTCCTACAAAGAATAAAAAGTACCAAGAAAAAATACTGTCCACAGAGATACACAAGGAATTGCATGAAGTTTGTTTATCGGATACTCAAAAGCTAGTATTTCAGGGAAGGTACCAATAAGTCAGTTAAGTGTATCAAACAAGAATATGGAATTGGTCCTGGCTCCTGTGCATTGGGGCTAATAATGGAATCTAGATGATAAAATTAAGTGTAAAAATTTAAATAGTAATAAGACATAAAATGTGCTATGGAGGTACAATAAATATTCTTACTTGTAAAATAGCATCCTAGAGACTCAAGCAGACAAATATTGATAATAAAAAAAATTGATTGCTGAAGTCTAGCTTGATAAATTAATTAAATAGAAGCCATTTCTCTGACTAGTACCTTTTTATTATGGGAATCCTAAAAGTACATTATTTGTGGTACTCTGTGACTAAATTTTGAATTACTAGATGATTAATTCTTTCAACATCAGGCAAATAAAACTGCCTTCTGAAAGTAAAAATCATATTTCTTACCAAAAAAAGCAAAAAGTCAGTAGAATGAAAGACTCAAAAGACCACAGCCTGAACATATGCTTCACAGGGAAAGAGGCTTGCTGACTCTTCACAGATTTTGCTAGAACTGAAAGATGGATGATACATTTAGCTACTACTGTGGTCTCATTCATAGCTCATTTAACTTACAAAACGATCAGCTTGCTTCTTTTGCTTTGAAGATTATCAGAAGTGCTGATAAATGATATTTTAAAAATCACTTAAAAAATCATCATCTATAATACTATTAAAAATTTTGTTAACTATTTTCAGACAAGAGATTTGGGGCAAAATAAGAAATAAAAGATAAAACTATGATAGGTCAATTAAACATTTTAATTCTCAATTAAAAAATTAAAATACAATTTGAATTGATGATTCTGGTCTGTATTTAATGAGTAAAACATTTCAGAGACTAAAATAATATTTCATTTCTTATAGATTTATACCATTCACAAGAACTGTGCTAAATCTTGGATGGTTTGAGGTTACTTCTTCCTAAGCTTCCTCTTTTTAAAAATAGGCAGTGAAGAGTTGGGAAAATGTGTTAAAACTTTGTGAGTTTTAATCTGTAAAGGTATGTTAATGTGTTAAAAAACTGATCTAAATATACTGTACAAAATAATTGTAATTTCAGGTGTTATCATTTGAGCATCTTAATTTCTAAAAGGCCTATGGAAATCCTTTCTCTTCCAAACTAAGACAGTATGGATATAGTGTGTCTTTAAAAGAACTTTATGCATTTATTTTGTAATACAATTGACCTGGAATGGCATATATTTTAACAAATGAAAAGAAAAGGCTGACCAATAGAGTAAAGGAGAGTTGGAAAAAAGCTTTTTAAATTCCATTCCATATGGAGATGCTTATCAACATATTAAAGCATAAGTTCCCTTAACATCAAATGGATGGGCATGATAACAACTCATTTTATCTTCTATTTGTTTTATATAGTGCTTATGAGTTTATAAAACACTTTTACCCTCACCGTCTCATAATATTCTCATACATAACTCTGTTAGGTAGGGCAGCTATTAGTACTAGCAGTACCTTTTAATAATAAGGGTATGGAAGTCCAGAAAGGCAAGAATTTTATGTAACATCACTGAAAAACATAATAGGAGCCCAAGCCTCATGTTACTGTATTGCTACAATATTTTGTTCTTCTCACTGTTCATCTAGAATGGAATTATTAAACAAAATACCTATAGTCTAAAAAACAAATTGGCAAACCTAACTATCCTAAGCTAATCCTTCTGTCAATGACCAAAAAAAAAAAAAAAAAAAACTGGCTTGAAGAAAAAAAGATTATAAATTTAATTTGCATTTGTAGTGAAAATTTCAAAAGCCTATAAAGCAAATTAGAAACTGAATGAAGACCATTGTGAAATCTCTTAAGAGTCTAAGGAAATAACTGTGCTGCCTATTTCCTGTGTAACAGTTCCAATTATAAAGTACTTAGGTATAACTCTTAGTAATTGTGAAGATTTAGAGAAAAAAAGAAAAAAAAAAAAAAAAAGAAACTACTTCAGGATATATGTTAGAATTAGACACCAGATTTGGCCATGGGATAATTATGAGAAACTCACTGTTTATTCCTATAATAAGGCAGTTTATTTTTTGCTAACATGCTAGTAAATGTAAATGGTACTATGTTGCTTGACATTAGTAATGGAGTGTTTTATTATATATCTGAATATGAGTTGCAGAATTTAATTCTTTTCTATCAGGTTTTTCAAAATAAGAAGAATCTAGATTTTATGTATTATTTTTGAAGATAATTCACTGGGAAAGGTATCATATAATATCTACTATGATAAAAAAATTCCAGGTAAATAATTTAATTGTCTAATAACTTGCACTTATCAGAGAATTAGTCAATTTAATATGTATTAACATAATAAACTTAATTTCTCATTTAATTACTGTCCAAATAGTACTAATTAATGTTGTAGCTATATACATATTTATATATTTATAGTGCTTATGTAATTATATGTGTATAAAACAATATTAGCTTATGAAATAATGACACATAATATTCTAAACAAATCAAAAAGACTAATCAAGACCTTTTTTTATATAAGAATATATAAAGGGGCTGGGGATGTGGCTCAAATGGTAGCGCGCTTGCCTGGCATATGCAGGGCGCTGGGTTCGATCCTCAGCACCACATAAAAATAAAATAAAGATGTTGTGCCCACCGAAAAATAAAAAATAAATTAAAAAAAATATATAAAGAAAATTAAATTGTAATTTTGAGAAAGACAGTTTTAATGTAAAGAGTGAAATCCTAATTTCAGAATAGAAATTAACAAATATAAACAATTCTTAGAATGACAGTCTACTCTTGAAAAATGCACTCAAACTTTTAATTTCCTTACTATTCTCCAAATGATAGAATAGTGTAATTTTAGAGGTGAAACAGACATTAGAATTTAATTCCAGATCTTGTTTTCATGTTAATTTAATTTTTGCCTCACTTTTTGTTAAGAAACTCAACTTACTGATTTAATAAAAAACATAAAGAGAATAAGAAATTCAATATTCAACTCAAAACATTAAAGATTCATATTTTCTACATATGTTATTTATCTCTTAAATTTAGTTAACATATTCTCCAATAATTTTTAGGTGAATTTTGCTTATTTATGTTTACTTACAAAGAAAGTAACAGCTACCTTTCTGTGATTCAACATAGAGCACAACCATTATGAATACTTTTGACAACATTTTCATATTAATCATGCTCACAGAAAACAAAATAAAATGTTGTAGCATCATAATAATACAATCTATTTAATCTTTTTTACTTTTATATATATTCATGAGGGTTTTTTAATTCAAAGGATAAACAGATTTCACAGTGCTCATGATTCCTGGTCCAGTCTAAACATAAAGATTAGTCTACATATATTATTTTTTTAAAAAATTAATTTGTGGGGTAGGGTTGTGGCTCAGCAGTAGAGTGCCTGCCTAGCACATGCAAGGCCTTGTGTTCAATCCTCAGCACCACATACAAATAAATAAGTAAAATAAAGGTATGGGTCCAACTACAACTAAAAAGTAAATATTTTTTAAAAATTGTTTATTTGGTCTAATCACTTATACATGACAGCAGAATGCCTTTCTATTCACAGTACACAAATGGAGCACAACTTTTCATGCCTCTAGTTATCACAAAATAGAGTCACACCATTTGTGTTATCACACATTTACCTAGGGTATGATACCCGTGGAGTCTACATATTCTTTTTATTTTTTAGTTGTAAATGGACATGATACCTTTATTTTGTTTATTTATTTTTTTATGTGGTGCTGAGGATGGAACCCAGTGCCTCACACATGTTAGGCGAGTGCTCAACCACTGAGTCACAACCCCAGCCCCAGAATCTACATATATTCTTAACTTAGCAAGCAGTGAGTGATGTGGAGTGGACTTACCATGGAAATCATAAATGTAAAGAAGAATGGGCTCATTCTGCCCAAATGCACAAAATGCAACCATATTTTCAAATGGATGGTAAGAAATGTCTCGAATAGGTGACTTGAATGGCAGATCAGAATACATTGCTACTTGTTCTCCTGAATAAAAAAAAAAAAAGGAAAAAAAAAGATTCAATAATTTGTACTGTATGTGGTATTTCTTACTACAAGACTATTCTGCAACTTATTAAAAATACTTATAGTTCTAATGAAGCTCACATATTTTAGTGTATTTGAGTACCCTGTATTAAACAATTATCTTTATTTTGCATTCTGTTGGTCCTTCTCTTTCCACTTCTCAATCCAACCTCTTCAATGAGCTTTTCAAGGCACAAAATAAACACAAAGTGATTAGAAGGAAGAATAGAGGTACATGGTTCTGAGGTCTGTCAGGGCTGAGCAAAAGACAACTATCAAAGAATTCTAGGCAAAACTAGGGGAGGAATTACGAAACTCTAAAACTGAAGAAATTCTCTATTTTGAGGAGAACTGCTGAGGTATTAATTTTTTCTACTCTGTTTTTACCCCTGTAGGCTCTTTGAGATATCCACTGCTTGAAAGATACCTATGATTATGACTAAAATATGCTTAAAGCAGAAGTGAAAAGAACCCAAGAAAATCAGCCAGAAGTAAAAAAAAAAAAAAAAAAAACAAAGGATCTAGATCCATTTATTAAAGGAGACAGTTGATGCTTTTGAATTGAAGTTAAAACACGGTATATGGGAAAAAAAATCCACAAGTATGCTGCCTAGTCAAAATTAAGGATAAAGGAAAGAACAAAACAATGAGATGAAATCAAACACAGTTCACTAAAGGAATTTAAAAAATTCTTTCAATTTCTAGTTAAAGAAATGCTCAAGAAGTTTCAGATTTTCTTTTAGAAAGCCAAGGTAAGGCTAAATAAACTTTTCAAGGTAACAGTTTAATTTATTAAAAAAATTTTTATTAAAATTTAGGTAAATTGCTAATTTAGTTTCAAGCATCAAAAAATTACACAGGAGTCTTTTTGTTACTCTAAAGAATACAGAGGTGTTTAATCATCTATGTAGTTACAATTCAGCTTACATAATTTTGTATTTTGTACTACAGTCATTAAATGTCTAAGAGCAGCATTATCTCATAGACAAGAAAAGAATAAACCTTGAATTGTAAAGTGAAATTTTAAATCAAATAAAGATAATAAAACAATAAAGAACAGAATTTGAGATGTTTAGATTGTGGCTCAGCTCCATTAAAGGCTATTCAATCTAAAAAAATAATTAAAAACTTGAAATCAGAATTTTTTCAAAAATTATTCCATAAAATGATAGTATTTTTATACTTCTTCAGGCCCCAACAAATACTTCCCCCTTATAAAAAGATTTCTGAAGCCCAATAAATACCTGTTTCAGGGTTCCAAACATATACTATGCCATCTTCACTTCCAGCAAAGAGAAAAGTCCCACATGGTGTTAAAGTACTGTGAAGCTTTTCCCGGTAATTTGCTGCACCGACAAATTTCCTTGCTGCTAATCTATAGACCACAAAATAAATAAATAAATAAATAATGATATAATCATTTAAAAGATTACTGGTAGAAAAACTTTCCTTTTAAATACTTAATTTGCATTCAACAAAATACTTTTTGAGATTCTATCATATAAAAGAGATTCTTTGATGGCTGCAGAATAAAGAAGAGCTGGTCCCAGTGCCCAGTAAGGTTAGAATTTAGCAGGGGAAAGAAGGATTATATCAATGTGAAATAGAAGATGGATACAGAATGTATCCCACAAAAGAAGAGAAGAAAGAGTGCTTTGCAGATCTAGGTAAAAGAAATTAAAACTAGCTATTAAAGAGACAGACTATTTTATGGAAGCAACATTTGAGTTGGTTACTAAAGAAATGGATAGAATTTTTATATTCTTATAATATCTTTCTTCTAATGGATTTTAAAAATCATACGAGGAATAGTTGGTCCCTGAAGAAATAGTAGATAAAATAAATTATCAAATCATACATTAAATATGGCGTACAATCTTTCAGACTTTTTCACTTACAAATAACAGTTACATTGTTTCAGCACTTATACAGAAACACTTATACCGAAACACTAATCTCTTTTTAGTCTATCAATAAATAATGAATAGTTGAGCACCATGTCAGAAAAAATACATTATGCATTATAATTTTAATGGGTATTTACCATTGCCTAAATGTATCTTAATAAATTTGCTATTGTGTAACATTTACAATGTTTCCCAGTTTCCTTTACCATGAACATGATGTCAATAAGCAATCTGTGTATTTATATATATTTATACTATTTTTCAATTTTTTTCTTAACATGAATTTCCAGACCTATAGTTACTGGGTCAAACTTTTCTAGTCCTTTCTATGTGCTTTACTGTTGTATGTACATGTTCTAACTACTTTATTCCTCCACAAAATCCTTATAAGTAAGATATACTATTTCTCCCATCTGAGAAATGAGAAAAGAGAGGCACAGAAAGGTTAACTGGCTAGAAAGGGTGAAGCATTTGACTTTAAGCAGTGTACCTCTAGAGCTGAGGCATGATCTTATATTATTTAAAAAGGAACTACCAAACTCTTTAGACTGGACTTCCAATCTATTTCTAATTACTATTTCTTAAAAATTTACTCCCAGTATTCCTTGTCAAGAAACCTCTACTCATATGGACTACCTCCTCTGCCTTGAACACACATGATCCTACTTCTGAACTTGATTTCATGCTTTCCATCTTACTGAAACACTTCCATCTTATCTAAATTCTGTCCATCCTTCAAGATTCAGCTCAAATCTCCTCTAAATAGAACCTTTAACAGAAGACTATATCATAGTTATCAGCTTTATTGTTGCCATGAAAAATATAATTTTTTATTATATACTTATATTCATTAAAAATAATGTGTGAATATATATACACATTTGTACATGTGTATAGTGTATAAATGTATTGAGTGTATACATACATATATATGTATACATATTATATATATAAAATCTATCTTGAGTGCTTGCTATTTAATGCCAGGCATGACATGAAAAAAGAATAAACAAATTCCAATCTGTGAAAGTCTCATATTTTAGTCTGACTAAATATTTTTATTTCATTTTGGAGGTGTGCAACTAGATTATTAATTCTTCATGGACTAATACTTTTATCAGTGTCTCAAATCCATGCCAGGATCTTGAACTAGTCTATGTAAACAGTGAAGGTTAATGATCAGCACTAAAAAGATAATTGCAGAATCAAACTAATATATTAATCTTACCAATTAATATCACCACGTTTTTCTAAATACAATAAGGAAATATAATAAAATAGCTTTCTCTCATTTGTTTTATTACAGAACCATGGAGACAAAAGCATAAAAATCCCAGGCATTTTCCCAGAACTCTGCTCTGTCTTTTCTATTTAAAAAATTTTCTCTTCATTTAGGAAAAAAACAAAAAACAAAGAAACCTGGAGTGGTGGTGCACACCTATAATCCCAGACACTTGGGAAACTAAAACAGGAGGATTACAAATTCAAGGCTAGCCTCAGCAACTTAGTGAAACCCTGTCTCAAAATTTAAAAGGGCTAGGATATAGTTCAGTGGTAAATGCCCCTGGGCTCAATCCCATTACCCCCAATTTCCTGCTATACATAAGAAAGAAACAAAACAAAACAAACAACAACAACCAAATATCTATTAACCAAAAGTCATCTGCTTCAGTTATATACCAATATGATGCTTATAGCAGTTTCAAAGAGATAAAAGATATGCTCTCATTGTTGAAGGTAGAAGTTCCTGTTTTTAATGGTGAAGACAGAAAGCAGTGGACTACATTTTAGCCCCAGAGCTATTCTCATTTGGGGCTGGATAATTCTGTGTGTCAGGGGCAGTTTCTTATGAGCCATAGGATGCTTAGCAGCATCTCTGATCTTAATCTAACAGATACATAAAAAATGTCTCCAAATGAAAAGATAGCCTCTTCAATAAATGGTAATGGGAAAACTGGAAATCCATATGTAATAAAGTGAAATTAGACCCCTATCTCTCACCCTGCACAAAACTCAACCCAAAGTAGATCAAGGACCTACGCATTAGACCAAAGGCCCTGTGCCTATTAGAAAAAAAAAAAAAAAATAGGCCCAAGTCTCCACCATTTGGTTTAGGAAGAGAATTCTCAGCAAGACTCCTAAAGTGCAAGAAGTTGAACCAATAAATGGGATGGATGGCTTCAAATTAAAAAGCTTCTTCACAGCAAAGGAAACAATCAAGAACATGAACAAAGAGCCTACAGAATGGAAGAATTTTGCCACCCACATCACAGATACATAATTAATCTCCAGGACATATAAAGACTTAACACCAAAAAAGCAAATAACCCAATCAATAAATGAGCAAAGGAGCTAAACAGACACTTCACAGAAGAAGAAATACAAATGATCAACAAATATATGAAAAACTGTTCAATATCACTAGCAATTAGAGAAATGCAAATTAAAACAACATTGAGATTCTGTCTCACTCCAGTAAGAATGGCAATCATCAAGAATACAAGTAACAATAAATGTTGGGGAGGATGTGGGGAAAAGGGTACACTTATACATTGCTGGTGGGACTGAAAATTGGTGCAACCATTATGGAAAGCAGTGTGGAGATTCCTCAGAAAACTTGGAATGTAACCACCATTTGGATCTAGTTATCCCACTCCACGGTGTATACCCAAAGGACTTAAAATCAGCATACAATAGTGATATGGACACATCAATGTTCTTAGCAAAATTCACAATTGCTAAGCTATGGAACCAACCTAAGTGCCCTTAATAGATGAATGATGAAGAAATGTGGTACATATACACAATGGAATATTACTCAGCCATAAAGAAGAATGAAGTTATGGCATTTGCTGGTAAATGGATGGAACTGGAGACTATCATGCTAAGTGAAATGGGCTAATCCCAAAAAACCAAAGGCTGAATGTTCTCTCTGATATGTGGATGCTGACTCATAATAGGCGAGGGGGTGGGAGGGAGTGGAAGTTCACTAGATTGGATAGAGGAGAATGGGGAGAAGGGGGGAAGGGGATGGGAATGGGAAAGACAGTAGGATGAATCGCGGACATAATTTTCTTATGTTCATATATGAATATACAACCAGTGTAACTCCACATAACCTACAAACACAAGAATGGGAAGTTGTACTCCATGTATATACAATATGTTAAAATACATTCTACTGTCATGTACAACTAAAAACAACAACAACAAACAAAAAAGAAACAAAATGTCTCCAGGCACTGTCAGATATCCTCAGGGGGCAAAACTGCCTAGTTAAGAACCATTGCTGCATTTTATAAATATAAATTAACTTATTAATTATCCTGCGAGTACTCATCTTGTTGATACTAAAATATACTTACATTCGGAGATCCATAATTCTCAAAGTGCTGTCTTTGGTATGAATTAATAAACGTTTTCCATTGGGATGAACCTCCAAATAACTTATTGGAATCCCCTTAAATTCAGTTTCCTTAATTTCCTAAAATGAATTAAAAAATCATAAACTATGGAGCCTGAAAAGTAGAAAATTAATTTAAAAACATCACTTGCAATTCTTGCAGTATATAGAATACTGTAAAACTGTTAGCAAAAAGATTCCCAGCAACTGCAGTTTTGGACTGAAAACGAAGCTGACAAATCTTATTTTTTGTAATATGCAATACTGCATTTAATTAGTATGTGTTTTTTGTATATTGTTCATTTTCAGTCCCAAACAAAAGGCACATTCATCATACACATCTTCTGACACTGCATTTTTGGTTTAACATCATATAAGAAAGTTTCTAATTTTTATAAAATTCAAACCTAAATGCAGAATTCACTTTTCAGTTTCCAGTCCAATCTCATACTTTTCATATACTTCTACTTGTCTTGAAAAATCATAAGTTACAGACATGTCGTTCTGAAATCATTTAATTTAGATTATAACTTTAGGTAGGGTTTTGGGAGTTTGGAGATACAGTTATTTGATGCAGCTAAAGAAGATATTAAATAATGATGTCAGGAAAGATACCTGCCTACACCAGCCTTGCCCAAGGAGAATTACTATTATCTTACCCTGTATGTTAAAATCAACTCATAATGGATAGAAGATCTAAATGTAACACCAAAAACTATAAAATTCATACAAGAGAACATAGGGGGAAAGTTTCTGAATACTGGTCTTGGTAATGAGTTTTCGAGTATTACATCCAAACCTCAGGCCACAAAAGCAAAAAAATCAATAAATGAGATGACATTAAACAGGTTTTGAACAACAAAGTAAACAGTCAACAAAACGAAATGGTAGCCTACAGATTGGAAAAAATATTATGTGTAAACCATGTGTCTAATAAGGGGCCAATACCCAAAATTTATAAAGACTCTTACAACGTAGTAATGGAAAAACAAGTAACCTGAGTAAAAGATGGGCAGAAGATCAAAACAGACATTTATCTCCATAGAAGACATAAAAATGGCCAACAGGAATAAGAAATGAGGCTCAACATCATTAATCATCAAGGAAATATAAATTAAAACCATTATGTGATAATACTTCACACCCGCCAGAATGGTTATCAAAAAGTCAAAAGTTAAAGATGTGAAGAAAAGAGAACTGTTCTACACTGCTGTTGGGAAAGTAGAGTCAATATGGAAAGATTATAGAGGTTTCCAAAGAAATTGAAATGAGAACTACCATATGACCCAGCAGTCCCTCTTCCGGGCACTTAAGGGAAATAAAATCATCATCTTGTAAAGATAGCTGCACTCCCATTTCCATGTTCACACCAGAAACTATAAATATTCATAGAACAGAAATACAGGAAAAGCCTCTAAATATTAGTCTTGGTAATGAGTTTATGGGTATTACATCCAAAACTCAGGCCACAAAAACAAATAAATGGGTATTGTTCACAATGGCCAGCATATGGACACAGTCTCTGTCCAGCCATGGATAAATGGATAAACTGTGATATATACCTATAAACACACACACACACACACACACACACACACACACACACACACACGGAATGGGGGTGGGGCTATTATTTATCCCTAAAAAAGAATACGTTCTTTCCATTTCCTGCAATGTGGATGAGCCTGGAGGATACTATACTAAGTAAAATAAGTCAAACAAAGAAAGAAAAATACTGCAAAAATTTTCTACATGATCTCACTTATGTGTGCAATGTTAAAAAATAAAAAATTCAAATAGAGAGGTTATTAGAGGCTGCAGGGGTAAAAGAAATGTAAAGATGTAGGTCAGAGGATACATCATAGAATGAACACGTCTAGAGAGTTAATGTATAACATGAGAATTACAGGTAGTAAAACTGTATTGAATGGAAGATTCATGCTAAAGGGGTAGATTCCAATTGGTCATCACAAAAATAACAATAAAGAGAAACTATGCCACATGATGGATTTGTTAATTTTTCACAATGGTAACCTTTTTACTGTATGCATGTATTTTCCTAATATCATATATACCTTAAATATACACAATAAAATTAATTTTTTAAAAATCAAAAGAATATTATCAAAGGTTATTCTTTTTTAGCTTACCAGACAAAAGAAAAGAATTGCAAATGAATATTACTTAGGCTAAAGTCCAAAAACTCAAAGAAAAGTCTCTTAACCTTCAGGCAGAACTCTAAATCAGCCACCTTCTCCCTTATTGCTTTTCACTCCCTTCATTTAAGAGTGTCTCTGGACTTCTTCAGCACTGGTCATGGTGGGCTTCACTGAGCTACAGTTCTAATATTAGCTGCTGAGCCCCTGCTACCACCGTTTGTCACTAAGACCTGCAGCCAGCTATTTTTTTTTAAGTCATAGACAACAATGAAACACACCACAGATGAGGATTTCAGTGAGTTAAACTACATCAAATTTGAGGTGAGAGAGCACTGGTGGGGAGTTGAGCAACTGGAACAGGAGCAAAAGTGACAAAAAATAAAACTGCAGAACAAGTGTTAGGTACAAATTTGAGAAAGTTGCTACCAGATTTAATGCCTGTAGTGTCTGGTGATTTCCTCCATATTTTTCTTTGATTACATCCATGTTCAAACTAAAAAAAGCCCTTGCTTTGAAGAGTATTATGACTAAGAGTATGTGCAACAGTATATGAGTGCTTCATGGCTAAGGGACAGATGATTGTAACTTAGCATTCCCCACACTGCTGGTGAACTACAGCCAAGGATATAATCACTGTTTCTCCAGTTTGTCATATGGCATTTTCCACTAAAAAGACATTCTAGCTCATTGCCTCACTTCTTTAGTTTTGTATTTTTTCTTTACTTTTTACTTATTTTAAAAATTTCTTGTCTTTTTCATTTATTTAATTTATTTATTATTTTAGTCTTTATTTAAATATGTTATATATGATGGCAGAATGTGGGCTAGGATGCAGTTCAGTAGTATAGTGCTTGCCTGGTATGCGAGAGATTGTAGAATCAAGACCCAGCACAACACATGTGCGCTTACGTGTGCACGCACACACACACCACACACACACACGCACACACAAAGTCCTGGCCCAAATGAAAATATTCACTATGTTGTCATCAATTAGTCATCAGGAAGATGTGACAGTTAATGATAACTGACTTTTTAGGGACTGAGAAAGAGCTGCTGTTTTAGAAAGAATATCTTTATGTCCTATCTTAAGGTCATGTGGTTGAATATTTTTCCCAATTTCTTTAATTACATTCCAAATTACAAAATATAATTTCATACCTTATCTATAGTCCAGTGGCGCACTGAATGTTGCAAATCATTAACTTTGACGTAAGTATTCCAAACAACAATCACCCCTGTGCAGTCTCCTGAATACATGTGATGGCCTATTTTAAAACAACAACAACAAAAAACCCAAACTCAGCTATGAATATTGCAAGAGTTAAAAACAAAAGCTATGAAGTCTAGGGAGAGGAAACCACAATCCAGTGGAACAATCAAAGAACTGGAGTGCCATTAAAAGGCATGTTAGTTTAGAAAAGCCAAAAAGCAAAATAACTTCCAATCTAATTCCAATTATCTTTAAGTGAATTTTTCATTCTTTTAAATTATTTGTGAATACTTATTTCCGTTTCTCCCTTACCTGAATTTTAACACAGCAAATGAGCATTTCAGTGTATGGGTATACAGCTCATACTCTACAGCCAGATTAATTGAATTATTCAACCAGCACCTCTACTCCTAATCTTTGTTATCCTATATAATCTGCTTTATAGGCTTAGAAAAGCATAATACCTAAAACCAACTGAAAACTCAATAAATGAACAGAGATGAATAAAATAATAAATAACAAATGTTAATAGTTTAACCTCAATTCTTTAGCATTAAGTCATCTTAAAGTTGAATAGGATCTTAAGCATCAAGTTCAGGAATCTCTTATACACCATTACTAATAGAAGGGTGTTTGCTAATTGTAAATTTATTATTTTTATAAAATAGCTTATTCAACTGGTGAATTGCTCTATGTGTTAGAATGCTCTTTTTAATTCTGAGCAAAGAAAAATCTGACTTCTATAGCTTTGGCCTCAATTCTACCTATTAGAGAGACATTTTTCACATTTGCATATCTTATGGCTAAATATTTTTTTAATTATCTCTTTTATAACCTGAGCTACTTCTGACAATTTTTCAAGACACTTTTCTTCTTATGGCCTTTCATGTATATGTTCCAAATTTACTGACATCCTTATAGATGAACATTATTATTACAGATACGTATCATCATTTTAATCTGAATCCCATTTTAATTAATGAATGCTATAGCTTACATAGCTAGTGTCTGAAATAATGTATAAAGTGAGTAATTAACAGACTTAATAAAATTCTTTAAGAAAAATAACTTATATTTTATATTTTTAAAATATCATCTACATTATTCATATGCTAGGAGAAACCTTTAAATGATTATAATTTTCCCTTTTATATGTGTGTGTACTTGATATGATTTGGATATGCCCCCAAAACTCAAGTATTGAAGGCTTGGTCCCCAGGGGAGCCATATTCAGAAGTAGGGCTTCAGGGAAGTGATTGGATCATGAAAGGCTTTGACTCCATCAGAGGATTAACCCACTTATAGCTAAATGGACCCCTGAAAGTTGGCAGAAACTGTAGGCAGTGGGACAGTTGGAAGAAACAGGTTACTGGGAGATGTGCCCTGGGATGGTATTACTTGTCCTCTGTCCTTTCCTCTCCCTCTCTGCTTCCCCACTGCCCTACTGTGAACATCTTTGCTCTACCACACTCTTCTACCTTGATTCTGCCTCACCTCAGGCTGAAAGCAATGAAGCCAGACAACCATGGACTAAAATCTCTGTGAGCCAAAATAAATCTTTGTTCTTCCAAATTCTTTTTTGAGTTATTTGATCAGTGATGAAAAGCTGAAAAACACTTACTATTTAAATAATCCTGGTGCTCATTTAACATATATATTTACATTCTTTTGAAATTTTCCCCCCACATTTCCCTAATTTTGGATCCTTTAACTTAAAAGGTCCTTAAAAACAACTAAGAATAATCATCACCAATCCAAGTAAATACATTAAGAAAATCTGATACACAACTGACTGTTGAGCGTAGATATCAAATGAATCTGTTGAGAAATTTAATAATTTTAAAAATATAAACAAAACTCTCTCAGTGTCAAACCTACATGTAACCTGTACCTAAATATTCACAAATAATCATCATTACATAAAATCCCCCAAGCTTAAATAAGCTTATTAGTAAAATGAAAATTAAAATCAGTTCTTCATTCAATTAGCCCTCCTTGTGAACATATTCTCTGACATACCTTCAGCATCAAAACAGAGAGAGTTGATAAAACTCTTGTGAGCATCAAATTGTCGAACCAATATGGCAGAATCTTCTCTCATATCAACTTTCCATATCCGTATCATAGAATCATAGCATCCTGTCACCACCAGCTCTCTTACAGCTGGATGAAATTTAGCCGTGTAAACAAAAGAAGGATGAGGTAAAACTCTGAAAGTATTTGTATTGTTTATTTCATTTTTCCATATCCTGTAAAAATAGAAAAGTTATATATTGTTTCTGAAAGGCATTTAACAGTTTATCTAAAAGCTAATAGACAATAAGCCTTAAATAAGTAATTAACAATGACCAAGGTAAAGCAACATTTATAGCAATAAAAAAATATGACCATGTATTTGATGGCTGAAAAATTTCACACTTAGCCATTTCTTATTCTCAAGCATAACATATCTATTAATTATAACCTATAGGGTAAAATTAAAAACTGTATTTTTATTTGGATATATCTCTATATTTTTAAAATCTACCTATTTTCGATATTATTTAAACCACATTGAATAGTTGGTAAAATATTGCTTTTAGTACAATGTATTTTTAAAAATATGGAGAGAAACTTAAATGATTGGCCATTTATGTTGTATATATTGCTTCTGGAAAATGCTTACTAGCGCTGGTTTAGAGAACAGGATTGACTATTGATTTTTACATCTGTAATTTCAAAAAAATTGATTATGTAGATAATAAACATGAAGATCCCAAAGACTTTAAAGCCGTGTTGAAATTACTCTGAATTCTTGAGCAAAATAAAAATAATATCAAAGATTCTGATACGCTATGCTACATTGGGCACTCTTTCTGTGTTCAACCCTCTCAGTATTTCTTCCTCGAAATAATGGCTGATTTTATACAAAACTTAATATTATTATTGTCTTGATCAAAGAGTAAACCAAAGGGTTAAACTGTTTTGTTAGGTATTTTACATTTCTGTGATGTGTAAAACTAGACAAAATCTAGCAACAAAAAGGTGTTATATGAATGTGGAATAGTGAATTTTTAAAATATGTTTGGATAAGTTATTAGAATTAGATTTTTTTTTAAATCAGGGAGGATTATAGTTCAAAATGTTTTGAATTACTGCATAAGAATTAAAGCAAATTAAGACCTTTATAAAACTTTAAATAAAAGAAAAATATAGTTGACTATTTAAAAATAACATTCTATGAATTTTCTCAGCAGCTGCTTAAAATATGGAATATGCTCTTCAATTACTAAGAATCCAAACTATTGATGAAAGAACATGTTTTCAAATGAAAATAAAGCACATGTGTCACTACATAAACATTTTTACCACAGTAAAAATTTCAATAAACATATGCTACATGAAATAGGATGCCTGCTAAAAGAACAAAATTGCTAACTTGCTAAAATAGTTAAAAGAAGAAAATCTTAATTGCTTGTTAATAAATCTTAGTGGCATTATTTGAAATATTATAAAACAGGCAGAAATGAAACAAACTTATCTTTAAAACCGCTCCATGCAATTAAAGTAGATACAATATTTTTAAAATAAAAATGAAGCATTTTGTATAAAACCTGATCAGTTACTAGTGGTGGTTTTTACAGAATACAAGATCAAAAGACATATATTAATGGGTTTAGAGGAAATCAGGGTGCTCATAGAGAACAAGGAAACACAAATCTGTAAGGAGTGGGTGAGCACATACCCCAAAATAATTATATTTGGGGATGAAAAAAAACATACCAAAGACCAAAGTTAAAACAGTATTGTGAGGGCTGGGGCTGTAGCTCAGTGGCAGAGCACTTGACTAGCATGCATGAGGCACTGGGTTCGATCCTCAGCACCACATACAAATAAAAAAAACAAAATAAAAGGCATTCTGTCCATCTACAACTACAAAAAAAAAAAAAAAAAAAGCAGTATTGTAAGGTACACCAAATGGGCCTATTGGAGAACCATTCCTCAGATTGTATTAGGAACTGTTGATGTGAACACATACACACACACACACAATTCTACAAATGGCTAAAGAAGAGGATTTAGACTAAAGGCATATGGCAGAAAGCTAGTCAGTGAGAAAATGTTACTCAGGAGACATTAGTGATAACATAGAGCAGTGATTCCCAGGAAAAGAGAAGACGACATGGGCAGTAATTACATTTGCCACTTCTGATTATTAGGAATCCTAATTCTCTTCCTTTTAACTTTAGCTTATTCCTTGCAAATATCCTTTATTTCTTTCAAAAACCTCCTTGTCCTTGCTCTCCCTTCATTCAGTTAATGATTTCACAATATTTTTACAATGTAGAGTCTAAACAAAGCTACATAAAGAATAACATACTGCTCTATAATGTATTGTATGTTGTGTGGGGAAACCCAGGACAGCTTCAAGAAAATTTGGGCTGAATTTTTAAATGACAACCACAATTCACTATGGCTCATAAAAGGCACTTAATTTTTCGTTGAATGATGGAATTAGGCAAAAAGGGTAAGAGAGGGGCATTTAAGTATAGGAGGAATAAGTCTAAGGTAAAATGGCATGAGATGACAAAAAAGATATGTTAAGGGTATTTCCAAAGATTGTGTGGGTCAGGCAAAGGGTATAGAGAAGAATGTAAGAACAATCAATGAGGGATATGTCTTTATGCCGTGGTAAGGAGTTAGAACATTTCCCAAAGGCAATGGGTATTCAAAGACTTTTTAAAGTCAAAGTATTATGAAAGATGGTTTTAGAAAGATTAGATTTTAGCACAGCAGAGGCAGAAGAGCTAGAGATTGAATGCTGGGAAAGTGAAATACCGACATAAGAAGAGATACTAGGGCTTGAAATAAGGCAAATGCATCAACAACAGAAGGGATGTGACAGAATTTTGAGTCTTTGAAGAGGGAGAACTGGCAGACTTCAGTGCTTGTTAGATGTGGACAGAAATGGTGGGAATGGAGTAGATGAGCACAGTTTGAAAAGACAAACTCAAAAAAAAAAGGTGGGAGACAGAGACATTAGCACATAAGAGACTCAAAGCTGGGGAAGGGGAGAGAAATTGCCATATACATACAAAACAGATAAAGATGGGTGCATTTATAGATATTAGGAAGGAAACCAGAAGGAAATAAAGAAAGTTCATGTCTAAGTTTGACAGTAAACTGAAGGTAGTCATCTAACAAAAACTGGAAGACTGTAATTTAGTATAGAGAACTTGAAGACTGTGATTTAGAGAACTTGGTGCACAGTGAGCTTTGGATCTGCTACCAGAGGAATGGGAAAAGGAGCTGAATAAAAATAAGAATAAAGATTGCTCAGTAGGGACAAGAGCTCAGGTGACTAAGACTCACCAATCTACAAACAATCCTTAACAGAGCTATGCATTTTCCTTTAGTATTACAGACATCAGACTAAATGGATGCCCCTGAGAATACTGTTCCTGATCAGTTCCTGAGCATATTGGTAAAGGGGGAGTAAGAAAGTAGGTTCCCAGCTAAACAAAGAGGGAAGTTAATTGTCACAAACTCATCTTTTTCATTTACATATAAACTAAACAATGATAAAAATCATTATCAATTAGACATTTTATATAGAAAAGAAGAGTAAGATCAATAGAAAAAGGGGCCCAGAGGCCACAAGTCACATGCTAAGTAAAGAGGAAGCAAAAAATGTAAATGAGAGTGAAGTCATAATGGATTTTAAAACGGTAAGTGTCACACTAAACTATAGAGAGAATGTGTCCTCCTAATAGTTGTTGGAACCAAATTAAATGATGTATATAAAAGCATTTTGAAAAATTATCTACTAGCATTTTTAGAACACATTCAAAGTCAAATAAGCATCTAAAAACAGTATAAATAAAACTTTAAAATTTAGCTTTTTAAAAAATTATTGATACTTACTAAATTGAAAAGGGACAATTTAAGAAGATATTGAAAATGCAAATAATTAACAATCTACAAAACTCTTTAAAACATAAACCACATACTTACTTATTCCCTCTACGTCACTATATCTAACTAATGAGCTCTATTGGGTTCTAGCCCCTGAATCCAGCCATGGCTGAAGATTAAAGATGGAATCTCTGACATCAGAGGAAAAATTTCAAGTGTATAATAACCTCATCTCAAGCTATTAATCAAAGAGTTTACTTAATGATCATTTCAAGATGGTTAGGACCAGAAATCCTACATACTATATAAATAAATATATTTAAGAAGAATTCTTTCAAGGAAGAAATTTATGACTACTTATTTAATCAGTCAGTCTACATGATGCATATTTATGACGGTCCCTTCATAGGTAAAACAAAACAGAAGCATAAGTGTAGTTGTATGACTTCATCTTCTCTTAGCTTTACTCCATGGCAAAGAGCATGCAAAATCAGAACTTGCTGAGTATACTAACCTGGCAGTGCCATCAGATGATGATGTAAGAATATATCGATCATCTGTTGACCAGCAAAGATCATAAATGATATTGAGGTGGCCACACAATTCTCTCATGAAACGTCCAGAAGGAATTTCATATACTAATAAAAATATTTAGAAATTAATAGGCTTCCAGATAGAGGATATTTAATTCAATGTTACCTAAATACACAATTCATAATAATTTAGACATATGTTAAAAACTGTGTAAGAAAAATACAACCAAAGACATATGCAGCACAAACAAAATTTTACAATCTATTTAAAAATAGTTTTTCATTACCTTTAGATATAAGAATTTACACATAAAATTTTATAATATGCTAAAGTTATATAATATATTATTAATCATTTTAATCTCTCAAAGCAACCCCGAAGTATCTTTGATAATTAATTGATCAGTCTTATAATAAATAACATTTACATTGCAATTTACTTTAAATAGTCTATAATATGGGGCTTCACAAATAAGGTTTTATTTATTCTACGTGAAAAAGAACTAAATGCTGACCCAAATTGTAATTATTTATAGTAATAAGAAATTTAAACTGTTATTGTCAGAAAAAAATTCTAATGTATAGACACTATGGCTGACCTGAAGAGGCGCTGCACCAGTAAAAAGTGAAGGCTAAGGCAGAGTTTTAAATTGTCTTCCAAAACACTGAAAGCATATTCCAACACATACACACAGCTTCCTGGCCAAGGACATCAGACCTATCCACTCATAGTTATTTTTTAAAAAACTCTGCCTGACCTATAAGCTGACCACTAAACTGAGTAGAGACTACAATGTTAATACATGACAAAGAATAAAGACTTTACAGAATTAGTCCAGGAAAGTCACTAAACAAACCTATAGAGAACTTTTGGTAATATCGCCATTTTGATAATGTTAGTTCTGCCTATCCATGAACAGGGTATATTTTTCCATCTTCTAAGATCATCTTCTATTTCTCTCTTTAGGGTTCTGTAGTTTTCATTGTATAAATCTTTCACCTCTTTTGTTAGGTTGATTCCCAAGTATTTTATTTTTTTTGAGGATATTGTGAATGGGGTGTTTTTCCTCATTTCCGTTTCAGAAGTTTTGTCGCTGATATACAGAAATGCCTTTGATTTATGCGTGTTGATTTTATATCCTGCCACTTTGCTGAATTCATTTATTAGTTCTAGTAGTTTCTTTGTAGACCCTTTTGGGTCTTCTAGGTATAGAATCATGTCATCTGCAAATAGTGATATTCTAAGTTCTTTTCCTATTTTTATGCCTTTAATTTCTTTCATCTGTCTAATTGCTCTGGCCAGTGTTTCGAGAACTATGTTGAACAGAAGTGGTGAGAGAGGGCATCCCTGTCTTGTTCCAGATTTTAGAGGGAATGCCTTCAACTTTTCTCCATTCAGAATGATGCTAGCATGAGGCTTAGCATAGATAGCTTTTACAATGTCAAGGTAAGTTCCTGTTATCCCTAGTTTTTCTAATGTTTTGAACATAAAGGGATGCTGTACTTTGTCGAATGCTTTCTCTGTGTCTATCGAGATGATCATATGGTTCTTATCTTTAAGTCTATTGATGTGGTGAATAACATTTATTGATTTCCGTATATTGAACCATCCTTGCATCCCAGGGATGAATCCTACTTGACAATTACTAATAGGGCATTATGTAAAATTGTGGATGTGTAACCGACGTGATTCTGCAATCTGCATTTGGGGTAAAATTGGGAGTTCATAACCCACTTCAATCTAATGTATGAAATATGATATGTCAAGAGCTTTGTAATGTTGTGAACAACCAATAAAAAAAAGAGTCACTAAACAAATAGCAATAATAATAATCCTGGTTTGGATGAGAGGAAATAGGAAGAGGAATATGATTCCCAGAGCTGCTGTATTACTTTTTTTAATTTAAATATCCAGTTTTCAGCTCAAAATTATGATACACAGAAAAACAAACAGGAAAGTATGGCTCATACACAGGAGGAAAAAAAGCAGTCAATAAAAACTATCCATACAGAAATTGATGAAAAAATAAAAAAGAAATTGAAGAAGCCCAGAGGTTGGTCTTTTTCAACAAAAACATAATATTATAAATATGTTCAAAAATCTGAAGAAAACCATGTCTAAAGAAGTAAAGTATAACAATGATTTCTCATCAAAAAAGACTGTATCAGTAAAGAAACGGAAATAATAAAAAAGAATAAGGCAGAAATTTTAGGGTTGAAATGTACAACTACTAAAAGGGTTCAACAGCAGCTCTGAACTGATGGAAGAATTACTAAACAATGTCAGGTTACTTGAGATTATTCTGTCTGAAGAACAGAAGGAAAAAGAATTTAAGGGGCTGAGGTAGTGGCTCAGCGGTAGAGCACTCGCCTATCATGTGTGAGGCCTGGTTCGATCCTCAGCACCACATAAAAATGAATAAATGAAATAAAAATACTGTGTTCAACTACAACTAAAAAATAAATATTTTTTAAAAAAGAATTTAAAAAAATAAATGAATAAGTCTCAAGAGACCTGTGGGACACTACTAGTTCTACCAACACAGGTACAAGGAGTGTCCCAGAAGAAGAAAGAAAGGGGCAAACAGAACACTGGAATGACTGAATACTTAGCATATTTGTAAAAAACAGTAATCCATACATTTAACAAGCTAAAATGATGGCCAGATTTGGACACATCATAATGGTTCAAAATCAAAAAGTCATCCTCTATTTTAAGATTTAAGCAATACACATAGCACTTTTAACAAGTAACTTAAGAATAAAGTAACAAGTCTATCACAAAAAATTTACAACATATAAACCAGAATGAAAATAATTCTTTCACTATCCCCCCAAAAGAAAAAATATATTATTAATATCTTAGAGCATATTTCCCAAGAATCTTTTTCTACTATACATAGGTTTCTTGGTGAATTTTAAAATAGCACAGTGGTAATTGAATTACATAAATAATTTTGTATTTTAAAAAAATCTGTTTATTATTGCAATGGGAAGGAATAGTCATTCAAAAAATGCCAATAGAATCAATTCTGACTAAATCAACCAAGGCACAACAAACTACGTGAAGCTAAGTGAAGTTCAACATGATCTGGGGGTTAAGGCAGAGGAGGTTAATGCCATGAGGAGCTGCTTTCTTCCTCCTGAGGAGAGCTGGCTTTCAAGAGCGAGTCATAAATACGGGACTATTTAACACAGAATTCTAAATCTAGAACAGTATGATAATGCTCACGTAAAAAAAAAATCTCTAAAGCTACAGAAAAATAATCTTTCTTGGCCTCTCTGTTGACTTCCCTGTTTTAATAAGAAGTTTTTATCTGGGTCCTGCTAAGCCAATTATTAGCATTCTAGTGCACAAGTTTGTGAGTTTTTATAATTTAAATAACCACCTTTATCAACTAACCATATTGAACTAAAATCTCCTGTGAGAATTATTAATCCCTTATATTTCTAAATTTCTGTACTTAAAGTAGAAAATGTTTACAAAAATTCTTCTGCATGTTTAAAAAAAATAATAGCTTTCATTTCAGAATTTTCACTATATTTAAAAAAATATAAAAGTTATAACAGTTTTAAAATTTATACAAGTTATAAAAATACAAAAGTTATAAAAGTATAAAAGAACTGTTTACCTGAAGAAATCTGTTTAATTTACTGGTATTGGGGATTACTCGAATTAAGATTTCAATGAATTCTAAAAACTAAACAATGTCCACCACACAGACTACAATCAGATTAAACAGGTAGGATCATTTCTCACATATAATCGGATATCCATCCCGGCTGGCACAGGCTGCTGCTAATATTCTTCCATTGTGGGAGAAATCAAGACAAAAACATCCTCGCTCTCCTGCATTCAGTGAGAAGAGGTGCTTGTTTGGGATACGGCAAGCCTAAAATACATTTAAAATTCATGTTAGTAAACATTAAAAATACAAAGTCTAGTTAAATTTAAATTATTATAGTGTCTTTTCTTAATAAAAAGGGAAGAGCAAGTAGGTAGAATAATGAAAAACCATAGTAAATTACTTACTAACCAGAGAATTGGTTCTCCATAAAATTAAGTGAAATTGTTCTTCATGTCTAACTAGTTTTTAATTCATACAAAATATGAACAGAAACACTTCAATATCTGATACTCTAAAGCTGTCACTACCACATTGCTTTTATACAAGCACAGAAAAGAATATATGTCACCTTATTTTGTAACAGCAACTAATAAGTCACTTTTGCTAATGTGACAAATTTGTTTTTAAAACTACATATGACCTAGTTTAAGCCCAGAGTATACAAATATTCGTTTTTCTTTTTCTCTCTTAAAATAACCATCCTCTGTGACTGTTTCTAAAATATACCATAATTCCCTGCCCACCTATTTGTGGTTTTCTTTCTGAGGTTTTTGGTCAGTAACAGCAACTGGGGTCTGAAAATAATAAATGGAAAATTCCAGAAATAAATAATTCATAAGAAATAAATAATTCATAAGTTTGGTACCATTCTAAGTAGTGTGATGAAATAGCATCGTCCTGCTCCACCCCATCTAGAACATGAATCACCTCTTCATCCTGCATATCTATGTGACATAGATATCAACAGATGTAAGTATAGATACCAATATGCTACCTATCACTTAATAGCCTTCTTAGTTATCAGATCAACTATCATATCTCAGTGCTTATCTTCAAGTACCCCTTATTTTAATCAATAATGGCTCCAAAGAACCCAAGTACTGGCAATTCAAATATGCCAAAGAGAAGCCTTGAAATAATTCCCTTAAATGAAGAGGTGAAGGTTCTAGATTTATTATAGAAAATAAATCATATCCTGAGGATGCAAAGATCTATAATAAGTTTTTATCTGTGAAATTATGAAGAAAAAAATTGTGGTAATTTTGTGTCATACCTCAAACTGCATGTTATAGCTCCAGTGAGTAATAAGTGCTTAGTTAAAATGGAAAAGGCACTAAATTTGGAGGTTGAAGACATGAACAGAAAAGGTGTTCCAACTGACAGCAACATCAGAAAACATTGAGCCTATACAAAAATTTAGCGAAGGATCCCCTGAAATGAGTGACACAAAGCCATTTATTGCAAGGAAGGGAGTCTACAGATTCTCATTTGTAAATTAAACTTTAAAACAGTTATGTATAAATAGAGGAACAGATAACCTATGGAGGGTTTAGTACTATCTCTGGTCTTAAAATGTATTTATTGGATACTCAGAGTAATTAATCATACCCTATTGGTCTCTCATTCATTAATTTCATTAAAATTTCTTCATAATTTATATGGTTTCATTCCTTATTCCAATTTTCTGGGTATTAATATCTACTATAGAAAACTCTACTTATTTTTTCCCCCAATATCTTTCTCTTAACCTTTAGTGGGTCTTACTTTTGTATTTCTTGTCATACAAAAAACTGAATTAAACATATACTGAGCCCTTAGTTGTGTACTGTGAATATTGTACCTTACTATAAATGCCTTTGAGAAACACCATAAGCAATCCCTGCTATTAGCTAAGAGTATCTATTATTAGCTAACTATAGCTAATAAGGATATTCAGAGAGTTAAGTCTAGCTTAATGGACTCAAAGACTATTAGGCTTGCTCTCTAGATGGGAGAGCAAACTCAAATTCCTAGTACAAACAAATCTCAAAAGATTTGTTTGTACTAGGAATTTGCTACTAGGAATGTATTTGCTACTAGGAATGTGGAATAATAATGTATCAGACAACAGACAAACTCTTGATAGGAAGAAGGGGTAAGAGGAGAAGGGAGGGGGCAGGGGGTTAGCAATGATGGTGGAATGTGATAGACATCACTATCCAAAGTACATGTATGAAGACATGAATTGGTGTGAACATACTTTTATATACAGAGATATGAAAAATTGTGCTCTATATGTGTAATAAGAATTATAATGTATTCCATTGTCATGTGTTTAAAAAATAAAATCAATAAAAAATAATTTAACAGACATCATGGAAGACAAAAAAAAAAAAGAATCTGAAGGAGATGTTTGGAGGTTTTACTTACAACCACTTGCTGCTGCTTTTAGAGAAAGTGTAACTGAGGAAAACCATACCTAATCATCCAGCTAAAATCACTGAAGCTACTATCATATTATGTGTATTTCCAGGGTTTGACATTGTATCCCATTCTATAAAAATTAAATAACAACAACAAAGATCCTCAACAGTTTTGCCGGTGTTCCCTCCCTTAATTTCCTGCAGTCACTAAATCAGGCAGGGTCTTATTTTCTACATTTTATATCCATGTCTTGCTTTAAATTTTTGTCATAACTAACCCAAGGTTAGCCCCTCATCACCTCACACATCAATGTCCAAATACCATTCAACAGATTTCTCTAATTCTAATGTATCCTGCTTTAGGACTTTCACATGACATTGTCAACATTTATTATCTGAAATATGATTAAATTTCTCTTCTTCCCAGAACCTTCCATTATTTCTCACATCCTACACAATCAAGTATCAGGCAAGACACTTTACCTCTTATGCAAACTCTGCTTTCCAGTCAGCAAAGTGTTGCAAGAGTCTAATAAATGCAAAGAAGCCCTTTTCACTTATTTGCAACTCTGTTTCCATATGAAATATCTTTCCCTACTCAATCCTTCTTCACTACACCTAAATCATCCATACTAGTATCTCAGAATCCCTCTTGTGAATGAATATTCTTTCTCCATTCTAGTTCACCTTCTTCATATTTCAAGTCTCAACTTTATCTAGCTTCAGGATTACTTCAGTCTTAAAACTGTTTTTGAAGATCCCCCCAAAGCTTTTGTTTATGTAGACATATCCATGGAAATTTTTCATTAGAATTTAAAATGGAGAAATTTTAAAAATATTTAATTCACTTCAAAAATAATACTAACAAATCCATTAAATGTTAACAAAAGAACACTTATGAAAAATAACTATATGAAGTGAAAGTGTGTGTACAGATTTGAAAATCTCCATAACATCTGGCTTAATAAACGCTAGGTTTTCATAACTACTTCTGCATTCACCCTCTTGAGATATCACATGCCATTTGGCCTCTAGAAAACTGCAGCATGTATTTGAAACAGAATGAAAATAAAAAGGACTACTAATGCCTTGGAATCATTATGAAAAGAGACTCACTTTGAGGATTACCTTGAAAGGGCCTCAGGATTCCTGAAGGTCCCTGAACACACTTTGAAAACAACTGATGTATAAAATTACATTTATATTTATTTTTCCTCAAGACTTTCACATGAAAGTGAACATCACTAATTTCTCATTTCCTTAAGGGCATAATCTAGTGTCATTCTCTCTATATTAGAGGTTGAGTATCCTTATTTGAAATAGTTGGAATGAGAAATATTTCAAATTTTGGAGATATTTTGGCTTTTGGAGTATTTACCTGGACATTTGTGGCTGAGCATCCCTAAACTGAAAATCTGAAATCTCAAATTCTCTAGAATTCAAAACTTTTTGAGAGTTTTGTATTTTCACATTAGAGATGTTCTACCTGCATTGTTTGAAGTATCCCAACCCCAATAAAGATATTTTAAAATGCATCTATAAAACTGGTCGCAAAAGAAAGTTAAATGTGTTACAACACACAGCAAATGAAGAGGCCTAGAAAAACAACCATTCCTATTTCTACATTAGAGATTTGGATAAAATTTAGATTTTGGATAACTTCTGCCCATGGCTCAAATGTATAAAATGAACTACTCCATCCTTTGTAGAAATAAGTAAGATATTTATAAAGCTGTACTACCAATGTTTTTGCCACTACAAAAAATACTAACGAAGTTAGAATAACTTAGGAAAAAGTTTAAATGTTGCTCAACTTGTTGTAGAAGGATATGCATATGTATGCTATCTCCTTCAAAATGTGATTCAGGAAAACCGGAGGCTGTAAAAAATTCATGAATTCATAAAGATTAGGAGATATGTATCTTACATAACAAAAATCTGTTTTGACTCTGTTATGGGCTAAATAGTGTCCATTTCCCAATTCATGTTAAAGTAGCAGTAGAGATAAGAGTATTTAAAAAAAATATGATTAAGTAAGAAGAAGTCATTAGGGTAGGGTAGTAATCCAACAGACTTGTGTTCTAGTAGGAAAAGACACCTGATATAACCATACACAAAGAAAGGATGATGAGAAGAAGCAACAAGAGGGTAGTCATCTGCAAGCTAAGGAGATGTCAGAGGATATCAGCCTTGCTGGCACCTTAATCAACATTCATATATTGAAACCCTAATCTCCAATGGGATGGTTTTTAAAGACGGGGCCTTTGAGAGCTTATTAGATCATAAATATGGAGTCCTCATAAATAGGATCACTGCACTTAAAGGAAGAAACATGTGGTACATAATCTCTCTCTCTCTCTCTCCACCATGTGAGGATATAGCAAGGAGGACATTTGTAAGCCAGGAGGATTTTCATCAAATTAGGAAATCAAATTAGCTAACAACAATTTGGCACTTATTTCTAGAACAGTAAGAAATAAAGGTCTGTGTGCAATCTCAGGTACTTGGGAGGCTAAGGCAGTAGGATCACAAGTTCGAGGCCAGGCTTGGCAACTTAATAAATAAAAAGAACTGAAGATGCAATTTAGTGGTAAAGCATCCCTGGGTTCAATCCCTGTTCCACAAAATAAATAAATAAATAAACAAACAAATGAATGAATGAATAAACATCTGCTTCACCTGTGGTATTTTGCTATAGCAGCCATAGCAAACTAATATAACTTCTCTGGTACCCAAATGAAAAATCTACTATACATATAATAGGAATTCTATTATTTGTCAAATGGATTAATTAAAAGTCTAAGATTAAGGTAATAAGTAAATATCTAAATCAATCCAGTATTATTAAACACTTCACCTGCCCAGGAAGTCGTTTCCATTTTACTACTTCCTTTGAATCTTCTAATCCAGGTTCTGTGTCGACTGAACTTGATTCACGGTGGCGTTCACAATACACTGGTTTACCTTTTTCCTCCTGAAGTGCCATCATAGAGCGGTAAGATGGTTTTATCTAGACATGTATAGAAAATGAGAAAATTTATATCACATTCATGTTTCCTAGCAAAAAAAATATGTATATTATGTATATATATATTCACATTTATACATACATATTGCTTTTAAAATATGGAGACAAATATCAAAATGTTTTATAAAAGGCAATCCATAAAAAAATTCTATTTTTATTTTTTCATTATTTCAAGTAAAAGTTCTATAATCAAAAAGTTTTAAAAGTTTGAAAAAAGTTGATTCTAATGGTTGCATGAAATGGTTCTAATAACCTTGTCCTTTCATTTTCATTTCCTGATTAATACCTATCTGATATTTTACCATGGCTATGGTATACTATGATATCTACATCTTAATTTTTTTTGAAATGACAAAACTAATATTATAAAAACCCTTATTTAAAAATTTAAAAAACCCTTATTTCTTAGTGATTTAACTCCATTCAAACCAATTGACCATGTGGTCAAAGTATATAAAATCAGCTACAGAAAGTGCAACTGACCTGAAAGATTATTTTATTAAAAATAAAATTTTGGGGCCTGGGGTTTTGGCTCAGTGGTAGAGCACCTGCCTCGCATGTGTGTGGTCCTAGGTTCGATCCTCAGCACCACATATAAATAAATAAAATAAAGGTATTGTGTCCATCTACAACTAAAAATATTAAAAATAAACAAATAAATAAATAAAGTTTTATTTGGACACATCACATCCATTTATTTATTGATTGATTCCATATCTATATTGCTACATTTACACTACAAATTTGGGTAATTTTGAGAGACATTATATGGTCTATAAACTCTAAATTATTTACTATCAGGCCCTTTATAAGAAATATATTTCTCATAATTTTAAAATCATCCTTTCATTTTAACTAAAAAAACAACAAATTTTAACATTTTTTCTAACACTGAAATCTACATTAAAAACTTAAAATTCATTTAAGTATCTCTCTGAGTATTAACCATTATTAACCATAAGCTTAATATATATCATCTCTTCAGGCATTTTCCTATTATAAAAATCTATTAAAAAATTTGAGACCTATCTTTTTAAAACTGGAAAACATATTATATCATCATTTAATTTCAACAATAGAAGGTATACATTTGTATGTGCTATTAACTTACACAGTCTGGAACTTTCAGTCCTCGCACAGTTACATACAATGTTGAAGGATAACGATTTCTTGGACATTTGGACCACCATTCAAAAACCTCAACAACATTTAATTGAGATCGAGGTTTAGTAGGTGGGTAGTACAGTTGCAAGCGAAGTTTTGAATTGATATTTGCATTTCCATTGGCTCCCAGTAGCTTAAAAGAATTCATATAAAATATTACTTTCACAGAAAATAAATAATATAATAAAGCAATAATATGTAGTCAGAAACTCTTTTATAAATGATCAATGTGGCATGCTGAAATTTCTTGGATTTATAAAGCAAAGGAAAGAACATTGACATAGTTGGTTAAGTACAGATTCAGATTATTTCTGAATAAAGGTAAACCAAATGACAGGTAAAATATTTTTTCAATAGCCCCCTTTTTATCTGTACAACCACTTCAGAATACAAAGCATTTACATTACTGAACCAGATGCCACTCTGCACAAAGGAGTGATCAATACATATTAAACAGAAACAATTTCCCATTTATTCCTTATTACTATTTTTAATGGTTAAATTATTATGTTTTTAAAAAGTCAACATCATCAAGATACTTAAACTAATTCAAACAAATCATTATATTTTCCCAATATTTTAGTTCATCTTCTTAAAATGGTCTATTTAAAGAAACCTACTAAACAAAATGAATTAAGTAAAGATTCTTATTAGAAAAATTCAAAAATCTCACCAACTCTTTCAATAGAACACAACTCTAAATAGGAAATCAATTATTTCTTTGCAATGCTAAGGCTTAAAACCAGGGCTTCACACATGCTAGGCAAGTGCTCTACCATGAACTATATCCCAAGCCTTAGGAAACATCTTTTTAATATTTGTGTCCTGTACAAATTAGGAGTAGAGTGATAGTTGTGAGAATTTACATTAGCTTGGGCACAGTATGAAGGTGACTTAAACCAAAAGAAGAGTAGTCAGTGAGTGCAGAAGACATATTTAATAACATTTACTGACTGATAACTTGAAACATTAAAAGAGTCAAGAAAGACTCCAAGGGAGTATTGTCCAACAGAACTTCCTATGATGGTGGAAGTGCTCTACACCTGTGCTTTCTAGAACAGAACCCATGGGGGGCTACAAAACACAAGGGGCTGTAGAACCAAATTCATAGTTATATTTAATTTTAATTAATCTAAACTTATTTAGTAACAAGTGGCTTGCAGCTACCAAAATGGACAGTGTAACTGGGAGACTGGGAAGATGGCAGTACTACCAACTGAAAAAAGAAGAGAGAAAATGGGTAAGAGATTAGTTAGGATGTTTGTTCACTCTGGGGGAGTCTGAGATATCTATAGGTCATTTGAATTAAAATGTCCAGTAAGTAACTGCATTTACAAATCTGAAGGACAGAAAAGGAAAGTGGGTCCAAGAGAAGTGAATTTCAGATGAAATCAAAAGTAGGACATCAGACTACTGCAAGAATTTCCTATGTGGATCTTCAAGGATATACAATTGCTCCCATTCTACTCCATTCTTCACATTGATCAAAGTAATCTTTCCAAAACATGGTTCAGATTGTTTTATCCTTTTGTTTAAATCCTGTAATGACTTCCTATTACTTTTTAAAAATTTTATCATGGCTTGAAAGTCCTATGTAATCAAGACCCTGTTGACCTCAGTAACCTCTTTATGCACCATTCTTTCAGTCTCTACTCTCCAATCTTAGCAGCCTTTTTTGTTGTTGTTGTTATCTGAATAGATCTTGCTACTTATAATAACTGGATTTTCCTAGAACTCTCCACTCCACTGCTCCCACCTAGGTAGTGCTTCCTTAGGAAAGTTTTCCTGATCCCACAGGACCCTTGCTTCATAATCCAACCCATAACTCTTCACAGTATTTACAAAAATTAATAATTATCTATTTAGTTATTTTATGCTTGTTTTTCTTATTAGAATATGAGGTCAACAAATTTGTCTTCTTTAAGTCTACTGACTAAAACAGTGGCCAGCACATAGAAATGGCTTACTGAATATCTGTTGAATTGAATAAAATTGGCAGGGTCATATATATCTTACTTGGTGCTGCATCCCCAGGACCAAAAAGTGGAAGTGGTAGAGGATAGGCAATCAGTAAATATTTGAGACTCTTAACGAGTGTCTCCAAGTTTGTGTTAACATCACTTTCACGATGCAATCTTCCTTTAAGTTCTAACTCCTTATATGAGACTAAACTGTCTAGGGAAAAGCAACCAAATCTGGAGATTATTTTAAATGTGTTTAAAATGAATGAAAAACATACCTTAAGAAATGCCCAGGCAATTTTCCGAAAGCCACATTCTTGGTTTTGAACCTCAGAGTTATTCTTAATTTCATCCATGCTCAAAAAATCAACAATCTGCAAGTAAATTCCAAAAATTACTTCATAGAATACTAGACTATCTAAAATTTAATATTTTCTAATAAAATATTGTTAAAAATTAAAAAAAATTTAGTTGTTGATGGACCTTTGTTTTATTTATTTGTGTATGATGCTAAGAATTGAACCCAGTTGCCTCACCCATGCCAGGCAAGTGCTCTACCACTGAGTCACAACCCCAGCCTAATATATTGTTAAAAAAAATTTTTTTTTAAAGAGGGAGGGAGGGAGGGAGGGAGAGAGGGAGGGAGGGAGGGAGGGAGGGAGGGGGGGGAGGGAGGGAGAGGGAGAGAGAGAGAGAGAGAGAGAGAGAATTTTAATATTTATTTTTTAGTTTTCAGCGGACACGACATCTTTGTTTGTATGTGGTGCTGAGGATCGAACCCGGGCCGCACGCATGCCAGGCTACTGCTTGAGCAGCCCCATATTGTTAAAATTTTTAAAAAAATCATTTGAATGTTTAAAAATGTGTTCTTTATATAGAGTAAAATCATTTTTATCTCATTTCATTCACCTTTGAGTTAACTCCGCTATTGAGGGTTCATTTTTTGGCCACTTTATCTCTTATTAGTAAATCTTTTATTAAGATTTATTTTAAACCTAAGGCAAAGAGTTAATTACCTCAAATATTACGGCTATGCCAACTACACTGCCCTAATCATCTTACATTGTATGCATTTATGGGAATGCCACAATGTAACCCATAAATATGTATAATTATAATGTGTCACCTAAATGTAAAAGATAATTACTTAAGTGCAGTCTAGGCACAAATACACCAGGCATAAAATTCTTAAGCTTTATCATTTAATATGTATCAGAGCAGACTTCAAAGGGTTCATTATTTTAAAAACTCAGGACATTTTTTCTGAATCCTTGCTTGGATCACCTTCCTGAAGTTGGGGGCTTTCTCTTTGGATACATGTTGTAATTAGGCTTCTCAAGAGATTTCTTTCATACCTTCATCTTATCCATATATTAAATCTCAGGGATTTGCTATCAACCTGCCACAGAGATTGATTCTAGGTACTTGTTAGAGGCTATTGCTTTGCATTCATGGTTATCAAAAGATCAGTTGAGAGATATTAAAACTTTATAGAAGACTGCTTAAACTTTAATATGGATTTCACCCATCCCTCTTCTTTAGATTCTTAAATCTTGTTTCAGATATAATACATGTCCAGTGAAAAAGCACTGACAATATAGAAAAATACAGAAGCAAAGTAAAACAATTTGTAATCCAGACCTACAAATAACTACCATTAGCATTTGACTTATACAAATGTAAACCTTTTTCTGTGCATTTCTAAATATATGTAAGCATGTGACTACAAATACCACACTCTTTTGCAAACTATTTCATATAGCATGTGTTGGCTATATCTCCATGTCATTGCAACCTATGAATATCATCATGTTAATGGCTGCCTAGACTAGTCTACCTAAAATTCTGTATTATAAAACAAAATAAATGTAATAAAAGCCATTAATTATTTAATCAAATCTGTTACTGATTAAAATTAGGTTCCTTAATGTCTCTCAAGTTTTTGCCATAAACAGAGATGAAATAAATATTTGCATATACATCTTTGTACACATGTTACTTTCCTTTTAGGATAAATATCTTGGAGTAGAATAACAGTTTTAAAGACTTCTGATAAACATTATAAAATTTTCCTCAATAAACTCTTCAAAAATTGAAATCAGCAGGCAGGAAACACACTGTGGTAAAACTTAAATAACCAAAATTGATAATCCAATAATCTATCATTCTTATACCACTTAATAATTAAGTGATTATAAAATGACATATAATAAATCACAATGACTAGTTTCTTTCTTTCTTTTTCTTCTTCTTTTTTTTAAAGGAGTGGGATTTATTCAAGTGTGAAGTATAGAAACAGGACTCTTGCAGGGGCTAAAGAGGACCCCGTTACGGGTTACCCCCAAATCACAAGTTTCTAGAACAAAGAAAAAAATTCCTTGAGATACAAATTACATTTCTTTTTAAAAAATTAGAAACTTTATATACATTACACATAACATAATCATAGATGAAATGATAGAATATTTGTATTATAAACAAACATAAATAATCTGAAAGTCAAGGATCATAAAAATAAGCCACTCTACAAAATGAAACATCAGCTCCTGTCATGCCAGGCACCTTGTTCCCATACTAAAATTTTCCAGTTTGGTTAAACTGGAAAGGAGGCTTTCTCTGTTTCACTTTGCTAGCAGAGAGAGAACATAAAATAGAGAAATTAAATGTGGTATTCAAGGTTGAAATTATCATCAAATATAAATTACCTAACTTAAAAATTGGAGTAACTTAAAGGAAATCACTCTAGCCAAACCTTGATATCCTTTTCAGTGGGGAAAAAAAAAAGGAAAAACTTATAATTACAAATCCGCTCAAAGACTATCTATTTTATAAATCTTTCTCTGAGTACTCTGACCCTTCACTTCACATCTAATAAGTTCTTCATCATTTTTGGTTATATATGACATTGTATTAGTTAACTGATCTATGTATGTTTCTTTTTTTTTTTTTTTATCCAGGTGGTACACATATTCTTATGGAGTCTGATACTCAGTTAAATAAGCTTATACCATGTAAATGGAGGACTGCACTCATACAGATAAGATTTATCACTTTAATTAACAGTCATGAGGCTGCTGTAAGGATTAAATGATGTCACAACATAGGTCAAATGGCTAACTTCTGGCACTGAAAACTATCACTGTTTTATCTGTACCTTCACAGCATACTGCACACTACTTTGTTGAATTATTGAACTACTTACCACTTACATTTAACAACTTATGTTTGCACAATTAAATATTAACTAAAATTTAGTTTGAATTGTTTAATCCAATTCATACCTCAAAGAACAAGATGACTTTAGGACTCTCATCAAACTCTCGAAGCAAAGAGGGAAAATTTTCATTAAATATAATTTGTTCTTCCCATTCTGGAAGTCTTGATTTTAACTGTTTAAAATCATAAGGCTGAGTCATAATAGGAAGAATATAATCCACATTCTCTTTTTCATAGTAAGATGACACGGGTCGTTCACTGTTCAAAGAAAGACATTTCTGTCAACAAAATTCATAATTTTTAGATGAGAAAAAATTATGATACACAACCAGAAATAATAATAAGGAAAAATTATTTTCATAGTCCATCTAGAAAATTATAAATTCATAAAACTTTAAAGTAAAATAGTGCCTTACTATCATTTTGTATTTATATACCATCAGTTTTCACAGAATTATAGGAACATAAAGTGAGACATAATTATACCTTCACTATATAGTGGAAATAAAGCAATTCCTTCAGAATTTTAAACAAATTTATGATGATAGCACAATAAGTTAATATAAAAAAGGGACAGGGCCAGGAGTGGTGATGCATGCCTATAATCCCAGTGGCTCAGGAGGCTGATGATTTCAAACCAGCCTCAGAAAAAGCAAGGTGCTAAGCAACTCAGTAAGACCTTGTCTCTAAATAAAATACAAAATAGGGCTGGGGATGTGGCTCAGTGGTTTAGTGCCCCTGGGTTCAATCCTGGGTACACTAAAAAAAAAAAAAAAAAGCACAATTTTTGGAGCTATCACATTTTCTTTACAACTGAATAAGTGAAAGCCCTTTTTTTGACAATTTTCATGTTTTCTGCCACTGCCATATTTCTGAACAACTAATTTTTTGAATGTTAGTATCATCATCTATTTTATTTACCTTGTTCTTTTACTTGGCCCTCAAGTATGTATTGCCAATAGCAAATTCAAGATTCATTTACCTCACTGAAGGCAAATGACAGGTAACATATTAATTTAAAAAAAAAAACTGAGTTACACAACTAGAACATTTACATGCAATATAAGATGATTTTCAAAGTTTTGTGGCATTAATTAGCTTGGGAGAACCTCTTTTACTTGAAATGAACAAATGTTCTCCAGTTCTTTTGCGAAAACATATTGATCAGTTATATGGTAGACGAACACTTAGAACTAGTCGACTACTCTTACACAAATTCATAACTCTATTTCCATTGACAATACCAACTTCTACTGCATACAGTTTCAATGTCAAGGATTAGCTGCATTATTAAAAATATTACCTATCGTCTTTCTTGACATATTGACCAGTATTCTCATCTACCACATGAATTTTTACCATTGGGTGAGAAATCATAAAATCTGATTTAAGTCGATCAGTTCGGTGAATGTAAACTCCCAAGACAAGGTCATCATCAAGCAAGCATTTGGGATAAACTGGGCTATCACGGCTTGTTATTTCATGAACACCATCACCATCAATGTCTTCATTATCATCTGAAACTACATGTATAGAAGAAAATCAATGTTATAATTAACTAGCCTCATATTTGAATTTACATATGATTTAAACCTTATGATCTATGATTATTTCACATGGTTAACAAAGGAACTTCAAGGGAAAAGAAGTAAAGGCCAGAGAGCAGCAGAGCACACATAGAGTAAAATATATTTACTAATGCATTATATTATAGCAGGGTGAGTAATGTTTTTTCCCAACAAGCACCAATAACAAAAAATGAGTCGAAACATAATTTTATCTATTTTCTTTGTGTAATATATTTCATTCAAATAATTTATAACTGGAACTTCTGTTTTGGGGTAGAATGTAGTAGGATGCAGCAAGTCAGTTCTTCAGGAAAAAAACAAACAACACAAACAATTGCAAAATTCTTATTTTAAAGACCTTAGAAAACTACAGTAACAGTGTACTAGATGGACTAAAATTCCAGAGAGAGAGAGAAAGTGGGTGTGGGTGTGGGGCAAAGACTGACTCAGTCAGAGGTAAACAGACAGAATGGCAGCTGCTTTTGTCTCTGGAATATTTGCTGACTCAGGGTGTGGGCTGAGAATCAAGATTTGGTCCAAGCAGAAAGAAGTTCACCAGCAAAGTTTTCAGTGGTTTCCTGTGAATAAAGCGATAAAACTGGAAAACGGAGAAGCCTTAAGCACATGGCCAATTTGCCTCACAAATTGAATTCTGGGAGGGTGGAGAGGTAGTGAAATCTTCTGGTGGCTAGGTGGTGCTAGCAGAACGTATCACACTAGGGGAAAAGGTCTGAAACAAAACAGGCAGGCAAAGAGGAAAGCCTAGGTTTGGTCAATTTTCAATGGATGATAGAATCCCATAATAAAAAGATAACTAAAAAATCAATTGCTGCTCAAAATTTAACAACAGACTTCTAAATAATATATAACCAAATAAAATAAAAATATAAAAATTTTGTTTGGTTGAATGATAATAAAGATACAGAATGTCAAAAAATTTTAGGGACACAGCTTAAGGCAATACTTAGGTAGAAATTTAAAGTCTTACATGCCTATGAAAGATAGACTAAAATCTTTCTTATAAAATTCATCTTGTAAAGCTAGAAGTAAACAGCAAATCAAACCCAAAGAGAGTACAAAGAAGGAAATTATACAAATAGAAGAAAAAATAGTATACAAATGTACAATAAAAAAAATATCAAAGCTACAGGCTGAGTCTTTGAAGACTCAGACCAAAAATCCTTGAGTGGATCAAAAATTGAGAAAAAAAACAAACGACAATATTATGAATGAAAAAAAAAAATGGTACAACCTTCTTGATGCTATATATATTCAAAACTTGAAAATTTGAATTAAGTGGACATATTCCTTAAAAAATATATCCTAACAAAGTTGCCAGAAGAAATAGAAAATGTGAAGACTCTGATATGTAGTAAAGAAACTAAATCTGATTAAAATTCTTCCTATAAAGAAAATCTTAGTCTAAAATATTTTATCAATAAATTCTTCTAAATATTTAGAAGATATTTTATCAGTAAATTCTTCTAAATATTTAGATATTTTCTCCAAAAACTGAAAAAGATGAAGCATTTCCCAATTCTTCTAAGACAACCAAAACTTTTATGTCTAAATTCAGGGCATTTTAAGAAAGGAAAAGTACAACTAATCTCACGACCACAGATATAAAAATACAAAGTAATGGCAAGCCAAATAAAAAAAGAGATTTGGAGGGGAAAAAAAAGAAAATCCATCACAACCAAGTAGGTACCTTCAACCCTCCCAGGAACACAAAGATGGCTTAATATTTAAATAACAATTAACCACACACAAAAAAAAGGTGAAATTTATATGATCATGTTGATAAGATGATCACATATGTACCTGACAAAATTCAAAATCAATTCATGATAAAGAAAAATAAAAGCCTTTGCAAAGCAGAAGTAACTTCCTTAATCTGATAAAGGGTACAGACAATTCACAGCAAACATCATACTCAATGATGAAAGAGTTTTCTGTCAAGGCTGGTAAAAAAAAAAAAAAATACTTGTTTTTGCCACTTCTGTTTAAGACTATAATAGAAGTCCTAGCCAATGTATTGAGAAGAAAAAAAAAAAAAAAAGAATAAGATACAATAACTGAAAAAGCAACAATAAAACTACCATTACTAACATATTAATGATCATACATGTAAAAAAGTCAAAATAATCTAAGAATAAACTATTAGAAGTAATAAATAAATTTAGCAAGATTACTAGGTACTATGTTTAAAATTTAAGTACATATGAAATAAGAAGCAAATTTTTTAAAAAATGCCTTTTACAGTATTATTAAGTAATATCACACACTAGGAATAAATCTACAGAAAGACTGCCAAAATTTATAATATTATCAAGATAAATTTTATAAGAAACAAATACATGGAAATGCATGCCAAATTCATAGATTTCAAGATAAATATATCTAAAAATGCCAGGTCTACTCAGAGAGTTGGTATATTGTGAATCTTTTAGATTTATCCAGTTTAGATCAAAACTGAGCTTGGTTGGCAGGACTAAGGTGGATAGGAGGAGGGAAATTGAGACATCACTTGTAAAATTCACATGGAAATGCAAAGAGTAAAGAATAACACAGATAATACTGAAGAAGGAAAAAAATCTATAGTACACTACTAAATATCATGACCTATTATAAAGTTATAGTAATTAAGGTATTTTTTTATACAAACTGTCTATGTAACTGAGTAGAGACTATAAAAACCGATCCACATTTAACATAGTCTTGTTATTTATCATAAAATTGACACTGCACTATAAAGAGAAAAAGATAGTCTTCAGTAAATAATTACTAAGTCAATTATATACTCATGTGAAAAAAAAGTCTTGATCTAGTAGTTAAATTAAAAAACAAGTGTTTAAAATGTCTTGCTCTAGTAGTTACATTTAAAAACACTTGTATTAAATTAAATTTAAAAAACACTTGTTTTTAACTACTAGAATCAGAAAATATCAATGTATCCTCAAATGACTAAAAACCATAAATTCTAAAATTGTCTATTTTCGTCCCCAAAAAATCATACACAAAATCAATTCCAGATGAACTATAATCCTAAACATGAAAAGTCAAACAGTAAAACTTTTAGCAAAACATTTTCAGGACTTAGGGAAGATTTCTTAAACAAATCACAGACAGCTCTTAACCATCAAAGAAAAAAATTAGGGAAACTGGGTAATATAAAAATTTATTTTTCAAAATTACCAATAAGAAATAATAAAGCCTAGAGTGGGAACATATTTGCAACTATTTGTGTATATTTATATCTGAGAAAAGATTCATATCTAGGTATATAAAATAGTGTCACATATCAATCAGAAGACAACAATTATTTTGTTTTAAAATGCATAGAAGACTTGAACAAATTTATAAATGTGAAATCCAAGCAGTTAATAAACATGAAAAGAATCAACATTACTAGTTTTAATTGGGATCAAGCTAAGGTCAAGGTTAATTGGGATATATATTATTATATATCCCTAAGAATGATTAAAAATTCAGGGGTCTAACCAGGTAGACACCATGTACATGCTGGTGAAGATGTGGAGCAACTAGAACTCTCAAACACTGCTAGTGTCTATTGGTAAACCAAGCAGGGAAAATAGAAAGTAACGATTAGAGCAACAATATACATAAACTATGACACAGCAACTCCAAGACTGTGCTCAACAAAAATGTATATATATGCTCACAACAGATGTGAACAGAATGTTCCTTTCAGCTTTACTTGTAATTGCCTAAAACCAAAAACAACTTAAATAACCATCAACAGGTTAGGTAAGTTAACTGTGGTATATTTACACAATGGAAATCTATACTGTACAAAATCAAGAACTGAGAATGTATAAAGTCAACTGTCTTTACTGCTGGTATAAATTTCAAAAATAACACTGAGTTAAGAAGTCAGGCACAAAAAGCACCTTTATAATTTTATTTGTATCGATGTGCAAAAATGATCTGTTAGCAAACAAGGTAGTGGTTATCTCTGCAGAGCAATAAAGTGAAAGGGGGCCTGAGGAGGGTGTCTGAGGACAAATAATGTTCTGTTTTTTGATTTAGACAACAAGTTTATAGGTAAGTTCAGTATGTGAAAATTCACTAAGAAATACACTGTGATACATATACTTTTCTGTATGTATATTGTGCTTCAACAAGTGTTTTAATTTAACTACTAGAATCAGAAAACATCAATGGAATCAGAAAACATCAATAGTATCCTCTAATGACTAAAAAACCACAAATTCTAAAATTGTCTATCTTTGTCCCAACGTTTTACCAATTACATGGGATTGGGGGAAAAATAGAATAACGGGTAGGAAAAGGGCAAGAATATACAAAGAAAAAGGAAAAAATCAGAAAATGTAGAGACAGAAAGCAAGAGTGGGAAGGGAAATTTGGAAGAGGAGAGAGCAGTTGAATTAGCTGAGGAACCAGGTGGACGCCATGTTTAATACAGGGACACAGCCTGAATATCTGAAATATTTTTTGACTGTTGACCATTTCTGTCTTTCACAACAGAGTCTTAACCACTTAGGGACTCTAAACTCAATGGTTTAAAGAAGAAATTCTCTATGCCACAAAAGTAATGACAAAGTCTGTATTATTCTAGATTTAATTAAATTAAGAACTCAAAATGACTCAAGTAATACAAACCCATCACAGCAACCTATAATTACAAATGAATGCTTTTAATCAAGATGAATCCAAAACAAGTACCAAATATTATACATGTGATTATTTTAAACTATATCTTTAGGCTTAATTTTAAGAACTAAAATTCCTAGAGTCAAAAGCACACCATTTCTCATTTAATTAGTGTAACAAACCTGCTTTAGTCTTCTTTTTTGTCTTTTTTGGTTTGGACTTTGTGTTATCTGGCATGTTATCATCTGCATTTTGTTCCACTGAGCTTACTTCATCATCTTGATGAGAATCTGAAGTAATGTTTCCAACTGGCGAGTACTTCTTTTGTTCATCTTCAACTGTGTCATCAGAGATGTTCAATGTGCTGCAAATATAAACCAAGTACAAGAAATTACAAATATATTAATATTATAATAATCATTATTCATTGTAGAACAGAGTGAATGGTAAACAGAAGCAAGGATATGTTGTCTTCTGCTGGAAGATGCATGTATTTTCTTATATAACAATCAAACATCAAACTAGGTATTATAGGGACTATTTTATGCTTGGTGAGGAATTATATACCCCAAGGTCAACACATCGAGCTCTAAACCCCAGGGGAAAAAAAATGAAATAGTCTTTTATGAGCAATAGATCTGTCTTACATAGGACCACTGATGCCAAGTAAATAATTAATGAACTTCTGAATCACTTCGTGTAAAGGCAAAAAAAAAAAAAAAAAAAAAAAAAACAAAAGCATTATAAAAAAAAAGCATTATAAAAAAAAGCATTATAAAAAAAAAAAGCATTATAAGTCTGTTCTGTTGGTGCTGCGACGTTCATAAAACAAATTCTCCTCAAGTTCAAGAATCAAATAGACCACAACACAATAATTATGGGTGACTTCAACACACCTCTCTCACCATTGGACAGATCCTCCAAACAAAAGTTGAATAAAGAAACTATAGAACTCAATATCACAATTAATAACCTAGACTTAACTGACATATATAGAATATATCAACCATCTTCTAGTGTATATACGTTTTTCTCAGCAGCACATGGATCCTTCTCAAAAATAGACCATATATTATGCCATAGGGCAACCCTTAGTAAATATAAAGGTGTGGAGATAATACCATGCACTTTATCCGACCATAGTGGAATGAAACTGGTAATTAATGATAAAAGAAGGAAGGGAAAATCCTATATCACATGGAAAATGAACAATATGTTACTTAATGATCAATGGGTTACAGAAGACATAAAGGAGGAAATCAAAAAATTCTTAGAGATAAATGAAAACACAGATACAACATATCGAAATCTATGGGACACAATGAAAGCAGTTTTAAGAGGGAAATTCATCTCCTGGAGGTCATTCCTCAGAAAAAAGAAAAACCAACAAATAAATGAACTCACACTTCATCTCAAAGCCCTAGAAAAGGAAGAACAAAACAACAACAAATGCAGCAAAAGGCAAGAAATAATTAAAATCAGAGCAGAAATCAATGAAATTGAAACAAAAGAAACTATTGAAAAAATTAACAAAACTAAAAGTTGGTTCTTCGAAAAAATAAATAAGATTGACAGACCCTTAGCCATGCTAACGAAGAGAAGAAGAGAGAGAACTCAAATCACTAACATACGGGTTGAAAAAGGCAATATCACAACAGATGCTACAGAAATACAGAAGATAATTAGAAATTATTTTGAAAACCTATATTCCTATAAAATTGAGGATAGTGAGGACATCGATAAATTTCTTAAGACATATGATTTGCCCAAACTGAGTCAGGAGGATACACACAATTTGAACAGACCAATATCAATGGATGAAATTGAAGAAGCCATCAAAAGACTACCAACCAAGAAAAGCCCAGGACCGGATGGGTATACAGCGGAGTTTTACAAAACCTTTAAAGAAGAATTAATACCAATACTTTTCAAGTTATTCCAGGAAATAGAAAAAGAGGGAGCTCTTCCAAACTCATTCTATGAGGCAAACATCACCCTGATTCCGAAACCAGACAAAGACACCTCAAAGAAAGAAAACTACAGACCAATATCTCTGATGAACCTAGATGCAAAAATCCTCAATAAAATAATGGCAAATCGGATACAAAGACACATTAAAAAAATTGTGCACCATGATCAAGTAGGATTCATCCCTGGGATGCAAGGATGGTTCAATATACGGAAATCAATAAATGTTATCCACCATATAAATAGACTTAAAGATAAGAACCATATGATCATCTCAATAGATGCAGAAAAAGCATTTGACAAAGTACAGCATCCCTTTATGTTCAAAACATTAGAAAAAATAGGGATAACGGGAACTTACCTCAACATTGTAAAAGCTATTTATGCTAAGCCTCAGGCTAGCATCATTCTGAATGGAGAAAAATTGAAGGCATTCCCTCTAAAATCTGGAACAAGACAAGGATGCCCGCTCTCACCACTTCTGTTCAACATAGTTCTAGAAACACTGGCCAGAGCAATTAGACGAAAGAAATTAAAGGCATAAAAATTGGAAAAGAAGAACTTAAATTATCACTATTTGCAGATGACATGATTCTATACCTAGAAGACCCAAAAGGGTCTACAAAAAAACTACTAGAACTAATAAATGAATTCAGCAAAGTGGCAGGATATAAAATCAACACACATAAATCAAAGGCATTTCTGTATATCAGCGACAAAACTTCTGAAACGGAAATGAGGAAAAACACCCCATTCACAATATCCTCAAAAAAAATAAAATACTTGGGAATCAACCTAACAAAAGAGGTGAAAGACCTATACAATGAAAACTACAGAACCCTAAAGAAAGAAATAGAAGAGGATCTTAGAAGATGGAAAAATATACCCTGTTCATGGATAGGCAGAACTAACATCATCAAAATGGCGATATTACCAAAAGTTCTCTATAGGTTTAATGCAATGCCAATCAAAATCCCAATGGCACTTCTTGTAGAAATAGATAAAGCAATCATGAAATTCATATGGAAAAATAAAAGACCCAGAATAGCAAAAGCAATACTAAGCAGGAAGAGTGAATCAGGCGGTATTGCAATACCAGACTTCAAACTATATTACAGAGCAATAGTAACAAAAACAGCATGGTACTGGTACCAAAACCGGCGGGTGGACCAATGGTACAGAATAGAGGACACAGAGACTAACCCACAAAGTTACAACTACCTTATATTTGATAAAGGGGCTAAAAGCAAGCAATGGAGGAAGGATAGCATCTTCAACAAATGGTGTTGGGAAAACTGGAAATCCATATGCAACAAAATGAAACTAAACCCTCTCCTCTCACCATGTACAAAAGTTAACTCAAAATGGATCAAAGACCTTGATATCAAAACAGAGACTCTGCGTCTGATAGAAGAAAAAGTTGGCTCCGATCTACATATTGTAGGGTCAGGCCCCAAATTCCTTAATAGGACACCCATAGCACAAGAGTTAATAGCAAGAATCAACAATTGGGACTTACTTAAACTAAAAAGTTTTTTCTCAGCAAGAGAAACAATAAGAGAGGTAAATAGGGAGCCTACATCCTGGGAACAAATTTTTACTCCTCACACTTCAGATAGAGCCCTAATATCCAGAGTATACAAAGAACTCAAAAAATTAGACAACAAGATAACAAATAACCCAATCAACAAATGGGCCAAGGACCTAAACAGACACTTCTCAGAGGAGGACATACAATCAATCAACAAGTACATGAAAAAATGCTCACCATCTCTAGCAGTCAGAGAAATGCAAATCAAAACCACCCTAAGATACCATCTCACTCCAGTAAGATTGGCAGCCATTATGAAGTCAAACAACAACAAATGCTGGAGAGGATGTGGGGAAAAGGGTACTCTTGTACATTGCTGGTGGGACTGCAAATTGGTTCGGCCACTTTGGAAAGCAGTATGGAGATTCCTGGGAAAGCTGGGAATGGAACCACCATTTGACCCTGCTATTGCCCTTCTCGGACTATTCCCTGAAGACCTAAAAGGAGCGTACTACAGGGATACTGCCACATCAATGTTCATAGCAGCACAATTCACAATAGCTAGACTGTGGAAACAACCCAGATGCCCTTCAATGGATGAATGGATTAAAAAAATGTGGCATCTATACACCATGGAGTATTACGCAGCACTAAAAAATGACAAAATCATGGAATTCGCAGGGAAATGGATGGCACTAGAGCAGATTATGCTTAGTGAAGCTAGCCAATCCCTAAAAAACAAATACAAAATGACTTCTTTGATATAATGAGAGCAATTAAGATTAGAGAAGGGAGGAAGAGCAGGAAGAAAAGACTAGCAATAAACAGAGACATGAAGGGGGAGGGAAAGGGAAAGAAAATGGGAATTACATGGAAATGGAGGGAGAGCCGCATTGTTATACAAAAATACATATAAGAGGCTGTGAGGGGAATGGGAAAATAAATAAGGAGAGAAATAAATTACAGTGGATAGGGTAGATAGAGAGGATGGGAGGGGAGGGGAGGGGAGGGGGGATAGTATAGGATAGGAAAGGTAGCAGAATACAACAGTTACTAATATGGCATTTTGTAAAAATGGGGATATGTAACTGATATGATTTTGAAATCTGCGTTGGGGGTAAAAATGGGAGCTCATAACTCACTCAAAGCTTATGTAAGAAATATGCTATGTCAAGAGCTTTGTAATGTTTTGAACAACCAATAAAAAAAAAATCTGTTCTGTTTTCAGGAGGTTTCAGATAAATAACTTTTGGTTTCTAGGTAAAAACTAATTCCGTGTGTTTTCCAGTGTGACTATATTTTCAGAAGGCTATCATTAAAATAAAAATCTGCATCATATAAACCAATAAATGATAAGAAAGAGCAGCCAAGAAGTATACCAAGTTTAAAGAGAAGCTGGCCTATGAAAGTTTGTTTGCAACTATTTAAGGATAATAGCTTCCCTCTGCATACTATCGTCATATAAGACATGGTTTTAATTAAAATTTGTGAAATAGTTCTACTTTATAGTAAGAATGGCTTTCTAGCTCTACATCAAAAAAGCTATGAAAAAAGGAAGATTCACTGTATTTACAGTATTTTTAGCAGCCCTTATGATTCCTGTGTCTTCATAATCATTTCTTTGTATAACCCCCTTCTCTTTAAGTATGAGAAGTAGTGGAGTCACCCAATACTACAATGAGATCTTAAACAGACTGTGACTTCTGTCTTGCTCTCACTCCCTTGGATCCCTTGCTCTGGGGAAGCAAATGGCCACATTGTGAATAGCAAACATGGAGAGGTTCACGTGGCAGGGCAATGATGTCTGGCTGAAAGCCAGTCAGGACCTGAAATCTACCAACATGCATATGACTGATCTTAGAAGTAGATCTTCCGAGGCCTTCTAATGGCTATGTCCACTGGCAGATTGCCCCTATCAAGACTAGCAGTAGCTTTAGGCCCAGCTAACATCCTGACTCCTGCCTGTGACAGACCCTGCCAGACTCAGGGGCACCCAGTGAAGTTATTTCCAGACTCCTGAAACCACATAAACTGAGAGACAATAAGTGTTTGTTGTTCTAAACTGCTATGTTCTAGGGTAATTTTTTAATGCAGCAACAGGTAACTGCTGTAGTATATATATAATATATATTATATATACTAACATATCCCTTTAGCAAACTGACTGTCCTTCTCTTTGTTACCACTGGTCCATTAACTTGTGATGATAAGAGGGGAATTACTTTTACCCGAGAGCTTTAGAGGAAAATGTCCTGGAATGCCAAGGAATAGTCATCTACAGAATGTTCCCACCTTAAGTTGCTTCTAGATGACTGCAGAAAAAAATTATGGCAGGTAAAACGCATTTTTTAAATCTCACTCTTTTCTCTAAAGAGAGAATCTATAAATATAAATATACTCACAGAAACCCAAATGATAAACACAAGTATATATGTATAGTCATTATATATATACATATATATGTATATGTATGTATATATGTATATGTATGTGTGTGTGTGTATATACATATACATGTATATATATATATATATATATATATATATATATATAGACTAAATACCAAATTGCCAACAGTGATTATCTTTGAATGATTGTTCTACAATGAGAAAATGTTATTTGTATAATAAGGAAAGTTATATTCATATGTCCAAATGGGCATTTATAACTCAAAAAGGGGGAAGTAATTAGGTTTCTATTATTTATAAGGAGAAGTATGTGGGTAAAGATAGAAACTCTGGAGTTAAGCTGCCAAGATCTGGCTCAGCCTCTGTGACTTAAACCTTTTAGTTTCCACATCAGAAAAACAGAATGATATTACTTTTCTTCATTGGGTTGTAATAAGGAATAAATGAGTTAATTTTCATAAAACTCCTACCACAAAGTTAAGGTGCTACATAAGGTCAGCTGCTATTCTCCTAGTGGCAGTGTCTCCAAATGAAAGATCAAGAATTTTATTAAACTACAGATGTCATGCAAGAGCTGAAAATAAGAATATATTAAAAAAATATGTATCTATGTAAAGTACCTTGTTTCAGCTTTAGACATGGCTGGAACTTTCTTTTTCTTCTTTTTCTTTTTTTCACTGCTCAATTTGTCATCATGCAATAAAGTATCTGAGGGAAAGTAAGTTAACTGTTCTTTCAGTTTCTTCCTTATTTTCTTCTTAATTTCCTTTGCCATTTCTTCAGCTACCTGGAGCTGGTATGCTTGCATGAGTTCTTCTTCTCCTTCTAAAGTATTATTTTCTTTTCCTTCCTTTGTCTTATCACTTTTTTGATGATCAACACCGGACAATGACTTTGTTCTCATTTTCTGATGTGCAAAATCTACCTTCTCAGAAGTTTCTGGTTCCATTTCTTGTGTGGTCTTTGTAATCTTTTTACTTGGCTTCCCTTGCTTGTCTTCCTCTACACTGACATCATCATTTGAATCTTCAGCTGCTGAATGTGTATTCTTCAATTTGTTTTTAGTGACTCGAATGCTCTTCTCTGGGTTATTAGTGTTAATACAACTTACATCATCACTTTTGGTTTCTTTAATATTCTGAAGACCGCTTTTAACAGTGCCAAGCTAGGGAATAAGACACAACAACAAAGCTTTAGCTAAGGACAGCTGAAGTTTATATAGATAAAAACAATGACTAATGTTCAACAATGTGGAATATTAGGAAGATTATGTTCTGCTGAGACAGAGTGATAACAGTGTAGAGCCTTTGGTCAGCATTATCCTAGCTTATGTTCCAGAATTAGACTAGTAATCTCTAAAAGTAACTGGAGATTAAATGAGTTAGTTAATTAACATGGGGAAAAGTCCTTAAGGACTTTTCAGATATGAATTAATTGCTCAAATTTTAAATGCTATTTTCCTCACTGGAAAAATGATCCAAACTCTAATCTAATTAGGAGATGAGAAACTACTAAAATAGTCACTGTGGGTAAAACATTTCTAGTTCCTCAAGAGAAAACACACATGGGTCATTTGTCTTGCTCCATAATTATACTCGAAAACCAAAGTCTTTAGCTCTAAGATTATCCTGTAATGAGTCCAACTGTATAACTAAAACACTGCTAAATGTTAAATATCAAGTTAAATCAAATGTCAAACTAAGCATACAGCTATACTTCTTTCTCCAATAAAGTATTATTTGAAATGAGATATTATTTTAATAGGAAAAAAGAGGCTGAAAATCACAAACGAATGTTACTAATAGTAAAACAAGTATTTTGAGAAATTCTCCAAAGATTTAAGTAGGCAAGATTAGATCTATTAAGAAACCATCAGAGAGAAAAAACACAATTGATAGGGAAAGACGTCCTCAGATACAGGTGGTTCTGGAGAAGCAATTAAGAATCAGAGTCAGCTATTCTTAAGCAGCAGCAAATATGCCTGAGGACAACCTATTATTGAGGAGCTGGAATGGATAACTCTTGTGGTAGCTCACCCAGAGGATTAAGCAGTTGAGCATAAAAAGAAAGGGTAGCATGCTTCAGGTAGGCACACCCCACAAACAGCAAAAGCAGACTATGTTAAAAACAAAAAACAGGCAGAGGAAAGATTCTCAACATAAAGACAACCAGACAAGTAAAAACTAACAGACACTAAAGGAAAGCAGTATAATTAAGGTGAGCCATGAAATCCAATGAAAGAGAAAAATGAATACCAAAGGAATATAAATAGTATAAACTAGTAAGAATTTAAAATAGGCATCATATTAAAGAAATACAAAAGAATGTTGGGTGAACCATAAATATTAGAAATAAAATTCTGAGTGACAGAAATAAAAACTTAATAGATGCAATGAAAATCAGAATGGACAAAAGCTAAAATCACAATTCAGAACTCTCTAAAAAATGGATATGCTTACTACTGAATACTGAGGCCCAATTTTTAAAATTCTTCATGTTTAAAAGCAGTTAGAAAACATTGATTACATATGAAAAGGAGATGAAAATGCTGAAAGAACACCAAACATAAAGTAGCTCAATACATATTCAACATAGAAAGAAAGGGTAGCATGCTTCAGGTAGGTACACCCCACAAACAGCAAAAGTAGACTATGCTAAAAACAAAAAACAGGCAGAGGAAAGATTGCTCACTTAAAGCATTTTCCTAATTCTGTCTATATTTAATGATAAATTATGAAGCCATAACTTTTTAAAAAATCTTCCATAATCAGAGCTAATAAAAATTGCTTCCCTTAGAAGGATCCCGAGTTCAAAGCCAGCTCCAGCAACTTAGCAAGGCCTTAAGTAACTCAGTGAGATTCTGCCTCTAAATAAAATACAAAAAAGGGCTGGGAATGGAGCTCAATGGTTGAGCGCCCCTGGATTCACTCCCCAATACCAAAAAAAAAAAAAAAAAAGCCTCTTTTAAGAAATCAATTTTCATATATTCTGTTTTAGAAGTGATATATGCTTTAAAAAATATTTTTTTAAAAAACAACAAAATAACCCCCCAAAATTAGAAACCCAAAGTTCATCCTTGATTGCCTTCCACAAAGAAAAAGATTGCTGATCTTTTTAGAAACTTCTCTTTGGTTTCTTTCTATGAATATAGTCATACTTCAATAACACTGAATTTCCATTATGTTAAAATGGGCCATATAGATATCGTTCTACTTTTTCAGTGAATACTAGAAATGTAGCACCAATATTGCACAGATTGTGAGGAAATAGTTGTAAAAAGACATAATCAAGAATTAGACACACAAGAAATATTTTGTGGTCTCAAAAAAATTTTTAAATGAAACTGGGAAAACTAATAAGATGAAGCTTGTTTTTTTAATATTTTAATTCACTCTGATCCATCAGCCTTTGTACAAATAATATTAATTTTATATGACTTTGTATCTGTCGTTGATCTTTTTCTTTGTTCAGTTCTTTTTTAAATAGTACAATAAATATAATTCCCAGCTTATCTCTGGTAACATCCTATACATTTAAAAGGATAATAATTATATTTTCATTATTTTTTTAAACACTTTATTTTTTGTGGCTTTGATTTCCTTTTCCCCCTTATAGTTTAATAGAATAAGTTATTTATAAATTATAAACTTGATTAATTTCTAGTTTTGTTGTAGTACAATAACAGATGTCTGCTTTGTGGAATTTAATAGCTTCATGGACCTGGTTGTGACTAAATTTGAAATGGCCCAAAGATATTTGCTCATGTTCCTAATTTATCTTTGTCCATTCTTCATCTTTAACTTCTGTGCATCACTTAATATTTTTTTTCTTCAGTGTGTCTGCTTTTAAAATTATTCTGAAAAAAATGATTTACCAAAAATTCACTACTTTTAAGTATATAAATCGACTTTGGCAAATGTATAGTTATATGGTCACAATAATCATGATGTATTTCCATCACCCTGCATGTCTTTATGAAGTCAACTCCTGAAGCCAGTGTGATAGTGCATGCCTGTAATCCCAGTGACTCTGGAGACTGAGGTAGGAGGATCATAAGTTCAAAGCCAGTCTCCAGAATTTAGCAAGACCCTGTCTAAAAAAAAAAAAAAAAAAAAAAAAAAAAAAATTAAAAAAAAATACATTTCCCTAACTCCTAATGACAATGAGAATTTTTACATGTTCTCATTTGCTATCCATACCTCTTCTCTAATTTTAATTGGATTGTTTTCATATCACTGAGTTATAACTGTTCTTAAAACGTTCTGTATCAGATGGTGCTTTGAAAATATTTTCTTTCAACCCAAAACTGATCCTTTCATTTTCTTAGCAATGTTTTAATTTTTGAAAACCTCAATTTATCTCATTTTCTTTTTATGTCTTATGCTTTTATATCCAGCAAGGATACCAAGGATACCAATGAGTTCCTAATATCTGTGTTCCTTAGGAATATTGGTTGGTAATTTTCTTGTAAGTTATATAGCTTTGGTTCTTATATGTAAGTCTTTGATCCATTTCTAGCTATTTTCCAAACATGATGTGGTCACAATTTATTTTATTGCATATAGATATATGATTATTTCAGGACCGCTGTTGAAAAGTTTTTCTTTTCCCTTACTGAATTAACCTTGACAATTAAGAATTAAGTGACCAGAATGGGGTGTAACTCATTGGTAGAGCACGTACTTAGCATGCACAAGGCCCTGGGTGCAATCCCCAGTACAAAAATGAAGAGAGGGAGGTAGGGAAGAAGGAAAGAAAAAGGAAGAACTGAGTCCATTTCTAAAGTCTATTCTGCTCCATTGATACATATGCCTATCTTTATGACAATATCAAGCTGTCTTGATTACTACAGCTCTACTATGGGTTTCTATTCAAACTGTGTAACTTCTCCAATTTTGTTCTTTTTAAAATTGTTTCATTATTCTGTTGTTTATATTCCCAAATAAATCTCATATTTAGATTTCCAATTTAAAAACCTGATGGCATTTTGACTAGTATTGAACTGAATCAAAAGATTTTCAGAGAATGAATATTTAACAACACTGCTTCTTCTAAACTATGAACAGGATACCTATTTAAGCAAATCTTTATTGTTAGCATTTTGGGGCCTTTCAGTATATACACTGAATATAAATGTAAATATACATAAAATTATTGGTTATACTCCCTTATTATCCTTTTAAAATCTATAGCATATGACTTTCCTCTCAGATTCCAAATATTGGTGATTTGTGTCTTCTTTCCTTTTTCCTGATAGATCTAATTAGAGGTTATGCAGAAAAAAAACTCAGCAGACTTTAGTTGCTAAAATGCAGCAAATTTCAACATCTTGCACATTTTTGATGCATTTATCCTTGAGTGCTATGTATATTCCAGATCATTTTTCTATATTTAAGATGATCATATGGTTTTCTGAATTAGCCTTATGAAAAGAATTCCAGTGAATAGTTTTTCTAACACTGAACTGACAATATATTCCTAAAAGTCATTTTGTATTATCTTTTTTTGTAAGAATGAGTTCCTAATATTTCATTGATGATGTCTGAATCTGTGTTCCTTAGGAATATTGGTTGGTAATTTTCTTGTAATGTTTCTAGTCGTGGTATCAGGGTAATGAGTGTTTACAAGAAGGAGTGGAGAATTAGTTTAGCCTGTTAAGAGCTTGTATAGAATTGGTATTAATTCTTCCTCAAACGCTTGGTGAAATTTACAATGAAGCCACCTAGAATTACTTTTATTTGTGAAGTTTTTATCTATTTCTTTTAGAGGGAGCTTTGGGAGTTTGTATACTGCATGTAATTTATGCATTTCATCTCAGCTGCTAAATATATGGTCAGAAAATCATTCATTATACTCCCTTATTATCTTTTTAAAATCTATAGCATCTACAGTAACTTTCCTCTCAGATTCCTAATATTGGTAATTTGTGGGTTTTTTTTCTTTTTTCCAAATTAATCTGGTTACAGGTTATGCAGGGGGGGAAAAAAAACCAAACTCGAGACCAGTTGCTAAAAGGCAGCAAATCCCAAATAAGATCCATTTTTGGGACCAGCTGTAGGTAGGATCCTAAAAACTGAGCTTTGAGTTTTTGGAATGTTATGTGTGATAAGACTGCTTTTATATGCCTAAAGCCTTGGGCAACACTGTACCAATTTGTTCAAATACTAATAATGCGATTTATGGTAAACATCTATTTTTGGTCTGGGAGACTGATATCAGAGTAACTAAGGTCATTCACACAGGCACTGCATGCTTATATGACACCTTGCACAGACACACACATACACAAAACCATGAACAAGAAGGCTTGGGTAAACGTTCCTGGTTATCAACATTTTGCACATTTTCACAGTTGCTGGCAGAAGTAAGAACTGTACAACACTACAGGGAGCACACTACTGGTTTCTCCTGCAGTGTGCCTCATGCACTTTTTCCTTTTGTTGACTTTAATGTTTCTTTCTGCTGTGATAAACTATATGAACATATCAGAGCTTTTGAGTCCTGTGGGTCCCGCTAGTGAATTATCAAGCCTGAAGTAGGCCATTAGAATGCCCAATACATAAGATGATCAATTTCTTTTAAAAGGATCTGCACTTGAATATACTCATGCTGACTATAGTTTTTCTCATTTCACTGTTTACACTTATTATTTCCATTTTCTATTTGGGGCTTAATTTGTTCTTCATACTGTTTAAGAAGGCTTCAATAATAGATCTGAGACTGCTATTCCTCTAATAAAGTTCCTCTTTAATTTCAGTATTATGAATTTCCATCTGCTTTAGAAGCATTCCACATTTGATACATTGTGATTTCATTTTTCTTTAGTTCAAAGTTTTTTCTTCAGGTTTCTTCTTTAATATAATGGCCATTTTTGGATCCTGTTTAACTTTCAAATATTGAAAGATCAGACATATCTCTTTCTAGTTTAATTTAATTTCTAGTTTAATTCTGTCATGGTCTAATCATTTAAAGTTTTTATTTTGTATCTATAATTTTTTTGCTTATATTTAAAATAGTAATATCTAGGCTTATGGCACAGGTTGGTATTTGTCTCAGTGTGCTAGAAATTGATTACTGTTGTTTGTTGGATACAATGTTCCAAATTTGTCGACAGTGATTTGAAGTCATCTATTATTAATGATTTTTTGACTACTTACTCTATCAATTTCTAAGAGGGAATATTCAAATATATAATCATAATTGCTGATTTGTCTGTCAGTTCATTTCCATTAGTTTTTGTTTTGTGTATTTTAAAGTTCTTTTACTGGGTTTATACACTTTTAGGATTATTTTCTTCCTGAAAAAACAATACTTTTATCATTATAAAATATTCTTTAAGCTAGGCAATATTCCTGTTTATCCTTGGTAACTTTTTATGTCCTAAAATATACTTTTTCTGATATCACTATAACCACTCCAACTTTGCTTCAACTACTATTAGTATGGTATTATCTTCTTGTCTGTCCTTTAAACTTTAACCCATCTGTGTCTTTATATATCTAGGGGGTTTCTTATAGTAAATATATACCAGGGTCCTATGTATTTGTCAATTTGAAATCTCTATCCTTGAATGGGTCTGTTTGCTCCTTTTATATTTAAAGTGATTTTTTTGATACAACTGAATTTAAGTATTCCATACTGTTATTTGCTTCTATTTGTATTGCTGGGTTTTTTCCCTCTCTTTCTGCCATCTTTCTCATTATCTTTTTGTTATTCCATCATAACATTGCTGGGTTTTTTAATCTATCCTCCTCCCCATTTTTTAAGTGATTGCTCCAGGTTTTATAATATAAATCTTTATCCAAACTTACCAAATAATGCCACTTCCCATGTACTTTAAGAACCTTAAAAGTATAATTCTACTTTACCTCCTCCCCTATTTCCTATGTTCTTACCTTTTGCTTCCACACACACATTCTATTCCTGTTTTCACTCTTGCCTTAAAAGTTATCTTTTAATTAAAGTTTTTTTTAAATGAGAAAAATTATTTCTTTAGTATATACTAGTTTGTGTGCTCCTTTGTACAAATCTACTTGGTTATGATCTTTTTAAAAATTAACAATTTCTTGTACTTCAGGTCTACTGACGAAGAATTCTTTCAGTGTTTACTTAAAAGGTTCTTATTTCCCTTTCAATTTTGCAAGATATGTCTCTCAATATAGAATTCTAGGTGGTGATAGTTTTTTCTTTCAGTGTTTTAAAGACATAGCTCCAGTCACTTTTAGCTGAAATAGTTTGTTTGCTGTCATTCTTTATTCTCCTGAACAAAATGTCTTCATTTTCTCTGACTTTTCAACAATTTTAGTGTGATAATGGAATGATTTTGTTCATATTTCTTCTACTTATGATTTGTTGAGCTTCTTGTATCTGTGGGTTTACTGTTTCCATAAAATGTGCAAAATTTTTTCTTTGAATGTTTTCTTAACTCCTACTTTCTCAGATTTATAGTACACACAATTAAATGCTTAATACTGTTCTATAAGTCACAATGTTCTGTTCCCTCTCCACTTTAACATTTGAGACCCTTTTTAGTGATAGAATGTTATTTCTTCAAGTTTCCTAATTATTTCTATGCAGTCTCTAATATGCTAATTCCATTCAGTTTACTGGTAATTTCAAATATTATATTTTTTAATCTCTAGAAGTTTTATTTTGTCTTTTTTATATCTTTTTCTATCTCCTTCTACATTGTTTCTATTAATTGACTTATTTCTGGTTCAAGGTCATATTATCTTTCCTTTTTATAAGGCTGGTGGATTTCAATGGAGATCAAACTATGCATTTGTATTGCTCGCTGCTAGATTTTCTCGGGATTCCTTTAAATATTGTTGGTCTTTGCTCTTAGACATAAACTACTTTGATCAGGTGACACACACTTGTAACCCCAGTGACTCAGTAGGTGTTGAGGTGTTTGAGACCAGTCTCACAAACCTAGCCAGAACCTGTCTCAAAATAAAAAAAAAATAAAAGAGCTGGGAATGTACCTCAATGATTAAGTCCCCCGACATTCAATCCCAATACAAAAAAAAAAAAAAAAAAAAATTATTTTGATGAGTATTTAGTTACCCCCTAAGACTGGGGTTCTAAATTTATCTTTGATAGAGCTAAGATAATTACAGATTTATGTTAAAGAAAATACATGGATGATATGAGTAATACCTAGAGAACCTAGAAGATTTTCTACCCTTTAAAATTCAGTACAAAAAGCAAAAATATTTAGAAACTTTAGCTCATAGGACAAATACGATATCAGTACTATCAAGTAAGTTATAAGAATAAAATGAGGTAAAAGAAAATCAAGATAATATAGCATAAGCAATCAAAATGAGAAAAATATGGCTTAAATTTCCCCATTTAAAAGAAAGATTTAAATGCAATTCTAAAAATACAACTATAGTGTGTTTATTCTCTACTTAGCCATTTATTTGTTATTACTATTGAATAAAAAACCACTCCAGACAGTAGTACAAAATAATAAAGTTTATTATGTTACCAATCCAATAAAGCCTAATTTATTAATATCCTGATACTGATCCCATGAGCCATCAGTTTAATCATCACTTGCCCTTATCATGTACTTACCGTCCATCACATTGTCTGGCAAAACTCCAGGCACTGTTCAAACTTAGTCATTTTATAATGAGTTTGAAAAATCTGAACCACTTCAAACACTGGTGTATTTATAAAAATATAGTCTATAAATTCAACTGGGTTTCAGCACTGTTGGACAAGTCTTCTATGTACAATAATCTGTTCACTTGCACTTCTCCTTACCTTCTCCACAGTGGCTACTTCAGACCCTCTTCACTCATCTCTAATGTCCAATGGTGTCACTTCCTAACTCATTTCTACAGACATAAGCCATCACATGGGAAGCTGGAACTTTCTGCTACCAACACTGCAAACACCTTCTTTTTCTCTTTTCTTCCCAATATAAAAATGTGAATTTTTTCTATTTGTGGTCTATATCTCCATTATCTTCCTGAAATCAGTGTTTAAACACCTTAATTCAATCAATACTATCTTCATAATATTCCTCTTCACAATCTTCCTAGAAGAGTTGTTAATGCGTGCTATATTAACTTACCCTTTTACCATCATTGTACCAAAAAGCCTTGTTCACCACACTACTACTAATAAGCTTTTAAATACTTATTTGGTCAGCAAAAAATATCATCTCAGTATCCCACTCTGAATCTCTTTAACTATTTCTATATTCTATTAGTTAATGTTATTTTCTCATACAATTTGTTTTATTTTTCATGAGTTTAGATTACTTAGCTATTTAGGATCTTAATATTTATGGCATCTAATTATACTACTTAACAACAGAAATGAAACTTAATCATAATGTTGTTCTGAGGAGTAATCAGATAAATAACTATAAAACATTAAGAAGGTCCTTCTGATTCTAGTATTCAATACATGTTAGTAATTACTTTTAGCTACATGTAAAAGTATTAACTCTTAGGACTGTAAAAATATTACATATTTTTCTCAATGAATTAGTTGACTTTGCTTTTTGACAAAAAGAGCATCTTACACATCCTATTCATTCATTCAATAAACATTTACTAAATCTTCTGAGAATAGTCTATTTGGGATGTTTTTATCCCTTTTAAGACCAGAATATCTTTCTTTACAGGAAGATTAAACCAGCTAGTCATTTTTATTTTCTCATTTAAGTATTTATCTACTAATTTAGATTTTTACATTTAACTTTTTAAGCTGTCTGAAATGAAATTTAGTCATATAAAATGAGGTTTTAATTGAACTTTTTCTTCAAAACTTAAAGTATCCCTATCAATATTATTTCTTGAATTATATTTATAATAAAATGAAATATCTAGAAATGGTATAATCCCTTTTCTTGTTTTAAATTTTTAAGTTAAATCTTCCTTTTTCATTCTTCTGCATTAACTTTAGTCTAATTTTGTTAACTAAAAAAGTTCACTGACGATTATGACAACAGTGTGAAACCTAAACCTTAAAGAAAACTGGTAAGTATAAAGTCTAAGTCTGTAATATGTGCTAACAATTATTTACAAGTTTTTTTCATTATGAATCTATACTTTTGGAAAATTTATTTTTAAGACCTTTTGGAGGTTTCTGTAGTTTCTATGTGATATTTATCTATTAGTTCCTGTACCTTCTTCTCCAATATCTTCATATTGTTTCTCACTCTAATTATTTTAATTTACTACCCTGTTCCCTTTCAGTTGATTCACATAGGTTTCCTAATATTAGCATTTAGACTATCCATGACCATTTGCTAAGAGAACATACATTTGCCTACAGTATACAAGAGCAAAATAGGGAGGAAGTAGAGCAGAGTTGTCATGATTACAAGATACAGAATAAGAAGGACCAGGATTCCCACACCTTAGTTGTCTGAACCCAGTTAAGTTCCTGAAACTCTGGTGCCTCGGTTCTCCAATCTATACTAATTTTAAGATTCTTATGAGAATGAAGTGAGTTAATAAATGCATGGAAAGCATTTGGTATGGTGCCTGGTATGAAGTAGCTGCACAAAAATATCAGTTTTTAAAAAAGCAAAACTATCATTATTTGTTTTATACTCTAGCATATTTTGTAATTATGTAAATATCAAGGATACGAACTAGTTTTAATGAAAAGAGATCTTTTCTATGTACCCTAATAGTAAAGGAAAAAAAATGAAGGTTAGATGTATATAGAAGTATATATCCTTCCTCCTCAAAGGAAACCATGGAAAACTACTAAAATCTTACACAGTATTTCATGTGTACATGTGGATCTGAAGGAACATAATTTTCACAAACATAAATATAAAATATTTGTTTTTTTTTTAAAAAATTACTATTTTGTTTCCAATTAAAATGATTTCTTCTTGGTTATTTTTATATGCTCATATGGCTTTTATTCAATTTATTTATACTAACTTCTTAATTATGCACCAATATCCATTTATTAAGATAGTCTTGAGATTTTGGGGGGAAACTATTAGGTTGATTTGGATAATTCTTTTAACATGATCAATTTCAATTGTTCAAATTTTATTTAGAATTTTTTATTCTTTCAATAAAGGCAACAGCTCCAAGTTTCTAAATGCTCTTCATCTAAATTTTTGCACTTTTATTTTAAACTTTATAGTCATTTTGTCTGGTACATGAATCTTGCAAGTGGAAAATGTGACTACTTCAAAAATTTATTATACAATCTACTTTTTAAAATAGAAATCTTAAGCCATTTACATTTAATGTCATGACTAAATATTTGCTCTTAAATTTCTCACTCCATTACTTTTCTTTGTCTTATAAAATCTAATTTCAGTGATTTTCCCTGATCTCTAATGACTCAAAAATTATAATAATCCATTTTATATGCTATATATTATTTTAATTATTTCACATTATAGGATGAAACTGTAACTATACCCTAGGCAGTAGTAATAGTTATATGACTTTTCCTTCCTTTGTAAGAGAGGATGTTTTGCTCAATCTTTGGAAACCATTTAATTCTGTTATTTCACATTATCATAGACAGTCAATTGTTTTTTTTTTTACTTTATGATGGTACAAGAGAGATGTTCACTCAGTAGAAACTGTACTTCCAATTTTAAATTTGAATCTTTTCCAATCTGGTGATGTATGGTACAGTATGTTCCCAGTCAGCCCTACAATCATAAGGGATTAACAACTGACACTCTATAGTGGACTGCACTGCTAAGCTATTTGGTAGGTTAGATGTATTAAATGCATGTTCAACTTACTATGGGTTCACTGAGACATAATACAATTGTAAATCAAGGAGCAGCTGTATACATACATAGTAAAAATCTTTAGGTTTAATTTTAGCATATATATATAATATAACATTTCTATATATTTAACTGATTTCAAGGTTCATTCAATATTTGCAGATTATATGTTTTCTATGCTTTTATTCGTGTCTGATAATCATATACATCTTCAAATATAACATCTTTAATAGCTTGTCATTTTTTTTCAGGAGCTCATTAAGCTCTCTGCTCATATGATTACTGCCCTTGCAAATGACTAACAATTTAGGTTACTAGACTTCTTGGGTCAGTTTTCCCCTCAATACTCTATAGATATTTCCCCATTGTCTTTTGGAGTCAGTGTTTTTAGAGAAGTCTGAAATGTACTTGATGCTTTTTTTGTTTAGATATTTGTAAAATTTATTTTTCTTCTGAAATAAAAACAAAACAAAAACATTTCTAGATACAGTTCTCATCTCATAAATACCTGGAATACAAAATGGACTCATGTCTTTCAAGATCTTTTTTTCTTAACCTCAGGCAGGTTTCTTCATCATTGCTGTTTTGGTTTCTATTCCATGAGTACTGTCTGGGAACACTTATTTGTAAGTCAAATATATCCTCATTACTTATTTACTTCAGTTTTGGCCATTTCTCCCATGGAGAGTGCCTCAAGTTTGTCTCCCATATTACTGACTAGATTTTCTCATGGTACCAATTCCATTAGTTTAGGCCTGAGATAGTTTTAAGGAAGCAGATGAAGAAAGGACATGGACTTTAAAATTGGAGGGACTATGGTCCTAGATCCCACTTTTTTGTTTTCTGACTATACAACGTGGACAAACAATTTAAAATCTTTTAAAATAAAATTTCTCATGTGCAAAAACTCTGAATGATTAACACGACTATAAGAAATAATTGTTGTAAAATTCTTATCACCATGCCTGATATGAAATTAGAACATAAGGTAAACCTGCCATTATTGTAAATTCTTTTATTACAGGTTTTTTTCCTTGCTTAATTTTATTTCAGACTGCTTCCTTTTTCACCTCAGTCTGTTATGTTATGTACACAGAAATTCATGTTCTTGTTCCAAAGAGTTGCTATCACTTCAACGTTTATTAAAAGAGGTAACACTGAATTGTGGATAAGAGTACACTCTACAATCAGACTGTCAGTATTTGAATCCCTGTTTTCACAACTTACTACATTACTTTTGTCAAGACACTCCAAGTCTATGCTGTAGTTTCCTGGTCTACGGAGATAAATCTTTATCATTCTGTTGTTTGTAGCAAGTATGCGAACACTTAAAAAATGTATAGAAGAGAGCCTGAAAGACAGAAAGCACTGCGCTATCTAGTAAATGAAAGTGGGTATTCCTTTTCTACTTCCTGGGATTAACAATTCCAGAAATATTTGGTTTTCCTCTAAGCCCTCCAGGAATATTCCCTTCTTTTGAACTAGAAAATCTTTTTCTCCCCCACCTATTATCCTTATTTCTGAATGCAAAGTCTATTTAGGTTTGGTGTTTGCTAAGAGAGGCTGGGTAAATTATGATGTTACTTCATACCTGTATGTCCTCAATATCTTAAATGGACCTTATAACTTCTGCTCATTATCTTATTATCCACTTAATTAAGAATTCTTGGCCTAAACTGCATCTTGCTCATAACTCACAAAGTCCAATTCTCTAACAATGAGAGAAAAAAAGAGGTTCTTCTTTAACCAAGTGAGTTCATAAAAACATTCTGCAGACAACTGTTTCCAGGGTTCTTTTCGCTTTGTTGCAATGTAAAATCCCCACCTGAGGGGAGGGCATGTACCAATACACAGTGTTCTATTCTGCACATCACTGTTTCCTACTATGCTGCACACTGTAGCTTACTATAAACGGTACTTGTCTGTGGCTGGATTCTGGCCAGCGATACACTAATTTTGCCTCACTTGAGAGTATATACTGGTACACTGATGACTACCAAATAGAATACTAATTACACAGGTTTCATACATATACATTGGGTAAAATCTGATACAAGCAAAATATAGGATATATCATTCATTAAAAAAGCTCCTTCCAGAGAAAAATTATGTATCACTTGGCAGGACATGCAAGGACTTATTTTTGTGTATGTGTAAGAACACAAGAGATTATGTTCAAAGGAGAAAGTGCAAAAGAAATGGTGAGATAGGTGTAAAACATGAACAGTTTACTGTGGATGCTGTTATAGACTCTCATAATACCACAGGAATCAGGCTAGTTAGTTGCTGATTTGCTTTAAATTCTGTATCTTTCATAAGTGTGCTGTCCAAAATTCTTTATTTAAATGTGTGGCTGAAGCATAAAAAGATAATTATTGACTTAAGGCCATTGATTTGCTCTGTTTTCTTCTGAGAAAGATCAGTTAGATTAAATCTAAATATAGACAAGTCACTGACTATCTGTAGATATTACTTCTAACATTCTTCATATTCTGGGTTTTAAAAACCTTTGTTTTCCTCAAAAATGTGTAATATGGCTAGTTTTGAGTTTCCTCAGTGTTTCTGGTAACCCTCGCCAGTGTGCCTATGTTCTTCTTTTAGGACAGCACTCAAGACAGAATTCAATACTCTAAGAATGACTCAAAGAATGATGTTGATTCTAATGTAAACTTTATTTTACCATGTGTTATGGATCATGACGGACGTTTTTAATTTCCAAAGTTCCTTAGAATTTTAATATGAAAGCCATAATTTTATTCAGATACGTAAGTCACCATAACCAAATGATCAGTTACTCACTGGGATGTTTTCTCTAGATTTGGCAAGTTTTTTCTTCAGTTTTTTCCTTTCACGAATTAGATCATTGTGGGTCTTAAGTAATTCTTCAAAGCGAATTTTGGTTTTTGCTTTGGCTTCACTCTCAACTACAAAAGATAAAGACTCAGTCATTTTCTAAATAACTCTACTGTAACACAAACCTTTACTACTATGATATTAAGAAATAGTCTGTGAATACCTGCATGAGTTCTCTACATTATAACAAGTGAATGATTCCTACTTCTTAAAATAGTTTTTTTCTTTTAGCTGTGGTGACTTCTCACCCATATACCTCTTACCTCTTTAGTCACTTCCTCTAAATGTCTCCTTTGCATAGTAGCATCTATCACTGTTACTTGTATGACCTTAGATATCTATAAACTTCATTTTCTAATATTATCTGTAAAATCAAAATTCTATCAAAGATCATTTGGCATGAAAAATGACTAACATTTGTCTAGCCTATAGTCACCATTTGACAAATATTAAAAGTTATTTTTTCCTTTAAAACACAAATCATATCATGCTATTTCCCTGCAGATTTAATTTAATTTAGGGTAAAATAAAACAAGTCCTTCATATGCCCTAAAGGGTTGTACACTTCCTGACAGCTTCAAATCAAGACAAACCTCCCCTTAAATACCTACATCCTGTCCATAATGTCAACCTTCTATCTCCTCCACCAAAATAAGCTCCTTCTCATGCAAATGGAGCTGCTTCTACATTGTGTTAAGCTATTTAAATGTTGCTTCTAAAATGGATCACTTTCTGACAACCTCATCTAAACTTTTCTGTTTCTTGTGTAGAAAGCCATTCTTTTTCTTTGTAGCACTTAACCCAACTAGAATATATATGTATATATAATATACATATGTCTACGTACACCTACATAAATAATTCTCTCTCTCCCACCATACTATGTAGTGTATATTTACATCCCTAGCTACTAGCTTTGGTGGTCAATAAATATGTTTTAAGTGAAAAAGTGATGACTGAATGAATGCCCCATAACAGGTATGGCCAAACTGTGGCCTATAGGCTAGTCATTTGCTTTTGTACATAATGTTTTATTAAAACCAGATATGCTCATTGTTATGAATTCTTATGGTATTTTTTTGATTTAAAAGAGCTGATCAGTTCCACACAGAGACCAAACCTAAAATACTCATTACCCTCTCTAAAAGCAATATTTGGTTGATGAGACTTACTTTATTCATTAATCTGTTAGAGTCCCTTAAAATGAGCCAAATTTAAAAACAAGTGTGTAAAATATGAATTTTGTACAAAAATTTCATAAAAGTCTTACCAGTGGGCATAGCTCAGCTTTATGGCAAGCATTGAAAAATAATGTAACGCTCTGACTCAATCAGGATCCTATTAAAACAAAGAGGATTTTTTATAACATGGATGTTCCAAATGAAAATTAAAACACTCTTCACTTAAGTTATGCCATGGTATTGCCACTACTTCACCAGTAAAGCTATACTCTCTTATCCCAATATTTATGGAAATTAATTGAGTACATTTGAATTAATTTTAGGGTCCTGCAATAAGGTTAAGTAAACTGGATCATATATGAATAAAATATTTTTTTATTTGAAACCAAAAAAATTAGAAATGCAGTAAACATCTAACTTGGTATGTTAGCAGACTTTTTAAAGTGTTCTAAAAAATTAATGACTATTTTAACATGATTTTAAGAAACCAAGCCCCAGCTCAGGTTTGATTTCCCAAAACATTATCATATTAATAAAATATGCTTGTGGGTAGCATATTCATAGGTAATTTAAATATTTCTGTATCTGCCACTGAAAATTTTGCTATAATCGAGAAGACTAGCACAAGCATCTGTGCCATCATTTTCAAATAAATATCTCAGGGTATATTACATCAGAGCTACTCAAATACATGGGTATACTCTGCACATATATTCTTGAATTATCAATTTATTTAAAGATGAGGATGAGTCTAAAATGAATATATTAATTTCCACATAAGAATATAATATGCATGCATTTTTAAGAATAAAATTGTGTAAAAAAAAAGAAAAAAACATATATTTTGAACTACTGGGCATTATTAGTTAATGCTCCAGTTCCCTGTAGATCTATATTCCCTAACAGAAAAGTCTAAGAAATGCTAAAATTCCTTGATCTTCATCAATCAATTGGTTTACTTCCACCCTGAATTTTAACCCTGGTAAATGTTCTGTGACCACCATCAAACTGCTAGCTTTTGGACAGCAAAACCTGTGCTCTCTTTATCTATGTATCACCATTAAAAAAAAAAAAAAGCAGAAACAATGGTTTTATAGTCCAAAAGACTCAACTTGAGCTCATGTTCTGTCACTTACTGATGTGTGGTCTGAGGCAAGCTACTGAATTTCCCTAAGCCTTGGTTTTTCCTTGCTTGGGAAATTAAAATGGCATCTACTTTTATTGTAAAGAGAAAAGAAAACATCAAAAAGGAAAACAATCACACAATGCAGGTAGTGCTCCATAAAATTTCTTTATGTTCATTTAATAATTATTTAATAAATAAAATACATGATTAAATTATTTTAATCATACAATATGCATGCATTTTAAGAATAAAATTGCATACAATATGCATGCATTTTTAAGAATAAATAAATTATGTATTTACATTATCTCTAAATGTAATGTATTTATGCAAAAATTAAGGCCAGATTTAATAAAACATCCCTGCATCTCATATATGCCTTTATTTTAAAATTTCTCCATCCCAAGTCTTTTACAGGAGCTTCAAAGGAACACAACGCAGAAAAATTAATTAGATTGCGTTTCATCTCTTTTTTTTTTCCCACTGACTACCTGATTATCACCCAGCATGGGACTAAAGACCAAGGGGAGAAAAAGCTGAGAGGCTTGGATAATCCAGTCCTTCGGAATTTTACAGTAAAGGAAAAAAGAAACAAAAACACAGGGTGCATAATTCAAAAAATAAATCAACGACAGTCTTCGTGAATACCTGAGATTCTAAATATGGTTTTAAAACACTTCTGGTATCTTAATATCTTTCAAAAATCCTTTAAAAGAATTTCCTGAATCCCCATAACAAGCAATCTTCTTTCAGAAAGCCCAAACAATAACAGCAATCCTTAATGCAACAGGTCAAAAATCTGTTAGCATCCCTTTCGGGGGAGCGGGGCGGCTGTATTTTCACAGTACTCCTGAAATGCAGTGTAATCATTCAGTGGGGATTCTTACCATATAATACACCCCCCATTTTTAGGCACACCTAAATGACTCTATTAACATAATTTGACTCTTATAAATGTAACCCATGGATCACCTTTTCTCAGATGTTTTAAAGAAGGCGTTTCAGTACCAGCTTGACCCTCTAAAAAGAAACGAACACACTTAGAACGTATCTGCTCCAATGCGCTCAAGCCAGGACCTGGAGTATGGAAGACAATGACTGCAATCCCCCGCTCCACAGACTAGAAGACCTGAAACGTACGGGGGATCCAAGATCGCATCCCGTGCCCGCTCGGCGACGGCCCGCGGTGGCGCACTGCGGCCCAGCGCTCTCGGCCTCGCGCAGCCCCCACGCCGCCCCCGCTCCAGGAGCCCGGGGCAAGCCGAGCGCCCGCTCCCGGCTCCCGCCACCAGCGCACCCGCTGGGTACTCACGGAGAGGAGAGCGCTCAGCGATCGGTTCCCAACGAACCGACAGCTGGAGCGGTGAGAAGCAGACCCAGTACCAAGCTGGGCGGGCAGGAGGGCGGCAGCAGCACAGCCAGACCGGCCGCCAACGTCCCAAGCTCTGAGAGCCGACTGGGTGCCGCACTGCGGGCTGCGCGCCGCTCGCTGACGTCAGGCCTGCCTACGCCGCCGTTCCCATGACGACCGGAGCTGCCCACGCGCCTAGCCTGGACCGTGGCCGCGCCTGGGCGCCCTTTCTGCGCCCCGCCCCCGCGCAGGCCCCGGAAGTGCTGCATCGCTGCGCGGACCCGCGGCTCCTCCGCCTGTCGGCGGGCACGCGTTGCGGGGCCGTGCGCGCGCCTGCCGCCCCCGCGGCTCTGGAAGGGGTAAAAATCTGCTCCCCTTGGAGCGGTAAGGAAACCCCAGGATGCGCGGGTGTACCCTCTGTGCGCCTCAGAACCGTAACGAGCCCGGGATAAACAAAGGAGGGAAAGCCAGACGCGCAGGCTGTCGTGGAACCCTCCCTGAATAAGAAACATGAATGAATGAGACCGTGAAGCAAAGAAAAAGACTTGTCATCCCCCGCGCTATCGCGCCCACAAAATGAAACAAGCTTTTTAGCGTGGAAAATGAAGAGTTGTACTACACATAAAAATCTTGGCGGAAGAAAACCATCCGTGATTCTCCAGGCGCTGAGATATCTCACTATGTGTTGAAAACAAAAATGAAAACGTCATCTTTTCTTCATAAAACGCCCCCTCCCCCGTGCTAATTTCTGCTACAGGCGCCATCTTTAGCTCTGAGTCACCAAGGATGGAAAAATACTAGTTGCGTTATTCCTCAACTCTTGAATTAGAGGCCATTTTCTACAGTTATAGTTGTGCACCATCACCTGTTGCTTCGTTTGCACTGGGAGAAAGTTGTGTATATTTCTCTGGAAGCCAATTTTTCTATTCTCAACACACCTTACAAAAGAAATCTCACCTGTTTCCCAAAGTTCTATCAGGAGACAATAGGAACTATTACCAATCCAATGTATGCCAAACAGAGTTTTTTGATTTTTCACTCTAAATCTACTTCCCTTCTAAATTTTATTTTGCATTAAGTCACCACAAAGCTCACAGTGTTTTAGTAAGATAGCTTTACAGTATCCCGAATACATCTTTTAAACAAATCTTGTCCATTCTACCTTTTTAACATCCTCAGTGTATAGCAACTGCCCCTGCCTAATGCCAGCTTTCAACATTTCCCACTGGGTAATTGGAAGATAGCCCCTTTCCCCAGTCCCCTCACTCTAGTTTTGACTGTTAAATTTCATTCTCCAGACTGCTATCAGAATGACCAAACTAAAAATGTAAAGCTAATAAAGACACCCTCCTGAAAATTGTTAAAAGGCCATCTGTAGCAGACTATCTAATTACTTTTCCTGGGATTCAAGATGCTCCATCTTGCCTAATTTCATCTCTCATCAGCTCCTTGTTTTAACGTCATACAATATTGAATTATGTATACCATTCAATTTTAGGCACTCCATATATTAAATTATGTGCGCCCGCAAGATAATTTGTACCATTTCATGCCCCGGACCTTGCACATATTGTCTGTTCTCCCTGAAAATCCCTCCTACTTCTCCAAAATGCAGCCCATCCTTTGAATCTTAAGTTGATTAACTTAACTCTGACCACTCCTGCTACACCCTACTAGATTTTAGATACTGATTCTACAAATTATATTTTCATTGCATTGCATTTTAATTTCTCCATCCCCAGCATCTACCACGGTATCTATCAAATAATTGATCCTTTATGAACATTTGTTGAATGAGTAATAGATGATATATACTGAGCTCTTTCTAGAGCTCTGCATTATTTTATGCGCTTTTCATCTGTACCCACAACCACCATTTAAATATAAATTTGACAAGGCCAACCATCCATGAAAAAAGTCAGAACAGATGCTGGCTTTACTGATTGAATTAGTTTGCTTTGCTGCCTTAACAAAGTAGCACACATTGAGTGGCTTAAAGAACAGAAATTTATTTTCTCACAATTCTGGAGACTAAAGTCTATGATGAAGGTGTCTTCACTTAGTTTCCACTTTCCCCTTCTCCTCTTCTAGGGGTGTAGTCAAACTGGATTAGGACTCACCCTAATAACTCCATTTTAACTTAACTATCTCTGTAGAGATCTGATCTTCAAATCAGGTACTTGGGGATTAGGACTTCAACATAAAACTTTGGACACAACTCAGCCCATAACACTACTGAAGTAGAGTTCTGTAGCCATAAAAGATGAGGCCTTGTTTAGATTCCGACTCACAAGAACTAACTGCATAAAGACATGTTTTAGGCAATCAGAGATCATTCCTTAAGGGTTAAATATTAGATGACATTAAAGAAATTTTCTTATTAAGGAATTTGGAGCCCGACCCCACAATATGTAGATCGTAGCCAACTTTTTCTTCTATCAGACGCAGAGTCTCTGATTTGATATCAAGCTCCTTGATCCATTTTGAGTTAACTTTTGTGCATGGCGAGAGAAAGGGATTCAGTTTCATTTTGTTGCATATGGATTTCCAGTTTTCCCAACACCATTTGTTGAAGATGCTATCCTTCCTCCATTGCATGCTTTTAGCCCCTTTATCAAATATAAGATAGTTGTAACTTTGTGGATTAGTCTCTGTGTCCTCTATTCTATACCATTGGTCCACCCGCCTGTTTTGGTACCAGTACCATGCTGTTTTTGTCACTATTGCTCTGTAATATAGTTTGAAATCTGGTATCGCTATACCGCCTGATTCATACTTCCTGCTTAGAATTGCTTTTGCTATTCTGGGTCTTTTATTTTTCCATATGAATTTCATGATTGCTTTATCTATTTCTACAAGAAATGCCGTTGGGATTTTGATTGGCATTGCATTAAACCTATAGAGAACTTTTGGTAATATCACCATTTTGATGATGTTAGTTCTGCCTATCCATGAACAGGGTATATTTTTCCATCTTCTAAGATCTTCTTCTACTTCTCTCTTTAGGGTTCTGTAGTTTTCATTGTATAAATCTTTCACCTCTTTTTTTAGGTTGATTCCCAAAATTCCTTAATAGGACACCCATAGCACAAGAGTTAATAGCAAGAATCAACAAATGGGACTTAATTAAACTTAAAAGTTTTTTCTCAGCAAGAGAAACAATAAGAGAGGTAAATAGGGAGCCTACATCCTGGGAACAAATTTTTATTCCTCACACTTCAGATAGAGCCCTAATATCCAGAGTATACAAAGAACTCAAAAAATTAGACAGTAAGATAACAAATAACCCAATCAACAAATGGGCCAAGGACCTGAACAGACACTTCTCAGAGGAGGATATACAATCAATCAACAAGTACATGAAAAAATGCTCACCATCTCTAGCAGTCAGAGAAATGCAAATCAAAACCACCCTAAGATACCATCTCACTCCAGTAAGATTGGCAGCCACTATGAAGTCAAACAACAACAAGTGCTGGCGAGGATGTGGAGAAAAGGGTACACTTGTACATTGCTGGTGGGACTGCAAATTGGTGCGGCCAATTTGGAAAGCAGTTTGGAGATTCCTGGGAAAGATGGGAATGGAACCACCAATTGACCCTGCTATTGCCCTTCTCGGACTATTCCCTGAAGACCTTAAAAGAGCATGCTACAGGGATACTGCCACATCGATGTTCATAGCAGCACAATTCACAGTAGCTAGACTGTGGAACCAACCCAGATGCCCTTCAATGGATGAATGGATTAAAAAATGTGGCATCTATACACAATGGAGTACTATGCAGCAATAAAAAATGACAAAATCATAGAATTTGCAGGGAAATGGATGGCACTAGAGCAGATTATGCTTAGTGAAGCTAGCCAATCCCTAAAAAACAAATACCAAATGTCTTCTTTGATATAATGAGAGCAACTATGAACAGAGCAGGGAGGAAGAGTAGGAAGAAAAGATTAACATTAAACAGAGACATGAGATGGGAGGGAAAGGGAGAGAAAAGGGAAATTGCATGGAAATGAAGGGAGACCCTCATTGCTATACAAAATTACATATAAGAGGTTGTGAGGGGAATGGGAAAATAAACAAGGAGAGAAATGAATTACAGTAGATGGGGTAGAGAGAGAAGATGGGAGGGGAGGGGAGGGGGGATAGTAGGGGATAGGAAAGGTAGCAGAATACAACAATTACTAATAGGGCATTATGTAAAATTGTGGATGTGTAACCGACGTGATTCTGCAATCTGCATTTGGGGTAAAATTGGGAGTTCATAACCCACTTCAATCTAATGTATGAAATATGATATGTCAAGAGCTTTGTAACGTTGTGAACAACCAATAAAAAAAATAAAATAAAAAAAAGAAATTTTCTTAATTTCATTAGGTGAAATAATAGTATTATTGTTACATATAACTTAAGTATGTAAAAGAGTGAGGAGGTATCTAAGGTTTGCTTTAAAATGTTGCAAATTAAAAAACAAAAAGTTGGGAAAGGTGACACATGTAGATCTAAATTTTGATAATTGTTGAAGCTGATAGATACCTAGTATTTTATTAAACTTTTTCTTTGTTCGAATATTTCCATAATAAAAAGGAAAAATGAAGATAATATTACTATATTCTAGAGAATTTGAAATATAGAGAGCATTAAAAAAAAAAGGAAAAAGTACCTAATGCTACTACCCAAAGATATTCTTAATTGACTTTTTTGACAAATTTCTTTCCAGTCTGTTTTCCATGCATGTTATACTCTTGGTCATGTTTTCATGTAAAATGTTTATTTCTGCTTTCTTTAATTAACATTATGTTATAACTTCATTTCTACACTATTTTACACACACACACACACACACACACACACACATATATATGTACACATATATATGTTATAAATTCACTATGTTATAACTTCGTTTCTACACTATTATATACCACATAAACTTTATTAAAAATTCTAAACTTTGTTAATAATGTTTATATGCTGTAGTAAAAATTCAGATATTTATAAGGTAGGAACTAAAGCCAGCCATATGTGTTATTCACTGATCATAGTTTTTTACATATTCTTTCAGACCTTCTTTCATACATATACTAAATATTCCAAATTACAAACATGTCTTTGTGCAGTTAATTCTGTCCTGCCTCATAATGTTTGTTCTTCTTTTTTTGTAACTTTGGTAGTGGGGCCTGAACCCAGGGCACTCTACCCATGAGGTAGGTTCCCAACCCCCCCCCTTTTTTTTTTCAGTGCTGGGGATTGAACCCAGGGCCTTATGCATGCAAGGCAAGCACTCTACCAACTGAGCTATATCCCAAGCCCCCAACCCCCCTTTTTTTTTTTTTATTGGTTGTTCACAACATTACAAAGCTCATGACAAATCATATTTCATAGATTAGAATCAATTGGGTTATGAACTCCCATTTTGGGTTATCTTTGTATGTTTAAATAAAATACTTATTTTTAATCAAATATATGTGTGTCTGTGTGTGTGTATATAATATATATATATATATATATAATGTCTTGACAGTTTATAAGATGAAGAAATTTACATTATGCTTCACTTTTCCCACTTGCATATCTCCATCTCACCTCCTGTATTTTCCATCTCTGATTATTATATTTTCTAGGACATTGTCTTAATTTAATCTTTTTAGCTATCTGTTATACATTTTTCTTTAGCAATCATATTTATAATTTCTAAGATTTTATCTGATCTCTAGTGTTTAGTTTTATAGGATTTTAAAGATGTGGTATCTTACTGACTATTGTGTTAGGTAGGGTCCACTCAGAAGAAAACATTTAACACACTAGTGATTTAAATGGGGAAAAATAATTGTGAAGTAATTTGTGAGCTAAGTAAAAGATGTTTTAGTTACTAACAGGGAACTGAACTTGGAAAAAGAACTTGGAAAAAAGAACTTGGAAACTCCCAAGGAGAAAGCCCAGACCCTGAGCCCCAGACCTGTGAGTGGGCCTGGTTGCCAAAAGAACACTCAACCTGCTGCTCGGATTACAGGTGTGTGCCACCACGCCCAGCTGTTGGCAGCTTTTAGATTATTGCTTTGTTCCTCCTCTTCTTCCTCCTCCCCTTCCTTCTTCTTCACCAGGATTGAACTCAGGGGAGCTCGGCCATTGAACCACATTCATCCCCAGCCCTATTTTGTATTTTATTCAGATACAGGGTCTCACTGGGTTGCTTACCTCCTCACTTCTGCTGATGCTGACTTTGAATTTGGGATTCTGCTGCCTCCACCTCCCCAGATGCTGGGATTACAGGTGTGCGATTTTCTTACTAGTTATTAATCTATTCAATTTTTCTCTTTCTTCACGATTCAGTGTTGGTATGTTTCTGGGAGTTTATTTATTTCTTCTATCTTATCCAATTTTTTAGCTTGTAATGTTCATGGTAGTATGTTATGATCTTTGTATTTCTGTGGTATTAGCTTAAATGTTTCCTCTTTTATTTGTAATTCTATTTACTCGAATATCCTTTTTTCTTGGTTATTCCAGCTAATGGTTTGCCAACTTAGTTCTTCAAAGATAAAAGCTTTAAATTTTTGTTACTTTGTATTTTCTTTCCTGTGTTTATTTCATTTGTTTCTGCTCTAATTTTTATTATTTCTTTCCTTCTGCTAATTTGGGTCTTAGTTTATTTTTATTCAAATACCTGTGGATGGGGCTGGGGATGTGGCTCAAGCGGTAGCGCGCTCGCCTGGCATGAGTGCGGCCCGGGTTCGATCCTCAGCACCACATACCAACAAAGATGTTGTGTCCGCCGAGAACTAAAAAATAATAAATATTAAAAAATTCTCTCTCTCTCTCTCTCTCTCTCTCTCTCTCCTCTTTCACTCTCTCTTTAAAAAAAAAATACCTGTGGATGTAAAATTGGGTTTTTACTTAAGATCTTTTTTTTTTCTTTATTCTTTTAAACATTGGAATTTGTTGCTACCCTCTTAGAATTGCTTTTATTATATCCCATACCAAATTATTGTATGCTGTGTTTCCATAGTTATTTGTCTCAAAATGTTTTTTAATTGACCTTTTGATTTCTTCTTTGACTCATTGGTTTTTCAGATGTGTGTTGATAACCTAAATGTCCATCGAAAGATGGGATATATAAAGGACATATGGTAGATGTATAAGTGGAATATTACTCAACCTTAAAACAGAAGAAAATCCTGCTTTTTGTGACAACATGGATAAACCTGGAGGACATTATGTTAAGTGACATAATTCACACACAGAAATACAAACATGTATGATTTCACATTTAAACTCACGGAAGCAGATAATAGAATGGTGGATGACAGGGACTGGGAAAAGGGGAAAATGGAGAGGTGATAATCATATACAAATTTCCAGTTATGTAAGATAAATATGTTTTGGAGATCTACCTATGCAGATAGTACCTTAGCTAATTGTGTTGTATACTTAAATTTACTGATGTTAGGGGACAGGCCAATGAGAATGATGAATACATAAGGTTTAGAGAATAATTCTATAAAATGGGTCCACTCTGCTGACCCCTACATGCTTTCTTTTCCAAGAAGCAATTTACCTACAGCCCTTCCTGGCCTAAATGGAAAGGATATGTCACATGCCTCAGCAAACTACCCATCTGCAGGAGAAATGCAGGCCCAAGATAAGGTGATAGGAGAAACCCAGGAGACTTTTGTGACCAGATCCTGAAACTCTGGGAGATAAGGACAGTTCCTCATGATAATACAATCTCTAAAAATGTATGGTTAGGAATCCAATTAGAACTGGTCAGCATGGACTAACATGACCTGGAATCATCATGATAGTGGGTACTTGAAAGCCTGATGTCATCTTGCTATCAGTCAAAAGTCAAGAGGTGGACCTGGGTGGAACTCTCTGGAAACTTCTCTGGGATCCCCAATGAAACTAGAGTACAGAGAGGTCCTTACTGAGAGGACTCATTCTATCCCTTGAGAATATCCCCCTTTCACCTTTCCCATCCCTTCAATAAACTCATTTCTGTTACTCTGAGCAATATATCTGAAATCTTTCTAACTTGATTGTAGGAATCAGGGTTTGAAGAGGGTCTTCAAGCTCAGTTTCTCAGAAGGCCCCAACTCTATAACACTAGGAAGTCAGATCCTAGGTCAAGCGTTCTTGCCTCAAAAGATAGAGGAGGGAAGAAGCTTTTGGAAGCACATGAATGTGTTTATGGCCTTGATGGTAGTGATGGTTTCTCAGGTGAATACTTATTTCCACATTCATCAAGTTGTATTATTAAATATTTACAGCTTTTTGTATTTCAGTGATCCCTCAGTAGTTTAAAATAAGTAAAAGTGCTAGGGTGGTTAGCCCCTCCAAGTGGTGGCTCAGTGGTAGAGTGCTTGCCTAGCGTGTGAAAGACCCTGAATTTGATCCCTCTCACTGCTCAAAACAAAACAAAAGTAACTGTGCTTGGGGTTTTCTTAGTCAGCTTTTTTGCTGCTGTGACTGAAAGACCTGACCAGAACAACAGTAGAGAAGGAAGGGTTTATTTGTGGACTGACGATTTCAGAGGTCTAAATCCATAGAGAGCAGGCTGCATTTCTCAGAGCTCAAGGTGAGGCTGAACATCCTGGCAGAAGAGTGTGGCAGAGGAAAGCAGCTCACATGATTATCAGGAGGCAGAGCTTCCACTCTCCAGATAGAAAATATATACCCCATAGTCACGCCCCCAATGAACCACTTCCTCCAGCCACACCCCACCTACATTCAGTCACCACTCAATTAATCCCATCAGACATTAATTGATTGATTATGTTAAGGCTATCACCCAATCATTTCTCCTCCAAACCTTCTTGCATTATCTCACACATGAACTTTTGGGGGACACCACATCTAAACTATATAACACGGTTTCTTAGCTATTTGCTATTTTTTTAAAATAAAGCAATGAAAAACTGCTTGTTGGCTGAACTTGTCAACTGATCAATGTTGCTTTAGAATATTTTGGTGGGTAATAGAGTCTTTGGTTTCTCTGCTTCTCTCCAGACAGTACAATATCTATAAAGAAGAATCTGGAAAATTTTTGCTAGAGTGGTAAATACTTTACTGCTAAGCATTCCACTTTTTGGGAAAGGGAACATAAGGAACAACTAACACTAATTTTCAATTAGTTCCCCCATGTTTTTTTTTTTTTTTTTGTACTGAGGATTGAAGCCAACGGTACTTTACCATTGAGCTACATTTCCAGCCCTTTTTAAAACTTATTTTTTAATTTTGATACAGGTTTTCACTAAGTTGGGGCCACTCTAAGTTGCTGAGGCAGGTCTCAAACTTGTGATCCTCCTGCCTCAGCCTCCCAAATTTATGGGATTACAGGTGTGCACCACAGTGCTCAGCCAATTCCCCCATTTTAAATTCAATATTGTATTATCTCCTTCCAATTGGTGCTTTCTGAGTTTCTCTATTTCTGCAAGCCAATTTTCTCAGCTTTGTTGGATTCCACTTAGATTGGTTTCTTGATGCTACCACAACAAAACACCACAAACATAGTAGTTTAAAACAATAAAGGTGTACTGTTTAATGGGTCTGGAGAACAGAAGTGAAAAAAAAAAAAAAAGCCCAAGCAAGGCCATGCTTCCTCCAGAGGCTCTAGGGGAGAATATCTTCCTGGTCTCATCCAGCTTCTGGTGCTGTTGGCATTCCTTAATCACATCATTTCAATCTCTGACTCCATCTTTTGTGTAATTTGACCCCTCATCCTTACTCTTCTAAAGGTGATTATCATTGGATTTAGAGCCTACCCAGAACATTTAGGATGATCTCTACACCTTTAGCTTAATGTACATTTGCATAGACCTTTTTTCCAAATAAGGTTATATTCACAGGTTCTTGGGAGTAAGACATGGATATATCTTTGGTTATCAAAATTTAACTCACTACACCACTGTTCTGCAAGTCTCTTTAAGAAATTTGACTGCATTTCTTGTCTATTAAGGGCTTAATTTCTGTCTTGTTTATTCATTATTGATTTTTTATATCACCTCACTAGATAGATATATTTGTATGTATATATGCGTATACATGCAGGTGTGTGTGTGTGTTTTTTTCTTATGACCGTTTATGAGGTTATTAGGAAAAAGAGAAAACAAATATGTTTTGTCAGGCTAACATCTTGACATTGGCCTATATAATTTGTTTCTAAAGAGTTTTTACTAGGTTGTCTCTGAATAAAATAAAATTATGCTAAAGTCTGAGAAAGTATAGAATAATCCAGGTTATGTAAAAAAGTTCAATTAGTAGTGTGTCTGTGTGTCTCTCTCTGCCTTTTAATATTTTTCAACTGATTCTATCATGACTCCCCAAATATTCAAATTCTCTGTTTCCAGGGGTAACAATAAACCTGAGTTTCTCTATTTAGCAATTTATATGACACTTCCCATTTAAGGTAGGAGCAAAAAAATAGGAAATGGTACTAACTTATGCAAAGCTAACAATTATGACATTTTGCTGACTTAAATATTTTCAAATATTTTTTTACATCAGTTTCCATGGTTTTGATTGCCATATCTAACTAGTGATAGCAATAGATGGCCCAGTACTATAGCCTTTCTGTTGGCCATGATCACTAATCAGTCATAGCATTTATTCTCAATAAGCCTAAATACACATTCAGAATTATTTTCAGCATAGCCTCCATGCATCCATACCAATTTACTGGAGCTAGCACATCAGCTGAAAATTGTTTGCCATCTCTGCTCTGAACTCCCTAGCTCACAGATATCATAACTTCAATGTATTTTAACACTGTAGATATCTCCTAATATAATAATGTTGACATTTTCCTGCTCTGAGCAAGCAGTTAGAGAAGGCTGTGAAACCTCTTCACCATGAGAGGATATAGACTTTATTCCTTCCATTGTGTGAGGACACAGCAACAAGGTGCCATCTTTGAATCAGAGATGGGGTTCTCACCAGACACTAAATCTGCTGGTGCCTTGATCTTGGACCCTCTAGTTTCTAGAACTTTAATCAATAAATTTTTATTTATAAATTACCTAAAGTATTTTTTTATATCAGCAGGTATAAACAAAGACAGGCAGTAAGTATTTCAGTTCTGAAGCAGTTGAGTGGAGATCTGGGCTAGAAGCTCTAATGTCCTAGAACTGGTGACCACTCAATGAGAAAAAACAGTTTTGAGGCTCAGAACAATTAGGAAAATTCAAGAGTCCCACCTGCACGGAAATGAAAGGCTAAAATCAGGATAGGTCTATCAAGAAGGTGTTTGCTCAAAAGTGCATTTTTCTCTTCTTTTTCCTATTATATGTTCAGTTGTTTACTTTCTATGTAGCCATGGACTCAAGGAAGGTGACTCAGTTCCACTTTCTCCAGGAGGTAAATATGATTCTCTTAGCCAATCATAGTATTTCTACTCTGCTAGTCTGCTTTTCAGAAACTGGTAAAAGAAGAGTCATATCTTTTTGGCCAATGAAAAATTAGAAGTAGACTGAGGTTGCTTTGCAGAAAGTCTTGCTCTTATAACAAGAAGCAATAACTTATTCTGACTGTGGATATTGAGTGGGTGAGGAATGATATCCAGAGCTGCTGCAACCACTTAGCTCATGAGAAGAACTAGCATAAGTCAAAAAGCCAAGATGCTACGATGGTAAAATAAAGAAATGGCAAGAATCTTGTCCTCAATACTGCTGAGCTACTGAATTAGTCAACCCTGCAACTCCTTATGTTAGTAAGAGTTCTCCAGAAAAATAGAACTAATGGGCTGTATGTATAAATATATACTAAGGAATTTGTTCATGTGATTATGTATGCTAAGTCCCAAGAGATGAAATTGGCAAGCTGGAGGCCCAGGAGAGCCAATGGTGTATTTCCAGGCCAAAGCCTGGCAGGTTCAAAACCCAGGAAGATCCAGATTTTCAATGTGTTCAAAGACAGGAAAAAAACTGATATCTCAGCTTGAATGCAATGTGGTAGAAGAAATCCCCTCTTATTCATGAGATGATTAGTATTTTTATTCTATTCAGGCCTTTAATTGATTGAAATGAGACCCACCCACATAAGGGAAGGCAGTTTGATTTGTGCAGTCTATTTAATTCAATAGTAACCTCATCCAAAAATACCTTAAAGAATCCCAGATGGAATGTTGAACCAAATATCTGGACATGCAGCAGCTCAGTTGAGTCAACACACAAAATTAACCACTGTCATTTCCACTTTTGAATTTCTTGATAAAAGTTTCCCTTTTTCTAGGAAATAAAGACATGAAAAACCCTTTGATCTATCTCTCCATGTTTTTGATCTGGAATTGCAGTACTATGGTGATTTTCAAAAATTGAGGTACACTGTAACTAGACAGGGGAGTTATCACCAAGTTTTGCAGACCCCATGACAATACTTTTAATTTATTCTTAAATTGTTTGTTTGTTTGTTTGTACTGGGAATTAAATGCAGAGGTGCTCTACTACTAAGTTACATATCCAGTCCTTTTTATTTTTAAATTTTGAGACAGTTTCCTTAGGTTGCCAAGGCTGGCCTTGAACTTGTGATCCTCCTGCCTCAATCTAATTTATTATTTTTTAATTTTTTAAAATATATTTTTAGTTATAGGGGACACAGTACCTTTATTTTATTTTTATGTGGTGTTAAGGATTGAACCCAGTGCCTCGTGCCTGCAAGGTGAACACTCTACCACTGAGCCACAACTCCAGTCCCTAATTCATTCTTAAATTCAACAAATACCAGTTGAATGATAACTATGTGCCATTGAGACATATACAATACTCCATGAAATAAAAATATAAAGATTCTGAGAAGCTGATATTCTATTTTAATAAGTGAGTGATCAATTTTAATATAGTTTTATATTTGAGTTTATTCCAGGTTAAGAAATTAATGCCCCAAAGTGACAGCTCTTGCAAAGCAATGCCCATCAGCAGATGCCACAAGATGTCAACCTATAGACAGAGCACCTTCAAGTTTTTACACAAATGAGATCCAAGTTTGGCAGGGTATTAAGAGTTTCATTTAAATCAATAAACGGACTCTGGATTTCATCTATTGTCCTAAGCCTGCTATAAACATTTATGTAGTCACCAATATTAAGCCCCTTGTTCCCGACCTTAACCCTACTGTGTACCTAGACTATTGCCTCTGTTCTTTTTTTTTTTTTTTTTTTTTTTTTTTTTGCCTCTGTTCTTTGTTTGCACATCATTCTCTGCTGGAAATGGATTCCAGCCTTGAACCCCAGCCAAATTGTCTGGGCCTGTGAAGTCAGCTAGTCTTGCCAACTTCTTCTCTCTAGGGGATCTGGATCTTATCCCAATGTTCTCCTCTCTACAGCCCACTGGCGAGGACCTTTTTACAACCCAGACAACCCCTCCCACTCCAAACATAAAACTGTCAACTATCAGATAATAATATTTCCCATATAACCAATTCCTGGTGTTGTGCTCCCACTGGGCTTATTCCAGGTGGTGACTACCAACATTGATCTGGTTTGGACTCAGGTTTGGTGTGTCCTCTTAGATGATGAAATTGGGAGAGCTCTATAGTTCTATCGGTTAGATTTGCCCTGTCCTCACCATTCTTGGCTCATTTCCCTCCTACTACTCCATAGCTGAAGTTCCCTTCTGGTTCTTCTGCCAAGACCAATCAGATCACAATACAGAACAGTAAGAATTTCCCCATTTTGCAGTATACACTTTTCTAAACTACTCTTTATATTTTAATGCATCTTACAATTATAAGTAAGGTTTTATTCTTTATGTAGAATATTAGGCCACCTACAAATAGTTATTTTCAAAATTATCTAAGATTTGGATGCTGTATCCAATGTTTACACTTTTTGCAAGCAATATGGTCCTAATCCAATATATCATGCAGAGCGTAGATCAGTGTTTCTTCTAACTTCAACAGTGATAAATATTTATTAAGCCTCTACTGTGTTCATGGCACTATACCAGGTGCTGCTATAACCATTTTTCCTTTCCAGGAAAAATAAATTCAAATATGGAATAAAAAGCCCAAACTCATGAAACTGGACTGCCTTTGTTTCTTAAAAATTCAACATGCTGCAGCTGTGTGCTTAAAACTGGTTCAAACAAGATCATTAAATAAAGCATTATTATTGTTGGGAATCTAATATTGTCTGAATAAATAACCAAAGTGAAAACTGTCTCTAAAAACCATAGTGTATGTATATGCAGACTGTAATTGAGTTAGACATTCCTCCACTATTCTGTGACATGGCCAAGTCAGAGTGTCTTACCATTAATCTTGAAGACATTTAAAGATATTCATTTTTCCAGTTCTTTTCCTTTGAAAGTATATGTGAACTTTATGTGCAATAAAAAAATCTCATAACTTTTTACTATTTTTTGATGTGCCATTTCTGTCAAATGTGCCTGGAATAAATCAGCTTTTACTTTTGGGATTAAAATTGTTGTTCCAAAGTTGTAGCACACACGTTTTCTAGTACCTTTACCATAATGGAAAAAAGAAGGAAGGAAGGAAGTAAAGAAAGAAAGAAAGAAAGAAAGAAAGAAAGAAAGAAAGAAAGAAAATGAAATGTATGTGTGTATATATAGTTTAATAACCAGCCAACTCTGTCACTATCAGAAAGCTTCTAATGTTGAATTTTAATTATATACTTGAATGACTAGGACTTTTGTCTTTTTTTTTCAATTACATATTAGTGTAAAACAAATCGAAATGAAAAGTTTTTAAAGTAATTTTACATATCTGCATGATGATGTTTGAATTAAAGATATAAATCTTTTGATTTTATATTTCAAATGTTACATCTATCAACATAAAAATCTACATAGCTATAATCATTCAGGAAAAAATCTTGTTCAAAAATGATCCAAGTTTTAGATAATCCTGACATTATTTCAGCATATTTTCTAGAGTAGTTTGCTCTCTAAGACTTTTTTTAAAATATTTTTTAGTTGTACATGGAGTCATTATCTTTATTTTGTTTTTTTTTTTTTTTTACTTTTATGAGATGCTGAGGATCAAACCTGGTGCTTCACACATGGGAGGCAAGCACTTTGCCGCTGAGCCACACCCCAGCCACCTCTCTAAGACTTTTTGACCCAAACATTTATGTTAAAGGCCATATTTTATAGATCAAAGTGTAGTTACTTTGTGGAGGAAGGCATTTGTTCTTGAACAGAGCCAGAAGCAAATAAATGATAAATAGTATTATGTAATAGACATTTCTGCAGACAAACGGTCTTAACTATCACGATTAAAATTTTAATGGCTAAATTTCCACAGATTAGTAAATTCTAGTTTTAATAATGATTCTTCGTTTTTAATGAAAGCCCTGCTTTTCCCATCATTAAGCTGATGAGAAATTGTGGAGAAAGCTCTCATTCCTATATAATAATGATGTTTTTAAAAAATGTTAATTTATGAACAACATTTTTCTTATTTCTTGAGGTATATATCATGAAGTTCAGAGGTTACTGTTTGTCCATTAAAACTAATTGGTCAGATAAGAATGGATTATAATTGTCAAAAGTAATACCAAAAAATAGCTTTTAAGTAAATAGAGTTTTATAACAGTTAATTAAATCAAAGAATCTTTTAGTAGGAACTGTAAGTACTAATACTTGGCATTTAGTGCACCCTTGCTGTGTATTTTGTATTTTACTGAACATTTTGTATTCTTTATTTTATTTACTTCTCAAAAGAGCATTATGAAAAATGTACTGGTATTAAGACTTATTTTTTTAATATTTTGTTTTTAGATATACATGATAGTGGGGTATATTTTGACATATTATACATACATGGGGTGCAACCCATTATAATTTTGATCCCATTCTTGTGGTTGAACATAATGTGGAGTTATATTGGTTTTGTATTCATATATGAGCTTAGGAAAGTTATTAGCCTTATTTTAACAATGCTGGAGCTGATGTTTCAAGGAAAGTGTCAGGCCTTAGAACAAACTCAGGGTCCTGTGCTGGGTAATCTGAGTCAACCTCCTCTGCTACAATTACATTTTTGTCATGTCTCCCTTACACAAATATGTCTTATCTACTCTGTTAATTTATAAACTCATTGCAAGGAAAGATAATTTCTTTTTAGTTTTTATGTTCATTAATTACTTTGGGCATAATAGGGACTGACACATGTGTGTACATTTCATAAAATATATTAATAATGGCACTATGATATATAGTAATGTTTTTTAATAAAATTAAGGGTTAAATAAGTTCATCTTATGACTAAATCACTTGATCATTTCTTAATATATTTAAAGGTCCAATATATTAGATTTCTTATTATTGATGTTCACAAAAAGTCATTTTTTATTCTGATATAAATAAAATGGCCCATATATCCATTGGGACAGTTTTGCTGCCAAGGAGTACAAACATTCATTCAACAAATATTTACTAAGCATCTACTCTGTGCCAAGCACTACTGCAGTAGCTGAAGATACAGAGGTGAACAACAAAAACAAGGTTTCCATTTTTATGGAACTAAATTCTTGTGCAAAAAAGTAATAGAGGTGATTAAGACAATTCAAATCAGTAGCGGGATTCAGCATGAAAAGAGGGTCTTCCGCTTTAGCATGGGTAGTTGGAAAGGCTCTACAATGAAGTTAAAATTTAGCTAAGACCTAAAGAATAGAGGAACATGAGCTTGGGTGGTTTGAAGAAGACAAATAATAGTGATTTGGCTGGACCATTAGTGAAACAGCATGATTTCCAACCTATCTGAAACCCAAGGCAGGAGTTTTCTAATCCTCACCATTCCAGACTTCTCTAATGAGTGGAATCAATAATTCCAGTCAAATGTTTCTGTGTTGGAATTTGACACCAAAGGTCCCTTTACAATTTTTGAGGCTAATTTCAACTACCTCACATTCTTGTTCTTTAGGTGATAGGCTAAAATACAATTCCTTCGGGGCCTTTTTTTTTTTTTTTTTTTGTCCATATGTTGTTCTTTTCTCTGTAAATCAACACATATGGTGCTAGCTCTAGTACCTAAACATTTCAGCTGCAATCTTAGAAACCCACAGCACATCCCCAGTATGTTTGAACAGGGCTCCCTTGAGGTACAATTCACAACTGATACCTGACTTTGCTAGGAAGACAGCTCTTCTTTCACCCAAGTTTCTGACACCTGTGTCACAACATCACCCTCTGCTCCAAGTCCTGTTATTATCCCCGACTTCAGTGTTTTTTCTATCTAACTCCAGTGATCTTCACATTCCTCTCCCAGAAACCCTGACAACTACAGATATGGTGTTAACCTTGTACTCTACAGCCAAGTAGAGTACAAGAGTACTCTTGTATTCTACAACCATGCTGCCTTCTAGCTTCCAGTTTTCTCCATGTAACCCTGGCATACCTCTCCTCTTCCTGTTCGCCTAACTTTGGATTGGCTTTAGTGGATTGGGGGATGGCAGGAGAAGAGGAGGCAGGAAGATGTACTTTACCATAGTTTGGCAATAGCTGTGTTCCCAACAGTTACAATTTGTGGTTGGGCATGTTCTTGTCCACAGTTCCAACTTTTAACAGCCTCTATACCACTTCAGGTTTAATGGGTTGGTGATGCTGTCTCACTTTTGCTAACCTCCATGTGCCTCACCCTCACTGTTTGGTATACTTAATCCTGCCCACACATTTGTAAATAGTCCTTTCCTCAGTAAAACCCTTTGGAATGTGCCATCTCTTTTTTTGCTCTGATCCTGACCATTTCTAAACTATTTCAAAAGAAGTATAGCACAGCCTTATGAAGTGGTACACATCTGTAATCCAGTGACTTGGGAGGCTGAGGCAGGAAGATTACAAATTCAAAGCCAGCCTCAGCAATTTAGCAAGGCCCTATACAACTTAGTGAGACTCTGTTTCAAAATAAAATACAAAAAAGGGGTAGGAATGTGTCTCAGTGGGTGAGCACGCCTGGATTCAATCCCTGATTGAATGTGGCACAAATTATTGTTAATCATAAAGCCATTTCAAAGCTTTTATATAAAGCTATTCATTGCAGCATCATATTCAATAGCAAATAAATCATAAACAGCTTATATAACTATAAAACAAATGACTAACAAATAATGTTACATCAATATGATCAAATATCATTCACCTCTACAATGAGACTTCTGAAGACTGCAGAAAACATGGGCATAGAAATAATGTGCCCAACCTGGGATACAACTAACTTTAGAACTACATCTATGTAAAAGTAAAACTATCTTTGGATAAGAAGTAAAAGATACTATGCAAATATGAAGATAATTATGTTTGGGTGTTGATATACTGATTATTTTTTAATTTTGGAAGTTTTCATAATTAAGGAAAATTGTTTTAAGTTCTTCATGAACATCAGTTTTAGGATATTATAAAAATATTATACTTATGTAACCAAGATAAATGCTCCAAGCAAGGGAAAAGCAATTACTAAATACTCAAATTATTCTTCTTACATCTTAATTGTAAAACTTAGCCATAAATTGTTAACACACCTGGCTTCCAAAGTTGAACTTCTGGTATAGTAAGAAGGAAAAATATTATTTAATGGATAGTATCTAATTGCTTGCAATCAAGACACAATCTTTTAAATAAACACTCATCTTTATAATCAAATATAATCAAAGAAACATCTGTGCAGTTATATTAGATAATCTGGTTCTTAACTTTACAAGGTGTATTTGGTAGACTTTATTTCTATTTGCCTATCTTCTAAAATATTCAGACTTCAGGGAGGGAGGAGGGAAGGGGAAAGGGAAATCCTGGAGGATGATATTGACCAAACTATACTGTTATATTATGTGCATGTACAAATATGTAACTCCACTATTATGTGTAATTATGAGCCAATGAAATATGGGGAAAACAAAATAAACTATTCAAACTTTAAATTTAAGTTTAATACATTCAGAATCATGAGATTGATCACAAAACTAGATTTCAAGGAGACAAAAACAAAGAAGAACAAATTAATTAACTGAACCTTAAGTCCCTCTCTCTCAAAAACCTATAAATAAACATGATTCTTAAGGAAACATTCCTCAAAGGGACATGCCTCTCTGTGGAATTCTGCAAAGTGATATTCCAGAGTATATGTAAAATAGCCGAAAGCCAGTGATGTGTATCCCAGTAACTATGCCAAAGCCATCACAGCCCTAGATATGGTTGCTTGATGTTTCAATTCAATTCACTTTTGATAATTTTATTTCTCATCCACTAGCAAGGTGCAGAATTATGGGTTTTTTATTTTTTATTCTAACATTTTTTCATGTCTGAAACAATCACTTTTTCTTCTCCAACTGTTTCCCCTCTCTCTCTCTCTCTCTCTCTCTCTCTCTCTCTCTCTCTCTCTCTCTCTCTCTCCATCTTTCTTAGTGATGCTGGGCATTGAATCCAGAAATTTTCACATGCCAGACTATCAGTTGTCATTTTCGAGGTATGCACAATCATTAAACAATAAATTTTAATACTCCTGACATAAAGGGAATGCTGGTTTACTTTAGTGGGGGTTGGGCTAGATGACCTAGTCAGTATCATGTAACTTTTATTTCAACAAACCATAGAAATCTATTTCTACTCTGACAATGGTCTTTAGAATGAGATAATTTATCAGGTAAGCCACAAAGAGTAGCAAAAGGACCAAAAACCATTGAAAGGAATCCAATATATGTTTCATCTTAATACTACAGGATGAAGCAGGGAGCTAGTTATCCCACTCATTATTTTCTGATGTTCTTACAGGTTCACTTATTCTACATACTCTTCACATGGAAACACATTTTCTTACTTTAAAAAATCTTTCACCAAACAATTATGATGCATTATTTTTCACAGGAAGTATAATGTTTTCTTAAAACAGACTAATTTAGACAAATTCTTTTAAATACAAATCCAGTTTAAAACATTTTATATAAAAATTCATTATTTGGTTAGTATAGGTTTCTGATTTTTAAAACTTGACATCAAATTACAATGTGCAAACCAATACAAATGATGACAAATATATGGGACTATAAAACTAATGCCTCTTTGACTGCCTAGTGGTAATATTGCATTCAAATCTCCAATATATAAAGAACATGAAAAATAGTTAAATGATAAAAATTGACAAAATAAACTCAAAAGAAAAGCAGAAAATTGCCAGGTGTGGTGGTACATGCCTGTAATCCTAGCAGCTCAGGAGGCTGAGGCAGGAGGATCATGGGGTCAAAGCCAGCCTCAGCAATTTAGGAAGGCCCTAAACAACTCAGTGAGACTCTGTCTCTAAATAAAATACAAAAAAGGGCTGGAGATGTGGCTCAGTGGTTTAGTGCTCCTGGATTCATTCCCCAGTATCAAAAAAAAACAAAACCCCAAAAACCAAACAAACAAACAAACAAACAAAAAAAAACCAAAAACCAGAAAACAAAAACAAAAACAAAACAAAACAAACAAACAAACAAAAAACCCCAGAAATCTGAAATTCTGTAAACAAGTTTCTTTATTAATTGTATTTTTAAAAATTTAATTATCTTGTGAAGTCACCAAAGGCTTATTATTAAATTGCAGAAAAATAAAATTTGACTTATTGTTTAATTTCATGTGAAAGAAGCATTTTCTGGTTAAAAGGACAAAATAATTACCATAATGATTAGTCTATGAACTGGGATTCTGGTCCATTTGAAGAACTCTGCTCCTATTTGTGAAAGCAATGGATACTTTACTTTGTTGATGAACAAATTTGTTCTTCATTCTGTCAAATACACACACACACACATACACACACACACAGAGATGTTCTTACCTTGTCATTGTATTATGTTCTCATAAACCTATAGTAAGTTATCAATATCATAAATTAAAAATCCAGTTAATATCCCTTAGCTAGCTTACATAGCTTAGTAGCTTAGTCTAGCTTTCTTTAAACACACCCAGAACACATACCGTAACCTAGAGAAAAATCATCTAACTCAAAGCATATTTCACAATAAAGTGCTGAATATCTCATGTAATTGAATACTGTACTGAAAGTGAAAAACAGAATGGTGGTGTGGGTATGCTTTTGCATTGTTATAAAGTAACAAACAAACAAACCATAAGCTGAATGAACGATTGTAAGTTAGGGACTTTCTATAATCAGAATCTTGCCAGAAGCTGCATCAGTTTATTTCACTGCTTTGTACTCATTATAGGTCTAACAATATTAATGTTAACTATTAGGTATGAAGATGGTTTCTTTCATTGACTTACCTATTATTTCATTCACTGAACATTTATAATCTTGCTGGTAGTTTAGCTTTAATTCATAATCTCTTCCCAAACTCCTTTTCTATTGGATTCCTTGCAGATCATTATCAAATATTTAATGTGTGGTTGGAAGGTTCCTTCCCATCCTATGGACAAAAGACTCTAGGATGCTTTAATATAACTATATAGTTATAATAGATATATATATATATATATATATATATAACTATATAAGTTATATATATAGTTACATATATATAGTTATATTAAAGCATCCTAGAGTCTTTTGTATATATAACTATATATAGTTATATATAATAATATATATATTTATTTTCTGCCATTTAATAATATACATAGTATATATATATATTATATATAACTATTTAGTTATATATAATAGTTCTTTTAAATCACTCCTGATGTGTGTTTGTAGCTATTAACACTTTATTGATACTTTTACATGCATACAGGCATTTTTAGGTTTTATCAGGCTCTTGGGCTATCAGCAGTCCCATCAGTATATTTCTGTTCTTAAGAAGAAAACATGTCTGGGATTCCATTCTGTAACTGTTAAATTGTGGGCTACTAGTAAATTTCCCACAAGAGGTCACCAAAACGCTAGCATTTTCTGGTGTATGTTTTTCTAACTTCTTGTCTTGGCTACAAAGGAATTGAGAAAGATTTTCTGTTTCCTGATTTTCTACCTTTTAAGGCAGGTCTAATCTAGGCAGGTCTAATCTAATCTAGGCAGGTCTGCCAATCTGTTCAGCTAGACATGAAGATTAGCAATAGAGAATCAAGGCTAAGGGCCAAGGCAGGTTATGGAGGTTTGAAGCATCTAGAGGAAGTGTCAAATATATCATGTGTGATTCAGAACATTCCTTACCACAATGTATACATAAAAAGAAAGGGGAAAACAACCAGCCTCCTTCTGAACTTTAGCCATAGATTAGGTATTTTTGAGGGAACATTAACACTTTTCAGGTTCTGGATTAATACAGTTTCTCATACACACCAGAATGATAGAACAGACACTTAAAAGAGGCCTATACTGAATTAAAATCTCTTTAGGGATAAACGAATATGTAAATGCTAAAAGTAATCTGAGTAATAGGAAATTTCTGCTAGAACCAACTACTTGGAGAATCTTTAGACTCAAGCAGTTACATTCTGTTATAAAGACTATGGTTGAGGGGCTGGGGTTGTGGCTCAGCGGTAGAGTGCTCATCTAGCACATGTGTGAGGCACTGGGTTCGACTCTCAGCATCACATACAAATAAATAAAAAAATAAAGGTGTTGTGTTTAACTACAACTAAAAATATATTAAATAAAAAGAATATGGTTTAATACAAAAGTTGATCTTTTAGTAACAACCTTTGTTTTCTTTACAAGACACATGAATATTTTTATTTTATTTTCATTTTTTAAAGGAGAGAGAGAGAGAGAGAGAGAGAGAGAGAGAGAGAGAATCTTTTTTTTTTTTTTTTTTTGTAGATGGACACAACACAATGCCTTTATTTTTATGTGGTTCTGAGAATTGAATCCAGGTCCCGCCTGTGCTAGGCGAGCGCTCTACCGCTGAGCCACAATCCCAGCCCGAATATTTTTATTTTTATTATTTAAATAAAATCCAGGGATTAAATCCAGGTGTGCTTTACCACTGAACAACATCCCCAGCCCTTTTTAATTTTACTTAAAAAAACTTTTTTGGCACTGGGGATTGAACTCAGGGGCTCTCTACCATTGAGCCACATTCCCAGCCCTTTTTTGTATTTAGAGACAGGGTCTCACTGAGCTGCTTAGCACCTTGCTATTGCTTCGCTGGCTTTAACCTCATGATCCTCCTGCCTCATCCTCTCAATATGCTGAGATTACAGGTGAAACATGAATATTTTAAAAATGATACTTACAATTATCTTTTATAGAATTTGACATTTGGATCCTCTAAAAGACAGTTTTTATTGTCTACTTTTCCCCTGTATATGGATCACATTATCCTTATTTTTGTATGTCTCATGGTTGACAGTTGAAAATTGGACATTTAAAATAATAATTGTAGCAACTTTGCCTACTGAACCTCTCTTCAAACCAGTTATTGTTTGCTTGTTGACCTGTTTGGTACCTAAGTTGAACAACTTCAGTGGTGTCTATATTCCCTCTGTGACCTCACTCCTCAGAGGCACAATCACCCCAAGATGAAGCAGTGTTAGAAGTATTGTTTTTGATACCATCTTTCTCTGATCTCATTATTAATTTGTCTGCCTCTGTGGTATCACATCCAGTCATTAACCTTTATTAATTGCTATCTCATTGGTCCATTGTTTTTAATATTGCCTTGGCTGATTAATTGTTCCACAATATGATCCAATTAAATTCAGACTCCTTTATAAGAGTGGTCTTTGAGGCTGGTCTTTGATGTTCATTTCCTCCAACTCTACAAGCAATCTGCCTGTTTATACCTTTCTCTGATCCTCTCTGATAAACTTATAGCTAGTTTATAATTTAGCTTGTTGTGTTTTTAAAAATATTTTAGCTGATACATGAAAACACAATATTGTGCATATTAATGGGGTATCATGTGAAGTTTTGATATGCATATACATGTATTGTTCAATCATGTTAAATATATCTCCTCATTTATCATTTTATTCGTTGCAAACATTCAGAATCTTTTCCTCTTGATTTTTTTTGAAATATAAAGCACATAATTATTATATATTTTCACCCTACTGTGTAATTGCACAACAAACTTTTTATTCCTATCTAACTGTAACTTGGTTTCTACTGATCAAGCAAAGACTTCAAGGTAGCTATTATGATATGTTCAAAGAATTAAAGAAATCCATAGGAAATGATATTCATTTGGAAAAATAAGAGGCTCAGAATAGTCAAAGCAATCCTTAGCAAGAAAAATGATGCAGGAGGTATCACAATACCAGATCTTAAATTATACTACAGAGCTGTAGTAGCAAAAACAGCATGGTATTGGCACAAAAATCAGACATGAAGACCAATGGAATAGAAGACACAGAGACAAACTCTCATAAATACAGTTATATCATACTAAACCAAGGCCCCATAAACATACATTGGAGAAAAGGTAGCCTTTTCCATAGGCAGCAGAATGAATTTGAACCCCTATCTCTCACCCTGCACAAAACTCAAAGTGGATCAAGAACCTAGGCATTAGACCAGAGATCCTGTGCTTACTAGAAGGAAAAGCAGGCCCAAGTCCCTATCATGTCAACTTAGGAACCAACTTCCTCAATAAGATTCCTAAAACACAAGAATTAAAATCAAGAATCAATAAATGGGATGGTTTCAAATTAAAAAGCTTCTTCACAGCAAAGGAAACAATCAAGAACATGAACAGAGAGCCTACAGAATGGGAGAAAATCTTTACCATCTATACCTTAGAGCATTAATCTCCAGGATATACAAAGAAATAAAAAACTTAACAGCAAAAAAAAAAAAGAAAAAGAAAAAGAAAAAAACCCCAATCAACAAATAGGCAAAGGAGAACAAATATATGAAAAAACGTTTAACATCTCTAGCAATTAGAGAAATACAAATTAAAACTACACTGAAATTTCGTCTTACTCCAGTCAGAATGGTAATTATCAAGAATACAAGTAACAATAAATGTTGGGGAGGATTTGGGGAAGAAGGTACACTCATACATTTCTGATGGGATGGAAAATTGGTACAAATGCAAACACTATGGAAAGCAGTGTGGAGATTCCTCAGAAAACTTGGAATGGAACCACCATTTGATCCAGTTATCCCACTCCTCAATCTATACCCACAGACTTAAAATCAGCATACTACAGTGGCACAGCTACATCAATATAAATAGCAGCTCAATTCACAACAGCCAATTTACGGATCCAAACTATGAGTCCTTCAACAGATCAATGGATAAAGAAAATGTGGTATACATACACACAATGGAATATTATTCAGCCATAAAGAAGAATGAAATTATGGCATTTGCTGGTAAATGGATGGAACTGAAGACTATCATGCTAAGACTATAAGCCAATCCCAAAAAACAAAAGGCCGAATATTCTTTCTGATATGTGGATGCTAATCCACAACAAGGGAGGATAGGGAGGGGACTAAAAGAAGTTCATTGGATTAGACAAGGGGAATGAAGGGAAGGGAAGGAGGTAGGGGGATAGAGAGAACAGTAGAATTAATCTGACATAACTTTCATATCCTTGTATTGAATATATGATCAGGGTAACTCTGCATCATGTGCAACCACAAGGAAAGGATTCTAATTAAAATAAGTTATAATCCATGTATGTAGAATATGCCAAAAGATACTCTACTGTCATGTATATCTAAAAAGAACAAATTAAAAAAAGTGAAAAGGGTCTGGGGACAATGTTTCATCAAGTATAGAATATTGATAAAGAGATAAAAGATATTTTACAAAGAAGAAAATGGAAATTCTGGAGTTGAAACATATAATAATTGAAATAAAATATTTAATTGAATGTTTAACATTGCATTTGAACTGAAAGAAGAGACAAAAGCTAAAGATAGATTGACAGAGATTCTTACCATCTATACCTAAGAATGGAAAGGGAAAAAATACAAAGGAAAATGAACACAGATAATGCAAAATGTGAATACCACAAGTAGAGGTAAATAGTAGAGAACATAAAACAATTTGATGATGTAATAGCTAAAAACCTCCCATGCTTGATGAAAAACATGAAAGACCTATTGAATAAACTGAATAAATTGCCAGTAGGACAAACACAAAGAGATCGACATCAAGACATTTCCAAGTAGAAGTATTAAAAGATAAGGACAAAGATAAAACATTGTCAGCAGCAAGAGAAAAATAACTTGTCAAATACAAGGGAACACACCAATAAGGTTAACAACTAGTCAGAAACAATGGAGGCCTGTTCCTCTAGTGAGGTGACAGATTTACAATACGGAATGCCAAACAGTGCCAATGAGTAAGCTTATGTCCAATAAGAATATCCTTCAAAAATAAAAACAAAACATTCTCAGGTAAATGAAAACATACTTTATTTTTGTTAGCAGACTGTTTTAGTCAGCTCTCTATTATTGTAAAAATATCTGCTATAATCAACTTATAAAAAAGGTTTGTTTGAGCTCATGGGCTCATGGTGTAGATCTCTTTCATTCTATGGTCGGTTGGACCTGGCTGCTTTGGTGTCTATAGTGAGACAGGACGTCATGGCACTGGTATATAGTGGAACAAGTTGGTCACATCATGGTGGTCAGGAAGCAGAGACCAACAATCCCTTTGAGGTCACCTAATGATCTAAAACCTATGCTGAAAGGTTCCATCACCTTCTAATAACACCAACCTGAGTACCAAGCCTTGGGCCATTAGGAGATATTTTAGATTCAAATAATAGCCTAGATCTACCTTGAAAAAATACTTCCGACAGAAATCAAATGACAGTAGCTTGAATCCACAAGTAAACAAAAAGCATTGGTAATTATATAAAAAGATAATTTAATTGCCAATTTTGCCTTCTTTTTTCCTTATTTTTAAAAGAAGTTGTAATAACATATAATTATATATATATATATATATATATATATATATATATATATATTTACTTTGTGTACAATTATTGCATACAACAATATATAACTACATTATATAACATTATAACATAATTTTATTGGATATATATAAGTATATATATATATGTATATATATATACATATATATATATATATTCTGTTTTTTTAGTTGTTAGTGGATTATTTGTTTATTTGTTTATTTTTATACAGTGCTGAGGACTGAATCTAGGGCCTCACATATGGCAGGCAAGCGCTCTACCATTAAGCTACAACCCCAGCCCTTCCCCTAGTTCCTTTAAAAAAATAAGTTATGTAAAGTGAGACTTATAGCAATGTATTGTTGGGCTTATAAAACATATCAATGTAATGTACATAATAATATTAGTACAAAATAAAGAATAGTACTATGTAGGAGTAATGTTTACATATTAGTTGAATTGTTAGTCTAAATCTAAAGTAGACTTTAACAAGTTAAGATGCATATAATAAAGCATTAAAATAACTACTAAGAAAATTACAGGAATTTTTTTTTAATTAAAGGTATTAAAAATCTTAAAGTAGCACAAAAGAAAGCAATAAAGGAAGAACATAACAACAATAGTAAAAGACATGTAATATACAGAAAACAAAAGAAAATGTCATATAACTCCAACTGTTTTGTTATGGTTTAGATATTAAGTGTCCCTAAACACTCATGTGTGAGACAAAGCAAGAAAGTTTGAAGATGAAATGAATGATTATAAGACATGTAATCTAATCATTATATTAATCCCCTGATAGGGATTAATTTTTTAGTAACTGTAGGCAGGTAGGGTATGGCTGGAGGAGGTGGGTCCCTGGGGGCATGCCTTTGAGGTTTGTATTTTTACTTTGTCAATATATTAAACACTTTCTCTGTTTCTTGGTGGCCGTGTTTGCAGCTCTTTCCTCTGCTATACTCTTCCACCAGAGTGTTCTGCCCCACTTGAGGCCTGGAGGCATGAAGCCAGCTCTCTCTGGACTGAGATCTCTGAAACTGTGAGCCCCTAGATAAACTTTTCCTCCTTCAATTCTTCTTGTCAGGTCTTTTGGTGTCAGGGGTGGAAAACTGATGAAAACATTTATCAATAATGACATATCATATGAATGAATTAAACAATCAAATTAAAAATCAGAGATTGCCAGATTAGATATTAAAACAGTATCCAACTCTGCAGAATACATTATTTAAAATTTTTTTTTTTTAGTTGTAGATGGACACAATAACTTTGTTTATTTTTATGTGGTGCTGAAGATCGAACACAGTGCTTCACATGGGCGAGGCAAGCGCTCTGCCACTGAGCCACAGCCACAGCCCTGCATGATATATTCTTTAGATTCAAATGTACAAATAAGTTGAAAGTAAAGAATGGAAAAAGAAATATCATGCAAACAGTAGCCATAATACAACTAGAGGTCTGTACAATTATTGGATAAAATAGTCTTTAAAACAAAAAGTTTACTAGAAAGTCTTTTATAATAACAAAATATGGATCCATTATGAGTATTTAGGAATCATAAGCATGTAGGCATCTTAATAGCTAAGCCCTAAAATACATGAAGAAAGTTCTGACAGAACTGGAAGGAGAAATAAATAATTCAACAATAATATTTGGAGACTTTAATACCTCATTTTCAGTGATGACTTGAACAACTAAGCAGAAAAGCAACAAGGAAAAAGAAACTTTGAGCAACATTGTCAACCAGACGTCAATGGGACAATACACCCAACAACAGCAGAGTACATATTCTTCTCAAGTGCACATGGCACATTCTCCAGGATACACTATACGCTAGATCACCAAACAATCCTTCATATATTTAAAACTATTGAATTCAAACTATGTTCTCTGACCACAGTGGAACAAAATTAGAAATTAATAACAGAAATTTGGGGAGTTTACACATACGTGGAAACCAAGGGCCAAAGAAGAAATCACAAGAGAAGTTAGAAATATTTTGAGAAGACTTGGGAAGATTCAATACACCATACTTATGGGAAACTAATTTCAAAAGACTACATTTTTTATATATGAAATGGAATGCACAAAACATATATGAAATGTTCAAAATAACAAATGCATAGTGATATAAAATAGGTTATTGGTTGCCTGGGTCCAGGTGTGTTGAGAAGAAGTAGGAGGAAATGTGGGGCAGTGCTAATGGTACAGGATTTCTTTGGGGGTTGATGAAATGTTTAAAAATTGGTGATGGTTGCACCACTCTGTCAATATATTAAACACCATTTATTGTACAATTTAAGTGAATGAATGGGATGTATGTCAATTACATATCAATAAAGGTGTTACGAAGAAGAAGAAAGAGGAGGAAATAATTAGGACCTGTCCAGACTGATTAGCTTATCATATTTATTGTTCAATTTGTTTATAGAAAAATCTATTATACTCCTTTAAACTGTGGACATTTCAAAGAAGCATAGAGTGTAATTTAAATGAGTCTTCTTGACTGCTGTGGTCCCATGGACAGATTACAGTAAGACATATTCAACTGTAGTAGAACTTGTGAAGACAAGAAATATATTAAAATTTTTATCATTTAACCCCTCTGAGAAATTGGTTATATTAGAAGACCCCTTCCAATGGAAATGTAGTCAATTTACTCTTGTAAAATGATCAAATATCTGTGCCTATGCTCACAAAACACTTGTGTTAACTCACTGAGACAGGGCCTTGGATTTTTACTGCTTTCTATGACAAAATCTGATATCCACAAAGAGGTCATTCCTGTTAGGAAGAGGCAATGAATACAAGAGTCATAATTTGAATTTGTTGATTTAAAAAAAGCAAACTTAAGTGATTTTCTCAATGAGAAGAAAAGTATACTTTATAGTAAACCTGGCTTGAAAATTGGAGGCTATTTTCTCCACCCTTAGAAGAATAGTGTCCTAAAATAAAAAGGGAAAGTTTGATTTATAGATGTCCCAGACTTTTGAAGAAATAAACTGCTTTTAGTGGCCTCAACAAGTAAAATCATTAGTTGTATATCTTCCTAGCAAGGGTCACTGGTTGCATTTTTTTATGGTTTCTATTATATATTAGCAGAGTTTTAGGCAGAGACTTCTCAATGATTTTTTTTTCACTTCTCTACATGGCATATACTTCACCTAAAATACTGTGATTTAAACATATATAAGAGAGAAGCTTTATTGTTATTTATTGACTATTTGAACAACTTCTTGTTTTCATATGAATGGTGTTAAAATTATGAAGAATAGTAAACATATCAGGCTGGAAAACCCCTTATGAGTATGAAATGTTTTAGACAAGACAATTTCTAAGGCCCCAACTAGCTCTCAATGTAAAGACTCTATTTAAATTCTCATGCTTTTGGACTATAAAAAGTCCATTTCCATTTCAATGAGATTTCTTTAATGGTACATTTTTCTTATTTGAATAGCTGTCTTATTATGGTACCAAGGTTTGTAAGTTTAAAAACCAGATAATTAAAATTCATTTTTTCATAATGACTAAGATTTTGCATTTTTCTCAGTAATTATTACTTAATTTATATTTCTAACTTCTCTGTTAATGAACACTCTGCTTCATGAAATGCTTTTGCAAAATGCTAACATAATCCTTCCCATGTTTCTTTTTGGGAACAAGGGACTCATATACTTTAATAAGCTGAATATACTTTAATAACTGAATGGCCCAAGTGAATAACAATACAGGGATATTAAGTTTCTATTTGAATTGATCCGCATCATTCAGAAAAAAAGGGTAAATAAATCAGGCTAGCCAGGAGAGTGGGAGCGAACCAGTTGTAGTGGATCAAAAGGCAAATGGCAGTAATCAGAATCTCAAAGAATCACACCATAAGCTGTTTTCAACACCACTGCCACCACCCAGGGCTACTGATAGTTGACGGGCATATTGATGTCCTCAGTTTACTCATAGTAATCCCTGGGCAGACACAACAAGAGAACATTTCAAATATGTGTGGGTTATAAATAAGCATGAGTCACTGACTCCTAGCACAGCTGAAACATCAGGGGACTCTCAGGACTGCATTCCTGTCTCACCTCTTGCCCACACTTTGTCCTTTGGACAAAGCCTTTTTTTAGTCCTTGTACTCAGGTAACTTATAGTACAGTTGGAGAAATGGGGCAAAAGAGACAACTACAGCATTATTTTATTGTAAAAAATAAAAATTCTAATGCATTTTTTCAGATTACATTTCAGAAATTAGATTGCATCTCACAATTGATGGTGTATTACATGCTCCGCTGGGTGGCAGTCATAAGCATTCTTGGTTTATATGGGTGCAAACTTGGTCATAGCTGTTGATACTGTCTTTCCTTCACTGAGGTATGTGCATTTTTGATACTGCAAAAGTTGAGTTAATTGCCAATTATAATGCTTTTAAAAGTACACTATGATTCAGCATTAGAGCAAAAAGTTATATAAATAGAAAAGCTAGAAACATTGAAATGGGGTGTATATTTGATGACAGGGAGTTAAGTGCTTACCATTGAAGGGATATCCCCCTTTTCTTATTTTATTGCAAATCAATAAAATGTTTCATAGGTCCTATGCAAGGAAATTGAAATTTGGATAAATTATGTAAGATGCCATGACTGAGATATGTGCAAAATGGTGCCTGTCACTTTGCTATACCACAGGTGGTCTTTGGTCCAGCAACGTCAGCATCACGTAAAGATTTGTAAGAAATGCTGAATTTCAGCCACAACCACAGACTTTCAATACCAGAATCTGCATTTTAATGAGATCTACAGACTGATTCATATGCACATAACTGTTTGAGGATTTCCAGTATCACTTCGACTAAAGGCAAGAGAAATTGTCAAATACCATTGAAGAAATGAAAGAAATTTCAAGACAACAAGGAGCTGATGTGACCAATTCATTCCTAATGCAGGACTGTCATTTAGATGTCAAACTTTAATATCAGAAACTTCCTGCTGAGTTTGAACTTTCTGTGACATGTGATTGGATTGAAGAAAAATGAAAACTATCAGTTGGCTAAATAAGAAATGCTAACAAAACCCTGGGCTCTTCGATATGTTTCACAATACACTGAAACAGTTCCTTAAATCTGTATAAAATAAAAATATAAAATTCTAAGTAATAAGGTTTTATTATAATTTTATTGGCAGTTTTTTTTGCTCCTTAGGGTTACATAAACTAATAAAGTTTCATAATTGATGGTGTTTAGACTGGATGAAAGCAATATAATACAGTGTGTTGTGTGCTGATAGCAAGAAATAAGGAATCCTGAGCAAATGGGTGGTCATCTCATCAGGGAATGCTTGTGAATATGGAACCAGAGTGAGTTTGAGCATTCCCTGAAGTAGGAATCCATGTGCAAAGGCATCACAACTGTTTACCAAAAATAGAGGAATTAAATCAGTTCTTTTTTTAAGGGGATGGGGTTAAGGGATGATGCAGTCATGAGTGCTGGATTGTTTTGTCTTAGCTCTGGTGGTGTAGAACAAAAGCAAGAGGGAAATATCTCTATATGTCAAATGAGGTTTTGGTGGCTAAAAGCTCCCATTCCCACTGGGAGAACTGACTCTGGGATCAGTTTTCTGCAGAATCAGGTTCCAACAAGAGGGTTGCTCTCTATTTGGATTTTCCTGAATGAGGATGGATTCCATGTAGGGAACGGAAATATTAGTTTGGATGGCTGAGGGTGAAGTTCTCTGCCCTGTCTACGCATTATTATCACTCCAGGAGATGCCTGTGCCCGTCCCACAGAAATTCTGAGTTACCTGGGCATTTGTGCTTTTTTAAGTCTCTGTCCTTATGGTATTACTATACAGCTTATTTAGAGAACCCAGGCTTAGGGGCAAGGGAGTTAGGATGGGCAAGTAGCTCATCATCAATAAACAGGAACTTCAGCACCAGAACTTAATGTCACAGGTAAGGTGAAGTATCATTAACATCCTATTAGGTTGAAACCTGTTAGGTTCCCTGTTAGGTGAAACCAGTAATTTGAGTAGATGAGGTGGGGAAATGGAGAATGAATTTGTACTATCATTTTATGAGTTTCAGGATTCACCAAACACCCTTGATCATCTTGGAACTCTTTTATTCTAGAATGGCATCTTTTCTGGCATCCTGTGGATGATAGTAAAAGTTATATCCACAACCTCTTCATCCAGGCTCTCAGATGGGCACTTCCCATAGCATCCCTGAGGTGGCGCTGTTGCACTAGTGGTTGTATCTTGGCTTGGACATGCTGATAGGGACAGTGGTGCCGAGCTCTTCCAACTGGTACCTCCTTGCTTTGCTGATATCACAGAAAGCAGATAGTTATTTGGACTTCGATTTCTGGACAACTCCAGTGGTGAGTGGTAAAGGATTAGGGACAGCATGAAAAGCTGGGGTGGGCTGTTCGTTATGCTTCTACCTTGAGATGGAGTTCACTGAATAGCACATCCTTAAGCCCATGTGGGTTGAAATTGTGAAACTTCATGGTAGTAGAGTGAACATTTATTTTGTTTCTTGCTCAGCATTCACTATCCTAATTTTGCTTTGAGGAGCCCACTCTCCCTCATTTTCAGTTTATGTGCTTCAAGTTCCCATGTCCAAAAACAGTGTTTTATTATAACAAAACCAATGAGCATCCATTTATATATGGCTGTTTTTTTGTTCTACAAAGGCTAAGTTGGTTATAACAAAGAACCTGTGGCTGCAATCCCAAACTATCATCCTGTGATTCAGTTCTCATGATGGAAAATGAGTGGTTCAGCATAAGATCCAGGAATAAATGTCTGGACCTTTCTTTGAGCTATTGGGAAATTGGCTTCCTATTATTCTGCCTCATGTCAAAACCTAAGGATATCAGGAACCATGAGGTCTTAATCAAACTTGTCTGAAATTATCCTAACTCTAGAATTTTCAGCTATGAGAAGCAACCCATTCTCTTTAATCTTAAATTAGCTAAAATTGTTTTTTGCTGCTTGCAGCCAAAGAAACTCAACTGATAAGTCATTTTGGAAGGAATCCTACCCAGGTACAGAGGAAACAGGATTAATTAGTTCCCCAGATCATTGTCTTATGGCAAAAACAGTAGCTACCTGGCAGAAGACAGGAAATTTGTCTTAATAGCACCCCCTATGTCCTGAATTTGTCTTGTTCTGGGAGAAATCAGAGAAGCTCAGAAGTTGAGATCATGTGGTCAGTGTACAGGACTTCCATTTTATAGCACATGACTGAATCTTTCAGAGGAAAGATTCAGAGGAAAGATTCTACATACTGGCAGACTTCAGGACTTATGATTTTTGTATCTTCTTATCAGAATTAACCATACAATAAATATCTGGTTTGTCTCCTATAGACTCTTTTTGTATATAGTAACACTACTACTGTTTTTTAAAATTCCAATACAATACATGAAGGTGTCCAAGAAGGAAAGGGTTGAAAAGCTTAATAATGAACAATAGTTTGTTATTTTGTTTGTCCTGAATTTGCAGAATATCAGCCATTACCACATATAGACTAATTATCAAGTAAGAATATAAATACATGTGATATTTTAATTAGAATATTTTTAAAAATGTATGTCTACTTTTCCTTCCTGTTGATTAATTCCACTTCCTGCAACTTAAAAAGCAAAGTTGCTTTCTGCTCATTATCTCAGGGAAAGGATGTTATGTGAGAGAGAACAGAAAACAGAAAATAAACCAAACCAAACCAAACAAAAACAACTTCCCCCAAATCCAGAAAACTTCCTGGCAAATGCTCATACTATTTGGACATTAAAGAATCTCTTTCTAGACATAAATTTTTTGAGAGACATTTCATAGGTGATTACTGTTTTTGTCTTCTGGAGAGAGAAAGACTCACCAGGATATATATGTATGTATATATATATATATATATATATATATATATATATATACACACACACACACATATATATGTATCATATCATATATATGAAAGCAAGAGCCTAAGAGGGAACAGAGAGAATGTGATGACAACTCAAGTGTGTGGGATTCAGAGAGAAGGGCCCCAATTCCAGCTCAGACCTCTGAATACCTGGTGGCCTCTCCTACAGGGAACTACAGGTAAAAGGGGAGGCATCCATTGCATTCTACCTAGATTCCCTGATGAATGGGCCCAAGAAAGAAGCTTCCTGGAATTGCCCCTTCATCAGCCTGAGTATGGTTATACTGTGGTGTGTAGATCTGTATGGGTCTCCAGGAATATGGCAAGGGGCTGATGTGAGGGCATAGGCCTGAGGGGCACAGGTTTTTGTCTACAGTCCTCCATTTCTGCTCCTCCTTTTCTTCATGTTATTAATGTGCTGAGGGCCCTTCTTGGCACAAAGTTCCCCCAAATAGTGGCAAAATTCCCCCAAATTTTCAGATGGTGCTCTGAGACTGGAGAGTCCTAAATTTCCTGGATACAATTTTCAAAACTTGCTATCTTTGCCCTGGCATGAGGGTTTGGCATAGAAGTTAGGTAGCCTCAAGTGGAAGTATTTCTCATACACTTGAGTTGATGGCTGGAGACCAGAGACCTTCTAGGTCAGTTATACTCATCTCCATTGTATGGAAAATCAGGAATTGACTTCACTCCTCAGTCATTCCAAGCATGACATTCTAAGTGTGACAGCCAACAACATGCAAGTGTGGGAATATATTATCTGTGCTTTGTGTCCCTGGATTTCACTGCTTTGCGATGTACTGTTGTTAATTTTAAAGAAATGTTTTTTCATTTGATTATGAAATCTATTCTTCACTGGCAAAGGGTGATTCACTGGCTTTCGTTAGGGAGCTCTTGAAAGAGATTTTCATAGTTAGTTCATTTTTCTTTAACATATAACCAATGAAATAATAGAACAAAAACACATTTATCTTTTATAATTGTTTCCCTCCTCTAATACATAGCAGATTTTGTGGAAACATTAACCTAACAGCTGTGTTGAATAATTCTCCCTCAACCAAAGAACAATATGAGTAATCTCTTCTATTTATAAAATCTCCTTGATTTCTTGATATTGCTCTTCCCATCCTTCACCTGGGGAAGGCAGGAAGCAAGATGAGAAAACACAAAGTGAGCTCTGGTAAGTTTTTCGTTGGTGTCATAGAATAAGGCCTTGATTTTATTATGGCCCAAAGGAGGTGTTGGGACTATACAGCAAGTGGTTCTCAGGCAGGGGCTATTTTGCATGCCAGGGCCTTTTGGGCAATTTCTGGAGATGTTTTTGGTTGTCACAGATGTTGGGGTCAGGGAGGGGGAAGGTATGTTCCTGGCATTTAGTGGGAAGAGGCTGGACATAGTGCTAAGCATCCTACCATGCAGAGGACAGCCCTAGCTCTGAACACAGAATTGTTTGGCCCAAAATGTCATTAAGAATGCCAACATGGTGAAACGCTGACATAAAGTAACAAGGAAAGGAGGCATGATTTGAGAGAGTTATGAGGATGAATGGGGTTTTTACAGAATGAGAGGAGGCACGTGTATGATTTTTGAAAAAGGAGGAAACAATCTATAGGAACGTGAAGAGTTGGATAGTTCTTTTATATTTGAAGCAGATTTTAAAGGGAGACTGACTTAAGAAGCTATGCATGTTGTTACCAACATTTTAAGAAAAAGAAAAAATTCTGTGAAATTAACATTATGGTTCTTGAAAGCACACACACAAAGAGAACTCTGACTACATTTCACATTTTGTCTCGCTAATTTCACATAATATAATGTTTTATTTACTGAATAAATGTAAACCTAAATATAGAGGGGAGAAAGCATGGTGTATTTCTACCTGGCTAGATTTTATAGGCCAGTAAATGCTCTGGGAAAGGTAATGCAGATAAAAAGAGTCTGTAATGGCAGGTTTTGGAGTTTCCTAGTCATTAGAAATGGGGAGGGATGTATTAGGGGTTTCCAGAGAAACAGAACCAATAAGACACACACCGCGCACGCACACAGATTTAGTTTTTGAATGTGAGGCCTAACAAGTTCCAAGTCTGTAGAACAGTTTTGCAAGCTAGAGTCAGGGAGGAGTTAATGAGTCAAAAGTTTGGCAACTCAGGAAAAAAATTCTGCATCTGGGAACAGAATTCCTCCTGAGAGCCATGAGAGAATCTGCTTCAAACCTGTTGCCTAGTTTCTCATGGTTTGCTGAAGAACTTTGGTGTTCCTTGTAGCAATATCACCCCGATCTTTGCCTTCATCTTGCATGACATTCTCTCTGGGTACATATCTGTGTACGAATTTCCCTTTTTCTGTGAACTCCAGTCTTATTGGATCAGGGTCAAACTTAATAACCTCATCTTAACTAATGATGGTGCCCGAAGCCTATTTCAAAGAGAGTCGCATTCTGAGACACTGGGTGTTAGAACTTTATATACGAATTAGTATTGCACACAATTTTCCAGAACAGTAGAGAAATGACATTTTCTGAATTGTTCTGTACTGGTAACACTGCAGTTTTTTCCTTTCTTGGAGACAACAGTTACAAGAAAATGTTATAGTAAAAACAAATGCAACAGAATCTTAAAATATTTTTGAATTTTATTTTTCTTATTCTAATAGTGTGTGTGTAAAAAAAACTAAAACATTGTACAACACAAAAAGAAGGAGCTTGCTTTTATTACAAAAAGTCACTCCCTTAGTAATCCATTAGTCCTTTCATGAAGGCATATCGCCTATGACCCAATCACCCCCCCACCAAGTTCCACCTCCAAATATATTTAAGTTTCTAACATGAATTGTGAGAGACGAGCATTCAAACCATAACAAGTAAATAAAAACCCATGATTTCTCTTTTAGTGACTGCTTAGTATTCCATTAAATGAATGTATTATATCTGTTTAACCAATTCCTTATTGAGGGTCATCTAGGTTCCAAACTTTTAGTTTTATAAAAATGCTACAGTGAATGTCTTTGAACATACATCTTTGTATACCTGTATAAGTGTCTTTTTTGTTTTTTCTGGATAAATGTTTGGAAGTAGCACTGTTGAACCAAAGGGTGTGGCTATTTTAAATTGTAATAGATGTTTCTAAGTGTCAGGCAAAAAATGTTGCATCAAAATCTTTTCTGAGAATATAGGAATTAGATTAGCAATCTCTATCTAGCAAAAAAGCAAGTAGATCATACTAATATTATATTTAATAATATTGTGACGACACAATAATTCCTGTATTAACCAAAGAATTGATTTCTTAATTAAGTTTCTATTCCTTTATAAATATACTCAGTTGTTCTTCATAAAGCTTTTTTCAACAAATCTTAGTTTATTGATCACACTGGTACTTCTGCCAGATGGAATTTGTTTATGTTAAATGCTACCAAAGTGTTCAACTTTATCTATTTGTTTGAATGTTCACCATCAAAATTATAGTTTGTATAGCACATTTTTTAGTTGCAAATTCTCAAAATGAATAAAAATGCTTATTAAAACCACAATGTTTGATTACTATTTAAAATGCTCAAAATGTAATTCCTTAACTATCAGTGTGTAGCAGTAAAAAACTCAAATAGTTTTAAGACTTTTTTCTGAGCCTTATTCTCAGCCCCCTGATGTGTGGTTCTCTGGCCAAGTGTGGACTACTTCCTACTGTTTTGTTCCCTGGAGCCAAGAATCATGTCTTGCCAAAGGGTTTCAAGTGAATTCAGTCAAGGATTGGTAGCCAAAGGATACTGTCATCTTTAATCATGATTCTGGAAAACAGTTGGATATAAGAACATCAATGCAATATTAGTTTGTTCTATCAGTAGAGTAGAGCTCAACCATGGAGACACAAGGACTGGTGAGACTTGGAAATCCTGGGGTCTGTCAGTCAATTTCTTGGGTCTGTTTGGAGGATGCTGAGTATTCACCATGGAGCCAAATCTTAGAGCAGGCTATAGAATTGAAGGAGGAGGAATGGGAAAGTTCATTAGCCTTCTTGTCTTGGGAGACACATTAACACACTAGGAACTTTGCATCAGAGACTGAGTAGACATAATGAAGGCCATAGTTTAGGTTCTGGAGACATTTCAAGACATTTCACACACAATGTCTGACTTTTGGGATTTGCTGTTGAAGGCAAAGTAATTGATACTATATCATTCCATACAGTGTCATTTTCTGTATCAACCAATATATAGCACTTTCTAAATACCATTGCCTTCTGGGTTGTTGACACCTTTTTGGAAGTTTTGAGATAATATTGTCTTTATTTTCAGAAGGTCACAATGGAAGGAGCTTAACCAATGAACAAGACTTAAATTTCTTCTGAAATGGTTGTTATTGAGGGAAATGTAGAGAGTTTGTAGTCATGCAGTCAGTCACCAGAAAAAACAGTTAACTTATTCACAACTATTGTGAGTCACTATCAAAAGCAACTATTGTGATTCACAATCAATAGCAAGATAAATCTCAACTTCAAAGATATTAATACATGTTTTAGAATTGAATGAAATATAATTAAAAATTTTAAATATGAGGTAGTTTAATTATATCTTTTAATTATAAAACAAATATTTACTGAGTACTATTATGTTCAAGCTTCTGTTCTAAATCCAGTCACCATTTTTTTTTTGTACTAAGGATTGAGCTCAGAGGCACTAGACCACTGAGCCACATCCCCAGCCCTATTTTATATTTTATTTAGAGATAGGGTCTCACAGAGTTGCTTAGCACCTTGCTTGCCATTGTTGAGGCTGGCTTTGAACTCAAGATACTCCTGTCTCAGTCTCTCCAGCTCCTGACCCAGTCACCCATTTTTATTTGTTGTGTATTTATATTTTCTCTCAGATTTTTTTAAACTTTAGTTAATAGTTTATGAATCTTATTTCCAGAGACTGAGTTCTTCTATTTATTAATTTTATACTTCATTGTTTCTGTTTTAATTTTCAATTATTTCCTTTTGTTTGTGTTTTTTTTCCAAATTTTTATTTGAATGCTATATTAAGTAATCTGTATTCTTAATTATTTAGATATGTAAGTTTCTAAATACATAAATTTATTTCTGCTGTAGATGTTTCTATTGTTTCTGATACGTGGTATGTGAACTATTGCTATTTCCTATATGCCTGACAATTACAATTTAGAGTTTTTTCTTTGATGCAAAAATTGTACTAGTGAGAAATTTAAAACTTATATGCACCTGGGTGTTTTGTTTTTCTACTTTTGTAATTAGTTTCTATGAGCTTTATGTAAAAAGATGTTGCTTAGCGTCTCACCATTGCTGAGTCTGACTTTGAACTTGCAATCCTCTTGCCTCAGCTCCTGAGCCACTGGGATTACAGGTGTGTTCCTCCATGCCCAGTGTTATTTGTATTATTTTTACTTTCAAGAATTTATTTGCTTTTTGTGGCCTAATACACAGTGCATTTAAAAAATGTTTTATGTGCACTTGGAAAATATACTGACTTTAATTTAAATCAATATATCTATCTTATTGGCTGGTAACTTAGTTCAACATTATTTTTTCTTCCACTTAAATTCTTATCACTGAGAGAGGAGAGTCTCCCATATCTATTTGTATTTCTGTATGTATTTTTATTCTTGTTTCTGCTTTAAGAAAATTTTGGTACAAAAGTACACCTGTTAGTTCTTTATTGTGGGTTGTAGGCATTGGATGAAAGCATCTTTCCTTGCCTTATTTTGTGACTCATATTTGACATTCTCTTACAATAATATCATAACCCTGCTTTCTTTTGGTTTATATTTGCCAAACAGGTCTTTGTTGACTCTTTTATTTTCAACTTTACTGTGTCACTTTGTTTCACACTTAGCCTTTTAGTACCTCATAATTTACTATGTGATCTTGGCTTATTATTTTTCTTTTATTACCTTTCCATTTATTTTTTTCTGAAAGACATATGTTCTTGGGTTTCTAATAGGCCCTTTTAACACTGTAAAATAATCAACACATAGTTTTGTTTAGACTGTATGTGAACTATTTGTCTTAAGCCACATTTATCAGTTGTTTCCCTGGCCCCTCCCTGGTCTCATGACAACCTTCCTCTTTGGATAAGTCACAGTCCTCTGGAGCTTGGCATGGTTGGTGAAGTCCACAGAAGACTTTGTCGAAACAGAAGTTCATTTCCAGTTCTGTGCATAAATGCTATTCACTTCCACTGATGGTGCTGCCTTTCATGGACAGATTGGTTTGTTTCTTTAAGATGTCTTCAGGGGACTATGGTTCCTAAACTCTTCCCCATTTGTAAATGTCTGATGTTTGTCTCTTTATGCCTGGAAAACGCTTCAACTACAAAATTTCTGGAGTACATCTTATTTTCCCCAAGGATGTGACATTTCTCTGTCCTCTTCCTGCATTATGTTGTGGCTGTGGGAAAGCTGAAGCTTTCCTGATTTTTGCCCCTCTATTTCTGCCCATCTATGACATGACCAGATTCTTTCTTTCTCTTTTAAGTTTGGTGTCTTTGTCGGGACTGATATTTTATTGGCCACTTGCATGCATTTTTACAGAAACATCATGTGACCTTTCAACAAGTAGATTCAAATATTCATTTCAAATAAATTTTGAATTATGTTTTTAAAATTTTTAGGTTTTATTTATATCCATTTTAGGGAACCTAAGTAAGTGTGTATTTCATGTTTTTTGTCTTTGATAGCTTTTATTTCTTCTCTGGTTCCTTGAAGCAATTTTGGTTTAGTTCAGTGGTCTCAAGCTTATCCTTCATGTTCCTGATTTTGTTTTATTTGTTCTCTTCTCTGTTGTTCCCAGTGTGGCTTTCCTTTTTGTTATGGTCTTATTTTCTCTTCCATTCCCCTTCTAGTTCTTCCAGCATTTATAGAAGACATTGTTTCATTAAGTTCTCTGATTATAGGCTGACTGTCCAGTTTTCATCTGTTTCATGACAATTCAGTAGTTTCCTTTGATCCAAATGGCTGTTTCAATACCCACTGGATGCCCCAAACCTTGGATACTACCAAACCATACACACACACACAATGTTCATACCTATGATGAAGTTTGATTTATAAATGAGGCATAGTAAGATATTAAAAACTGAGCAAAATGGAGCAATAATAACATGTTACTAATGGGAGGGTAGGTTGTATAGAGTGGATGCACTGCACAAATTATGATTCCCATTGTGGGCTGTATGAAGTGATGCTATGTGACATTTCATCACATTACTCAGGAATGGTATACAAACTTTAAAATTTATAAATTATTTGTTTTTTAATTTTTTTCATTTAATGTCTTTAGATTATAGTTGCCTGCAGGTAACTGAAACTACAAAATACAAACTGGTAAATAAAGGGGGACTATTGTATATTTGAGGTGTGTGATGTGGATTTCCATTTTTTTTTGGAAAGAGTTATATTTCTTTATTATCTATTTTAGAGTGTTTTTAAAAAATGCTGTACTGGTTTCTTTTTCTTTTTTTTAAATTAAGTGATCTGTGAATAAGTTTCTTCTGTTCAACTCTTTTCAGAAGTAGTACTCTACTGTAATCTGTCTCTCCGATTTTATTATTTACAAGGGTGCAAATATATTCTCAGCAGAAAAATCCTTTTATTAGGTGAGTTCTAAATTAACTTTCCTCATTTCAAGAAACTGGGTGGAACTTGATTCTATACTTTTAGTTTTTAATTTCATTTGTTCAAAATTGAACATTAATACTTTCATTGGTTATAAAATAGAACCTCATAGGAATTATAAAACAAAATAAATACAAAGAAGAAGTGAGAATTATTCATAATTTTACCACTTTGAGTGGTAAAATTTGAGATAATTAGCATTTTATGTATATCAGGCTATAGTTTTTATAACATATAAATTAATATGGCATATATATGTTTATATGTACAACACAAAAAATGACATATATTTGCATGTGTATAAATATACACACATATTTACATATAAATGTATATTTAGTATGTATATGCATGAATAAAAACATGCTCATGGTATACATATATAATAAAGAAATTTAACTTTATTTTTCCCCTAATGATTAGCCCTGAGATTCTCAACCTGTACACTGAGGTGCCCCAGGACACTACAGCAAACTCAGAATGCCATAGGAATTTTTAAGTTCTCAAGGAAAATCCAATGATATTGACATCTTTGGGATACCCTGTGAACTACTAAATTAAGCTACATTCCTTTCAACAACATCATTGCAAAGCTGGGCTGATGCATTTAAAAGCAAGCAAGTATTCTATGAAAATTGATGAGGGAGGCATAATCACTCTGAGTCCAAGATTTGAGAAGTTGTGAAGTGACCAACATCAAACATCCCATTTATATTAGTTGTGTTAAATAAGAATTAAATAAAAATATTATTTCAACTTATATGTATAATTTTTTCAATAAAACTATCCATCAAATGTATAATAGTAAAAAAAAAAAGAGTTTCAGAGTTTCTAGATCTCATGCCTATCTGCTTCTCTTACCCATGTTTCAAAAACCTATTGGAAGATGTACTCCTTGAAAATGAGGGAATAAATCAAGAAACGTGATCCAGGAAACCAGAAATCATAGAAACAAGCAAAGGAAATTTCTAGTTTGATGGCAAGTTGCTAAATTAAAATTTTTAGCTCATTTTTCTACTTGGATGTTGGTCTTTTTCTTATTGATTTGGGCTTTTTATCAAATAAATAATCTGTTTATTTGTTGTTTTGCAATTTTTTTTTGTTTTTGCTTTTGCCTATGGGATTTTCTTGGTTTTGTTTTTTATACTTTCTTTTTTCAACACAGAAACTTACTTAAAAATTTTATGTGATCAAATTGATTAACTTGAGCATATTATTAACTCTCAGATTCTATGATTCTACTAAGTTAGAAAAAGGACTAAATGGGGAGTGAGAACAGATACAGGGTATCACACATGAAAGAATGCTGAATTGCAGGCCAGGATTCATGAATTGTGACTACAGTAATATTATAAGTTACAGAAACCAAGACAGTTGCTTGGTTTCCTTAGATTTTAGATTTGTTTTTTATAAAATGAGGCTTTTACTAGATATTTGTTAAGACTCTTTCAGCTCTCAATATTTTGATCTGATGCAGTTGGAGGCTTTGACAACAAATTTAAATTAACATTTGGAAAATTGCTAGGCACTGGCAACAACAAAAATTTCAGATAAAACCATAAGACTAAGTGTCATAACCATAAAACATAAAAGTTGAAATAGCACAAAAATTCCAAGTGACTGAAGAAGTGAAGGACAGGTCCTCATTTCAGCTGTGTATCCAAAGATTATGTGAATGGAAAAGATGGCAGCAAGGTGCCTGGAGATGTCAAACCAGAAAAGAAAAAACCTGGAAGGAGGCAGGAACTTGCAGAAACTCTACCTGCAGCTTACTTTGAACACAGCATTTTCTTTTTGCTGTTTAGTTTTAAGAGTGATGACTCATTCACAAAAGGGAAAAATGACTGGAGAGCTCTGAAATTTACGTGCAGTGAATAGAAAACTTTCCTCTTTAATTCAGACAGTAGCTGGGGAAGGAGTTTGTATTTCCATGTTTTTCAACCCTCTCCCCTTCTCCCAAAACTAACACCCCACACAACTTTTGTTTTTTTCTTACCTCTCTGGTCCTTATATAATGCTATGAACAGGATGTAGCTTTGATGAGTATTAACTGCAAACAAGAATGAGACATTGCATACATTTTTGATAAAATATTACCTTTTTATTATCATCAAATAAATAAAAGTGCTTCTGAGACATTTACATCTTTCACATGTCCGTCTAGAACATCATCAGTGGAACAAAAACTCTCGCCTCTGCACTAGACTCCTTTTCTTTTTCATATTTTGTATTGCTAGTTGCTGTTTATTCTCACATGTATATAGTGATAAAAGCCCCACAGCTGTATAATTTGTCAAGATTTTATTTGGTCTTGTTGAAAATTACACAGTCAGAACCATTTCATTAGTATGTGAGAGAAAATAATATAAACTTCAGATCTCAGTCAGGATATATCATTAGGAATTGAATAAGCGTGAAAACCCATTGTATTTGCACACATTTGAGACATCATTTGGGCAATAGACTATAAAATAGCTGGCTTAGCAGACCAAATGGAGTAAATGCATTAGGTTTTTAGAGCATTTGGAATCATCTTAGATGAATTGTAAATGAGAAAAATAATCTATATGCATTTAAAAGAAACTAAAATGTATTAGAGAAACTATGCATTCATTATCATTGTAAAGTTATTTTAATAATGATTTTCTATAACCATATGATGCTGACCATTTAAAAATGTGACATCTTTTTAAATTATAAAAATAATGCAAAAACATTGCAAAATATTTGATTATAGGAAAGAGCACAGTACCACTACCTTCATACACAATTGTGTACATTTTGTCATTTATCCTCACAGACTCTTATGCACATTTTATATGGTTGTGGATGTATTTTTTATATTTAGTAATCTATTAGGTGCCTTTTTGCATTTACTACATTTGCATAACCTTATTTATAATAAGAAATAGCAATAGTCTATTGTAACTTTTAAAAACATTATTCTTTTGTTGACTATTTTTCAATTAAAATATCACTTTCATAAATATATATTTAAATATAATCATGTTATCCATTTTAGGTGATGTCATTGGGAAGCATGATTACTAAATTCAAATGTGTAACTTTTTTTATAGTTCTGAACACATATCAAGAAATTGCTTTAGAAAATGATGATACACATTTAGAGTGCAATTAGTGATGTATGAAACTGTCGATTTCACTGCACCACCACCAAAAATTATTTTAAGAAATTAATTTAATAACATTTTCTTGTTTTGAGTTTTGTTTTGCTTTAAAGCAATGTCTTTGACAGAGTAAGTCCAACGCTGTTGTGGAAGTGTACTTGTAGTTAGGGATCTAAGACTTTTTTGGTGGAATTTAGCAAAAAAGGAAAGTGTAAAGAAGAAGGTGATTTTCTCCTGGGGTGGAGTGGGGAAAGTTTCTATTTAAAAACCCAGGACTCTTTTTCCCCACCTTTTAGATTCTGGTTTTAAAATTTGGCCTATTCTTTTACTCCCTTATAATGATGTTTTGCAAATAAAGAAATAATCCTCACCATCTGCTATTTTATCCAGGGATCTATAATTTTTGTCCCAGAGGACACTTGCTTTGTGTGTGTCAGTGGAAGATAAGGGCTCATGTGAAGCTCTGTCTGAACTGACCTGTGTATTCCCACCATCAGAGCTCCGCAGCCAGGGGGAGTCAATGGCTAATTTCTGAGTAGTCTGGTGAGAGAGCAGCAATTTGAATATAAAGTCTGTTTTGGAGATTCCTATCAAGTTTTTTGAAGGATGTTTTTTAATTTCTGGTACTTGGAGGTCCTGAGACTTAACAGCCTTAGGTCATTTGGCTGCTGGTCAGGTAGAGCCAGTGATTCAGTTACTTCTGTCACTCGGAGCAGGCAGGACAAAGGGACCTTGCCAAGAACTTACTGTAGGTCAGCCATGAGGGGAGTTTGTAACAGACTGCTACTATGAAAGTTGTGTTTGTGTGTACATCTGTACAGGCATTGGCAAGAGAAGTAGTGGGGTTTATGATTGCATTTGTTATGTAAGTAATATAGGGGTGAGGTAAATTATATAGTATTTTTTGTTTTTAATCTTTGCCTATACTATAGTTGGGATCTGGAATGGCCCCTAATGGCCAATGTGTTAGAGGCTTGGTCCCCACTCAGTTTGAGGCTATTGGGAGTTGTGGAAAAGTTTAAGAAGTGGGGCTTGGTTTTCAGGTCACTAGGGCATGCCCTTGGAGGGGATTGTGGGACTCTGGTCTCTTCCTTTATCTCTTTTGCACTGTGGTCCTGAGATGGGTGGTTTTGCTCTGATGTGTACTCCTGCCATGGTGTGCCTAAAGGTCTGAAAGCAATCGGGCAAATAGATCATGTACTGAACTCTCCAAAACCGTGAGCTAAAAAAAAAAACAATTTCCCTTTGTAAGTTGATTATTTCAAGGAATTCTTTATAGTGATAGAAAACTGACTAACAACCTAAAAGATCTATTTCTCTCTGAAGTAAAAACTGGGACTATGTGTGATTATTGGTTCTGCTTCTTAGGGCAAAGTGCAAGATAACCACACCATTCTATATATTAATTAGAACAAAGACCAAGTGTCTACATGTGTAAGTGTGTGTGCATGTGTCTGTTTTCAGCAATTGAAATAAATCTGGTGGATTGCTAAATGGGAAATAGGCTTGAGAATTTTTCTTTTTAAAGGTAGAATGGACTTAAGCAGAGTTTAGCGTGTGCTGAAAGAATAAATAGAAAATGTCGGAGAAAGGGCGTGGCTAATGAAACAGTGCTCCTGAAAGATAGCTTACTCACTCCTGAAGATACAGCTGAAAGGTGATAGAAACTGGAAGAGAAAACCCAGGGTTTGATGGTGAATTTGGAAACCATAAGGAAGCGAAAATAACAAGTTCTGAAAACAGTGAATTTGTCATGGGAGAGCATGTTGAAGATGGAAAAAATAAAAACAGGGAGTTTTCAAAGGCAAGGACAAATAGAATGAAAACTCAAAAATATAAGATTAGGCTTGTATTTGGCACTTTAGAAAATCAGAGTTAAGCAGTGGCGCATGCATAAGGCCCTGGGTTCAATCTCCAGCACCACACACACACACCACACACACACACACACAAAGACAAATACTATATGATTCCACCTACATGAGGGTATCTAGGAATACTGAAATTCATAGTGACAGAAAGTAGATTGGTCATTGCTAAGGTCTAGGGGAAGCAGGGATGGAGAATTAGTGTTTAATGGATACAGAGTTTCAGCTGGAGAAGATTAGAAAGTTCTAGAGATAGATGGTGATGATGGCTGCCAAATAATGTCAGTGTGCTTAATACCACTGAACTTGAGAATGGTTTAATGAAAAATTATATGTTATGTATATTTTGCCACAATAAAAAATGTTGAGTGCTAAGAAAGAAAGAAAGAAATAAGACATATCTAACAAAAGTGTAGTGATCTCTTGCCAACCACAGTTTTTGGAACTGTAGTATCCATTTATATAATTTAAATTCTTATAACAAATATTTAAAATATGAGATCTTTCACTCGTGCAAGTTTTTGTTTTATCCCTTATAGGTATTCTTAAACCTGGTCATCAAAGCTACTTACTAAACTCTATAATAAGTTAGACTCACTATTATAATAAAAAAATTCTGGGCTCTTCCTCAGAAACTTTGAATCATAACTTCCAGGAATGGGGGCCCAAAATTAATATTTTAGCAGGAACTTTCTGGTGATCCGTATGCAACAAAAGAATCTTAACCCTCTAAAATATTTCTCCTCCTTCAGTTCTGGGTATAGGTCTTTAGGGGTTATGCAGAGAAAAGATATCTTTAAAATTTTGTCTTTTCAACAAATGTATGAAAAACCAGGCTGTGGAAATAATCTTGTTAATTTATAAAAAGACATAAACCTTCTGTAAAAGGAAATGAGGGAGCCCCAACAATAACAGATAATGAAATTATTGCCATCTTTGGTGAATGAGGGTTCAACATCAGGTATTATTTGATTAAGAAAAAGAAATTTGACAATTCTAACAAACACCTTAAATGCTATAAAGCAATTTATTCATGTATTACTATTACCTATTATATTAATGCAATTATTACTGTTAGTTTTTATATTAATATGTTACTATTGATCACTATATTACTATATAATAAATGTTACCAGTTCTTGTAAGGCCTTTCATGAGCCCTGTGTAGGACAGAGCCTTTGGATCTAGGTATAGAAAGAGTGCAAATGTTAGACACTGAATTTCAAGCAGTATAAAATGGTTCCCAATCTTTTTTAACTGGATAGTCAGTCTATGAATGCATTTGCCTCTACAGATCATGGGACAGCAATAGTGGTTCTGAAACAGTTAAAAGAAGTGCCGTGGTAGGGGATTTCCTACCAGAACAGATTTTTTGTTTGTTTTTGCTTTTGTTTTGTTTTGTTGGTGCTGGAGATTGAACTCTGGGCCTTGTGCCTTCCAGGCAAGCACTCTACCACTGAGCTATACCTCCAGCCCCAGAACAAGTTTTAATAACAAATATGATTTGCTTTGGACAAGATGCCTTTCAGATTTTTATTTTCTCTATTTTCAAGTTTTACATATACTTAACTAACACATTTTTTTTCTATCCAACCTTTTATTTTTGCCAACCAACTGTTCTGCCAGTCCCAGAACTTTTCATGAGCATAGCTTCCTGTGGTTAGCAAGGGATCACTGTAATTATTTTAGGCATGAAAATAAGCATTGTACAATCACTCTTCATTACCTTAAGAAAAATTGGATAAGCAACTTCAAGCATTTTTTTTAAAATGTGGTAGGGCGAGTATTAATAATTTAAGGAAGCAATAATTCCATTCCCCATCTCTTTCCATCCTGGTGAAACAATCTTATAGAAAAAAAGAAAGGAAAAAAGTAGGCTCTATCTGCTCAAGTGGACTATCATGAGGGCATTTGTAAAGGTGAAACCTTAGGAGCTACAGCCTGCAGGCAGTCATACAACTTTTCATAATTGAACTGACACTCTGTTGAAGCGATCAGGAACAAAGAGGGGTCTCTGTCACCTGTATAGGCTGCTCCAACATCAGTTGTTAATGACAGGGAAGGATACAATGCCACAGCAGAATGCTGGGCTCAAATGAGGCAGGGAAATTGGCAACCACAGTGGAATAAGAAACTGGACTTGCTCTATTTTCTCTGAACCTGGTCAGCCTAGGGATCCTTGTACATTCCCTTGAAAAGAGTGGAATTAAGTACCAAAAACTAATATTTATCTGCTGCTTTCCTACCTCTGAGGGGGAGGACTTGGATCCAGGAATAATTTGACATAGGAAAACAAAAATTGAACAACTCTACTAGCTGGTGTTATGGAGCAATTTATTCATGTTACATACATGAATATTTCATCTTTTTGAAACTGAGTTTTGCAAAACTTGTTTGTGTATGTGTGTGTGTCTTAGGGATTTTTTTTTTCCGGTACTGGGGATGGAACTCAGGAGCTCATTCATGCTAAGCAAGTGCTCTATCACTGAGCTGTATCCATAGCCTGTATATATTTGATTTTTACACACAGGAAGAAGAATCTGTCCTTGAATAAGGTGTGGGAGAAAAAGAAAAGGGTGATGGAAATTGTTCTTAGGAAAAGTGCAAGAAATTTGAGGAAAACAATGCAAATTTTGAAACAAGAGGGTTTTCCAGGACTACTGACTTAATACAAATTCTGTTTTTAATGCTGAATTTGCAGCTATCAGAATCCATATGTATTTTTTTTTCGTTTTGCATTTTTTGATTGCTATTGTATAATAGACTTGCTGTGGAGGGTCCCTGTGGAAATACCGGTGAAGGAGCAGACTTCTTTTTTAACTGATTAAAATGTGTGGAGCTCCTGTGATGATTTCCTCTGTGTTTCCTTTGGCTGCAGATAATACCACAAAGCTTACTCAGTGACGCACATGGGCAGCTGATAACAGCTGACACAAGTGAACCTTAAGCCAAGTGTGTATTATCAGAAATCGAGCTAAAAAACCCCATAAAAGTCCCCACCGCCTGATTTGAAAACATAACTTTTGCAATCTTTTCGTGACATGGTAGTTGATATTTTTAATTTTACGTGCTAAAGTGCTTGCAGTAAAATCTGGAATGAGAATAAGAGAATATCCTTTTATTGACTATGAGCTAGATATAGGACGTAAGTTATCTATGCACTCTTCAATTGCAGAAAATCTGAGAATTGCATGAAATTAATATCATTCACTTGGATTTATAGGTATATAGACAGTCTATTTGCCTTTAAAATTTGAATAATATTTTATTCAAAGTTAAACATTGACAGAATTTTAAAATCAAAAAATACCATAAGTATTTTAAAAACAGTAGTCCTTTTGCTACATTCCTTCCCACCCTAAATTCTAGCTTTCTAGAGATAACCACTTTCAACCATTTCAGTTATGTTTATTATTATTTTAATATTTTAAAATAAACTACTTGTACTATTATTTCTTAATATTTTCTTCCTAGAAGTTATATAAAGACTTCCTATTATAGAAAAAAAGTTTTCTCTGCTATCCCATGCTGCTCTATCCACACTTTCCTTTTCTTATCCTTTCAATGTAGTTTTAAGATGTTTTGGTACATTTTTCTTCATTAAATCCCATGCTTAATATGATTATTCAAAATGTAACTCACAACTGACCCACAGTTAATTGTGATCATATATCTTTCTTGTGTAACTTTTCATATTGTCTACTAATTACCTTTTGTCAAGATTAGTTTTCTCTGCATCCCATTATTAATTTATTCTCAGACTTCCCAGAGGATTTACTTCAGATAGCCTTTCATCTTTCACGATGTTCACATATGGATGCCCTGCTGACAGCCTGCTGCAGGAAGCCTGAGATGGCCACCGGTCACTGCTCCTATGAAAGTTCAAGGCATACTTGCTCTGAGATGCTTCCAGCCAATGGGGGAGTCTGGAGGGGATATTAAGTTCCATTTCTATCCCAGTACCAGTGAGTAGCCTTTGATTAGGGGCTCCCCACTCTCTTGGTTGAAACTTTCTCATAACTTTGCTATGCTTTGGGGATTTCCTTTCCAATCCTTCCTTCTCTCTCTCCTTTCACAGGAGTCATATCTGTACCATAGCCTGAAGGTACTCCATGTCTAATTCTGGTCCATCCTCCTTATCCTACACAAACATTTTCCTCAATAGATCTCTTGTATGTCTAATCTTATCATGACACCTGCTTCTCTGAGGATATAAAGGATAAAGTGGATACTAGGAGGGATCTGAGAAAATAGGCACAAAGATGGGATTGAGAACTGGTTTGCTCTTTTCCCACATGGTGAGGAGAGGATCCCACCCTGAGAAGAATGTGAGTTTGAAGGATGCAAATACTGTTTCAGTTCCAATCACTTAAGATTTCACTTGAGGTAATTCAGGGAACTGAAATCCAGAGGGTTTATTATTGATAAGTTGTGTTGATATCCTAAAAGGGTAATGGCAAATGGAGTAGTTAACAGTTAAAAACTCAAACATAAGTGTCATAGGGACTTTTGGTAGCTTACATGTAAGCCCCAGTCTCCTATAGTAGAGAAGTATGCATAGCTGAGAAGCAGATGTGGCATTTTATAGTTAGAGTCACTAAAGCCTCAGAAACATTTAAATGTGCAGTCAATGCATGTCCTGGGATCCTGATACATGGGATGGAGACATCTAGGAAAATGTCTTTGAGGGGTTTGGGTGCAACAGATCTCCTGAGTCTCATAATCTATAGAAATTGCAAGGAGGTGCCTTCCCTGTGCTGCAGAGGTCTCTTTCCCACAAAGCAGGTGCCCCGTCAGGAATGCCTCAACTCCCTATCCTGGTTGTCAGGCTGATGACTAGGGCTAAGAACCAATACAATCTTACTGGGCATGTGCTGGGATTGATGAGAGAGGAAAAGCAAGGATTAGTTAGCAGGTAAAAGCAGGAGCCAAGGGAATATACCTGTGATTAGATTTTGAGGAAGTCTGACTGAGGAGGTTAGATGTGGTTGAGGAGGCCAAAAGTAAAAATGTATAGAAAAAAACTTTATTAACTTGGGTGTGCTTTCTTGGGGCAAAAGATTTAACACTCTCTCAAGGATTCCAGGCAATTAAACAAACTTGCTAGGGTAGATCTTTGAAACCTAGAGAAAGCAGTGGTCTGAGTGAAGTTGAAATGGCAGACAGTGGAAGGGATACAAAGGATAGGAAAGACAACAAGAAGTGAAGATTTTTCACTAGATGGTAATGCCTATCAGAAGGCATACATCTCAGAAGAGGCAGTATACAACCAAATATACAAAATTACTTGATCGTTTGGTATTACCCAGTCTTCATGATCAGGAACTAATGAAAGAGAGACATGAAGAGAGGCCATAGTGGCAGAGATGGAGGGTATACATGGGGGAAATAAGTGAGTCTGACAGCAGTGACTTATCAACTTACCAAGACCAATATGTCTACTACAGCCTCTGAACATCCAATTGCCCATAACCAAGAGCATTGATGAACCCCTGACATGGCATAATTACTCCAGGAGACCAAACAACCACTTGGTGGCAAGTAAACTGTATGGGGCTTTTACCTTCTGGAAAGGCCAATGGTTTCTCTATTCTGGGATAGATAACTATTTGGGGTATGAGATTTCCTGTCAATAGAAATTTAGCCAGCACTTTCTTGGGGTTTATAGGATATCTGATCCCTTAGCATCAAATTCTACATAGCATGACATCAGAAAGGAGACCTACTTTGTTGTGATGGTGATGTGGGGGATAGATTATGACTATGGACCCACTGGTCAGATCACTTGCTGCCCCATCTAGAAGCAGCTGCTTCATAGCAGCTACAACAATTCATGTTGGAATTGTTTTTTAAAGGCACAGTGAAGGAGGCTATACTCTTCAAAGACGGAATGCCTTTTCCAGAATGTGTAACATTAGCCCATTTGGTCCAATACCTAGAAAAACTTACATTGAATAACAGATATACCATTTATGGTAACTTTGCAATAATTATTATGTTCACAGAATTGAAAACATGGGACTTAATGGGTTAAATCAGACAGATATATGCATTATCAGAGGCTTTCATATAGTATCAGGGTCCCAACAGGAAACTGGAACCAGGTGTGACCCTATCCCAGTAATTCACTAGGGACCTTTTTATTTCCCATTTTGCAACTTTGTCCTTTGCGGAGTTATAAAGTTTTATAACTATATATGACTATAGTGTATAACAGATATAGATTGCATACACACACACACACACACACACACACACACACACACACAAACATATGTATGACCCTAACAGCAAGTTTGTTTCACATATTTGTTTTAAACCTATAATATTTACCTTATGGAATAGCTAATATTGCCTCTATTTTACGGGTAAAAGATGGCATATCACTCAGTTTGTTCCTTTACTCATTTAACACGCAAATTATTGAACTCCAGTTATGCACCAGGCAATATTCTTAACATAGTAAGCATGTAACAATAACAATCCACTTTAGTGTGGCAGTAAAAATGTTCCAATAATGCAAAAAATGTTTTTCCTACAAACCTTCTGCTGGGTTTCCCTATTCTAATGAGCCAGGGAACTACTACTTTATATAAATAGGCAAATAAATTATTTCACAGGTATTAAAATTATTTCAAGTACATTGAAAGGATCAATGATAAATCTGGAATTTGAATTTCAACATAATTTACTACTGTTATTAAAAAGATTGATTATTATCTTGTCTTTTTGTGTAGTTTTTCTTCTTGAATATTCAAAAGCAACATCCTGAAGGATTTAAAAACTCTTATGGGAAAATCAGCACTAATTCATCATTTAGAATGTTGCCCTTGAGTTGCAGTTTACACTCGTGCTTCCTTTGAAGAAATAATTTGGTAATCAATGTAATAATTTATACAAAATTAAAAGAAGGCTTGTGCATTTGAGGAATAGTTGTGGTTGCATTTAATTCTTCCTTTAAAACAAGTTATTTTAGGATGGTAGCATATTATTTGCTAATTATTTCAGCAATTAGAAGCATGCTCAAATGCTACTTGCACAAATCTATTAGAATCACAGTACAGATGATTGTGTGTGTGTGTGTGTGTGTGTGTGTGTGTGTCTGTCTGTCTGTCTGTCTTTACTGGTGGCAATTGGAGATAAACAAACATTATTGGACACTTTTTGCATGTGGGACTTGAGTGGGAAAAATTAATGTCAAATCCTATATAAAACCATACTTTAAAAAATGACAATAATCAGACCATGAGGGTAAATGCCATCTCTAAGTAGTTATGGCATTATTTTGGTGAATAGACTTATACAGCTAAGCACCTCTCAAAGCAATTTTTATCTTTTAACAAATATGAGATGGATCAGCATAGTGAATTACTCATTAAAGGCTTGGCAAGAAGGATGAGTTACACCGAGCAAATGTGAGTTTATGACTCTTTGGGGTATGTAGGCACTTAAGTCCTTGGGATCTAAATTTGGGTAATTCAAAAGTGTAAAATTGCCAGCCTAGTTAAAAGAGGCAGAAATTTTGCAATGCTTTTAGAAGGCAACTTTAATATGAGATGAGCACTGAAGTCACACAGGGCATAGCAATGTTATGTTAATGACTTATTTTGTCATGGAGGAACGGTTAATTTAGTCTATGAAGAAGATGGAGCCTTATATCCTTCTAGGAAGAAAAGAGACAATCAGGTAGGACTTCTTCCTTAAATCTCTTTGAATTAGTTGTTATTTCTGATTTTGAAAGGATTCTTCCTAATAAGTAGGCATTTAGAGTTTGGAAAAGTGTGATTCTAGAAAATAAAAAAAAAAAAACAAATCTATGAGATGCCTTCATTCTCATAAGCAACTAATATTAGATCAAAGACATCCAGATATGTTTTTTTGCTAGATACTGGTATCTCTGATGAGATGATTTGCTTAGTATAACACATTCTCATATTTCTCAATGTATTTTACTTCCCTCACCTTCAAACATTGTGCCAGTTACTATTCCTGTATTTCACTATTGAAATAAAATAAATGCAGATAGGAGTTTTGGAACACATTTTTAAAAAATTTTAAATAAGTGTGCTCCTTCTCTTTACTCTTATGGAGTAATAAGCAAATAGAAAACTGGATCTCCCTACTCACCTCATTAAACACTGGACAAGAGATGATGCAGAATTTTGACCCTTAAGGAAAAGAAACAAAATGAGCTCACAATTGTGTCAGTTTATTACCTATACAATAGTACAGGAGGGTGCATGCCAGAGACCAGAGTGTTGACCAAGTTGAGGAGAAAGAGGTTCAAATCCAAAAAGCCAAGTTACCTAGAAGTTACAGGAAAGAATACCATGAGAAGGAAGCATAGACATAACTCTGGGGGGTCTTGCAGGGGTGTCTCCACAAGTCTGATGAATAATGATCTCTATAATGCATGGGAAGAAACTGAGATTAGAGAGGAAATGCCACAAGAGTAGGAAGAATAATTCTCAATTAGAGCTCAAACTGAAGAGTTCATATTTCTGCTAATTGAAAATAATTTGTCATATGAAGGGCATTGACTGGAATGCTCAGAAGTGTCTTACCTTCATTGTGAGGTTAAATTAGCACTGTGCTACAGGCTACTCTCAACATGCCTTAATGAAGGTTAAAAACAACCTCAAAATAATTTTGCTGATTCCAAGTAACTTAAATGCATGCCCAAGCAAAATCTAATGCTATATAAAATAACATGACAAAACCCAGTAAAGAGCAACATAAAATTCATAATGAATGGCATCAAACACAAAACTACCAGGCATGCACAAAGAAAATATGATTGAAACTAGCAGACATAGATTAAGACAGCAATTACAAATATGTTCAAGAAGGTGGAAGAAAACATGAACATGATAAGAGAAATAACCTAAATGGAACTTAAATAACAGAAATATTATATCTGAAATGGAAATTAGAGTCAAATGAAGTCTGTTGACAGAGAGTGTAGAGAAAAGATCAGTGAACCTTAGGACAGAGAAACTATCTAAAATAAGGCACAGAGGAAAAGAGTGAAACAAATGAACAGAGCATACATTTTGTGGGGAACAATATCATGTAGTCTAACATACATGTAAGTGGACTCCCAGATGAAGGTACTGAGAAAGCCAGAAAAAAAATATTCAAAGAAATGGCCAAAGATGTTCTCAAATTTGATTATTATAGATGAGAATTTTAAAAAGAATAAAAATAAAAATAAAAACATTATATATACAGAAACAAATAAGAACAATCACAGATTTCTTGTCAGAATCCATGAAAATTAAAGGATGTTTTTAAGGTTCTGAAACAAACAAAATTCACCTTGAATTTCATACTATTGATAATGTGTTTCGAAACAAAGACAAAATGAACTCCCTCTCTCTCTCTCTCTCTCTCTCTCTCTCTCTCTCACACACACACACACACACACACACACACACACACACACATACACACATGCACACACCCCACACCCCTGAGAAAATTTGTCATCAGTAGATTTATAAATGGAATGTTAGGGGAGACCCAACATGGCGGCCGGCGAAGAAGCAGTATTTTCAGTATCTCCACAGTAACGCGTTCAGAAAGACCCATTAATACACCTAGAATCTACCTACGGAGGGACTTCTAGCAAAATTCCGTGGAAAGGAGACCTGCCGGGAATCAGTAAGTTTATCAGAGGTGACAGTTTGTCCTAGACGAGTGAATCTTGGCCACGCGGCGCAGGGGTTCAGTCTCACTGCCAGCCGCTGCCAAACGGCGCCTCCGGCGCCGCCTGCCCGGTTCTGCAAACAGCCCCAGGCGGCCGGGCCCAGCGCGGCGATAAGGGTCCCCGCCCGCACGCCAAACAGCCCCCCACCCACCCAGCGCAGGAGGCGACGTGAAGGGAATCTAACCAAGCCTTTATGAAATAGCGAACTGGGCTGCATACGGGGGTTGCTGAAGTGCTGAAACTGGTGCTCAGAGTAGCGGCTTTAATAGAGACTTTGCACAGCTTGTTAGAGCTCCTTTCACCATTAGTCTGTAGTGGACCACCCGAACAAGCAGCAGAAAAAACAAAGAGATTGAAAAAGAGACGCTTGGCTCCCGGACGCTTTCCTGTTCAGAGCCACGGGCGCTTTGCGCCCATCTGCTTCCTCTTTCACTTCGCCCCCTGCGGAGAAGCTGAATGGGTAATCAGCAGTGGATCTTAAGTTCCTGAGGCAAAGAAAGCTCAGTACACCCCGCCCTTTTTTTTTTTTGAATAATGTCTATACAGGGAGAGTTAGTGGTCTGAAATTGTTGGCTGGGCTGGGGTTTCGGGGCCGAAAACCCACTCCGCGGGAGCCGCCATTTGCTTTCGGCATGCTGCCTTGATGGCCTTGTCTACACGGTCCAGCAGCCACATCTAGAGACTGGAATTGGGCTGCATGCCGAGCCCTGTCCTCTGAAGGCTGGACCACGGCCTCAAGCGCATCGGTCGCCTGTTCCCTGCTGCACCTTGGGGCAGAGCCTGCTCTGGGGTCGTTGGGCATCCCCCTGCGAAGGAACCCGTGCTCCGGAGGAGGGGGTTGGAGAGCCGCAGCGGCAGCCGCTTGGGCCCCAGGAGCTAGGCACCGGGCCGAGGAGCAGCGGAGGCCGCGGCGGCGCTGCTAAGGTCGTGGACCAGCGCGGTGCCCAAAAACGCGGTTATCGCTCCCACCAGGACTGACAACAGAGGTCCCTTGCACCAGCTACCAGGGGAGTTGCTACCTGAGGGCAAACAAACTCGCTGGGGGTCCTCAGCCCCAAGCCCTGGGGGTCCGAGGGAGGAAAACAGAAAGGGTGTGCCCAGGCATCCTGGAAAACAGGGCTCCCAGGAGCAGCAGACCCGGCGTGTGGCCAGTAATGTGGTAAGCATCACAGGCGAGTGGGGCCTGGATTGAGGAACCACAAGAGAAGGACCTAGCACTCAGGACTGGAGACTCGCACAGTATGGGAAGAAGAGCTGAGGCACAGTGATCGGTTTCCACCTATCAAGAGGAGAAGCCTGGCCCAGCGGGCATAGCTCCACCTACTGGAAGAGAAGTTAATCGAGCTCTATGACTGCATTTATTATTATTATTATTATTCTTTTTTTTTTAATGATTATTATTAGTATTTTTTTTTATTTTCACTTTTTGTAGTTGACGTTGTTGTTGTTCTTTAACTTTCTTATCAATGGTTTCAATTTTTTTTAATTCTTTTTATTCTATTATTATTACTATTCTTTTTTTAAACTTCAATTTCCATTTTTTAATACCATTATAATTTTTTGTTTGTTTGTTTTAAATTTTTATTTTTTCGTTTTTTCTCTCTTTCATCTCACTTTTCTCTTTTGTCTATTCATTTCTTTTCAACTTTCTTATTCCCCCTCTCTTGAACCCCACCTGCCTACACTCACTCTCTTTAGTGACTTCTTCCCTTCCCCTCTAATACCTCTCCTCCCAAGCATCAAATAAATTTATAAGAGTAAACAGTAACTCAGCAGTCAAACAGAACAAGAAGTATCATGAGCATAAAAAAGCAAGGAAGAAAAGGAGTACAAACAATGCAGGACAGCCTAAATATTCAGGAGGACCTGGAGTCATCAGAAAAATGGCCATATAAAGAACTCAAGGAACACCTTAGACAGATGGAAAGGAACCTTAAAGATCACATTGAAAAGGAATTACAAAAACAGATAAAAGAAGAAGTTAAGAATCTTTATCAGGAGATAGAGATTATTAAAAAAAATCAAACAATAATTCTAGAAATGAAGGAAACGATAAACCAAATTAAAAACTCAATCGAGACTATCACTAACAGAGTGGAGCAAGTAGAAGCCAGAACGTCAGATAATGAAGACAAAATATATCAACTTGAAAAGAGTCTAGCCAACTCAGATAGGCTGGTAAAAAATCACGAGAAAAACATCCAAGAGATTTTGGATAACTTAAAAAAACCAAACTTACGAGTCATCGGGGTAGAGGAAGGCACAGAGATTCATGCCAAGGGAATGAATAACCTGCTGAATGAGATAATTACAGAAAACTTTCCAGAAATAAAAAAGGAAACAGATATACAAATTGTAGATGCATACAGGACACCGAGCACACAAAATCACAGTAGACCAACGCCAAGACACATTGTTATGAAGCTATCCAATATACAGAACAAGGAGAAAATATTAAAAGCTACAAGAGAAAAGAGACAGATTACATTTAGGGGTAAACCAATAAGGTTGACAACGGATTTTTCATCACAGACGCTGAAAGCGAGAAGATCCTGGAACAACGTATTTCAAACACTGAAAGACAATGGATGCCAACCAAGAATTCTGTATCCAGCAAAATTAAGCTTCAGATACGACAACGAAATAAAAATCTTTCATGATAAACAAAAGCTAAAAGAATTTGTAGCCAGAAAACCAGCATTGCAAAGCGTCTTGAGCAAAACTCTACACGAGGAAGAAATGGAAAACAATAACCAAAACCATCAGCGGGAAGTGCCTCGGTAAAGACAGAGGAAGGGGGGAAAGCTAATCATGGAGAAACAAACTAAATTAGGGTGAAAAAAAAAAAAAAGATAAATAATCAAACATGGCAGGAAGTACAAACCATATATCAATAGTAACTCTAAACGTTAATGGCTTAAACTCTCCAATAAAGCGACATAGGCTGGTAACATGGATTAAAAAAACAAACCCAACAATATGTTGCATCCAGGAGACACATCTGATTGGAAAAGACATACACAGACTCAAGGTAAAAGGTTGGGAAAAAATATACCAAGCACACGGTCCTCGTAAGCAAGCAGGCGTGGCCATTCTCATATCGAATAAAATCGACTTCAAGACTAAGTTAATCAAAAGGGATAAGGAAGGACATTATATACTGTTAAAAGGAACCATTCACCAACAAGACATAACAATTATCAATATTTATGCACCAAATAATGGCGCTGCGACGTTCATAAAACAAACTCTCCTCAAGTTCAAGAATCAAATAGACCACAACACAATAATCATGGGTGACTTCAACACACCTCTCTCACCATTGGACAGATCCTCCAAACAAAAGTTGAATAAAGAAACTATTGACCTCAATATCACTATCAATAACCTAGACTTAACTGACATATATAGAATATATCAACCATCATCAAGTGGATATACTTTTTTCTCAGCAGCACATGGAACCTTCTCAAAAATAGACCATATATTATGCCATAGGGCAACCCTCGGTAAATACAAAGGGGTTGAGATAATACCATGCACTCTATCAGATCATAATGGAATGAAACTGGAAATCAATGATAAAAGAAGGAAGGAAAAATCCTACTTCACATGGACAATGAACAATATGTTACTGAATGATCAATGGGTTACAGAAGACATAAAGGAGGAAATCAAAAAATTCTTAGAGATAAATGAAAATACAGAAACAACATATCGGAATCTATGGGACACAATGAAAGCAGTTTTAAGAGGGAAATTCATTGCCTGGAGGTCATTCCTCAAAAAAAGGAAAAACCAACAAATAAATGAGCTCACACTTCATCTCAAAGCCCTAGAAAAGGAAGAGCAAAACAATAGCAAATGTAGCAGAAGGCAAGAGCTAATTAAAATCAGAGCAGAAATCAATGAAATTGAAACAAAAGAAACTATTGAAAAAATTAACAAAACAAAAAGTTGGTTCTTTGAAAAAATAAATAAGATCGACAGACCCCTAGCCATACTAACGAAGAGAAGAAGAGAGAGAACTCAAATCACTAACATACGGGATGAAAAAGGCAATATTACAACAGACGCTTCAGAAATACAGAAAACAATTAGAAATTATTTTGAAAACCTATATTCCAATAAGATAGAAGAAAGTGAAGACATCGATAAATTCCTTAAGTCATATGATTTGCCCAGACTGAGTCAGGAGGAAACTCACAACTTAAACAGACCAATATCAATAGATGAAATAGAAGAAGCAATCAAAAAACTTCCAACCAAGAAAAGTCCAGGACCGGATGGGTATACAGCGGAGTTCTACAAAACCTTTAAAGAAGAATTAATACCAATACTTTTCAAGTTATTTCAGGAAATAGAAAAAGAGGGAGCTCTTCCAAATTCATTCTATGAGGCCAACATCACCCTGATTCCGAAACCAGACAAAGACACCTCAAAGAAAGAAAACTACAGACCAATATCTCTAATGAACCTAGATGCAAAAATCCTCAATAAAATTCTGGCGAATCGGATACAAAGACATATCAAAAAAATTGTGCACCATGATCAAGTAGGATTCATCCCTGGGATGCAAGGATGGTTCAATATACGGAAATCAATAAATGTTATCCACCACATCAATAGGCTTAAAGATAAGAACCATATGATCATCTCGATAGACGCAGAGAAAGCATTTGACAAAGTACAGCATCCCTTTATGTTCAAAACATTAGAAAAAATAGGGATAACAGGAACTTACCTCGACATTGTAAAAGCTATCTATGCTAAGCCTCAGGCTAGCATCATTCTGAATGGAGAAAAATTGAAGGCATTCCCTCTAAAATCTGGAACAAGACAGGGATGCCCCCTCTCACCACTTCTATTCAATATAGTTCTCGAAACACTGGCCAGAGCAATTAGACAGACGAAAGAAATTAAAGGCATAAAAATAGGAAAAGAAGAACTTAAATTATCACTATTTGCGGATGACATGATTCTATACCTAGAAGACCCAAAACGGTCTACAAAAAAACTACTAGAACTAATTAATGAATTCAGCAAAGTGGCAGGATATAAAATTAACACACATAAATCAAAGGCATTTCTGTATATCAGTGACAAAACTTCTGAAACGGAAATGAGGAAAAACACTCCATTCACAATAACCTCAAGAAAAATAAAATACTTGGGAATCAACCTAACAAAAGAGGTGAAAGACCTATACAATGAAAACTACAGAACCCTAAAGAAAGAAATAGAAGAGGATCTTAGAAGATGGAAAAATATACCCTGTTCATGGATAGGCAGAACTAACATCATCAAAATGGCGATTTTACCGAAAGTTCTCTATAGGTTCAATGCAATGCCAATCAAAATCCCAATGGCATTTCTTGTAGAAATAGATAAAGCAATCATGAAATTCATATGGAAAAATAAAAGACCCAGAATAGCAAAAACAATTCTAAGCAGGAAGTGTGAATCAGGTGGTATAGCGATACCAGATTTCAAACTTTATTACAGAGCAATAGTAATAAAAACAGCATGGTACTGGTACCAGAACAGGCGGGTGGACCAATGGTACAGAATAGAGGACACAGAGACTAACCCACAAAGCTACAACTATCTTATACTTGATAAAGGAGCTAAAAACATGCAATGGAGAAAGGATAGCATCTTCAACAAATGGTGTTGGGAAAACTGGAAATCCATATGCAACAAAATGAAACTGAATCCCCTCCTCTCGCCATGCACAAAAGTCAACTCAAAGTGGATAAAGGAGCTAGATATCAAATCAGAGACTCTCCGTCTGATAGAAGAAAAAGTTGGCTCCGATCTACAGATTGTGGGGACGGGCTCAAAATTCCTTAATAGGACACCCATAGCACAAGAGTTAATAACAAGAATCAACAAATGGGACTTTCTTAAACTGAAAAGTTTTTTCTCAGCAAGAGAAACAATAAGAGAGGTAAATAGGGAGCCTACATCCTGGGAACAAATTTTTACTCCTCACACTTCAGATAGAGCTCTAATATCCAGAGTATACAGAGAACTCAAAAAATTAGACAATAGGAAAACAAATAACCCAATCAACAAATGGGCCAAGGATATGAACAAACACTTCACAGAGGAGGACATACAATCAATCAACAAGTACATGAAAAAATGCTCACCATCTCTAGCAGTCAAGGAAATGCAAATCAAAACCACCCTAAGATACCACCTCACCCCAGTAAGATTGGCAGCCATGATGAAGTCAAACAACAAGTGCTGGCGAGGATGTGGGGAAAAGGGTACTCTTGTTCACTGCTGGTGGGACTGCAAACGGGTGCGGCCAATTTGGAAAGCAGTATGGAGATTCCTGGGAAAGCTGGGAATGGAACCACCATTTGACCCAGCTATTGCCCTACTCGGACTATTTCCTGAAGACCTTAAAAGAGCACACTACAGGGATACTGCCACATCGATGTTCATAGCAGCACAATTCACAATTGCTAGACTGTGGAAGCAACCCAGATGCCCTTCAATAGATGAATGGATTAAAAAAATGTGGCAATTATACACCATGGAATATTACGCAGCACTAAAAAATGACAAAATCACGGAATTTGCAGGGAAATGGATGGCACTAGAGCAGATTATGCTTAGTGAAGCTAGCCAATCCCTAAAAAACAAATACCAAATGTCTTCCTTGATATAATGAGAGCAACTAAGAACGGAACAGGGAGGATGAGCAGGAAGAAAAGACTAGCATTAAACAGAGACATGAGGCGGGAGGGAAAGGGAGAAAAAAAGGGAAATCACATGTAAATGGAGGGAGACCCCCATTGTTATACAAAATTACATTTAAGAGTTTACTAGGGGAATGGGATAACAAACATGGAGGGAAATGAATTACAGTAGATGGGGTAGAGAGAGAAGATGGGAGGGGAGGGGAGGGGGGATAGTAGAGGATAGGAAAGGTAGCAGAATACAACAGTCACTAATATGGCAGTATGTAAAAATGTGATGTGTAACCGATGTGATTCTGCAATCTGTATTTGGGGAAAAAATGGGAGTTCATAACCCAATTGATTCTATTTTATGAAATATGATTGGTCATGAGCTTTGTAAAGTTGTGAACATCCAATAAAAAAAAAAAAAAAAAAAAAAAAAAAAAAAAAATAAATGGAATGTTAAAGGAAGTTATTCAGGTAGGAAGTTCCTGTTATATTTTTCTTATTGATTATACCTCTTTATAAAATTGTCATTCTTTCCTTAATGCATTTTATCATAAAATTTAGTTTATCTGAATTCAATATTATCATTTTTACATATTTTACTTTATTTTTTTAACCTTTATTATCTGCTCTAATTTTTTCATCTTTTATGTTTCTAATAAATCAGATTTATTTAGACATACATTTCCCAAGAAGGATAGTTTGATGCTGCTTTGTAAATCACTTTGAAGTGTTTAGATTAAAAAAATATGTACATAATTTGATTTATTGTTATAACAAATAAAAATGATACTGTTCCTCTTGTCATTTTGTTTTACCTTTTCTGAGGCTAAATTTTCTATGCTAATACTTTGTATTCTAAGTTTTAGAGAATATTTATTGGTTTTATATATGTATACATTGCTGGTGCTAAGTGGATGACATTTTACTTGGTTTAATATTGCCTACTGAATTTGAAGGTATCTGGGTGTCTTCTTTCTACTTCTAATTATGATCACATTTATATTAAAAATATGCTTGAATCTTTTTAATATTTATTTTCTAGTTTCAAAATTAGGAAACAATTAATCTGCTAGCTCTAACGTGAGTATTTAATGTATTTTACTATCTTCTAGAGTATATATTCACATTTGTTAATTCATTATGTTTTAATTTTTTAGAAGGTTATCAAACCAAAATGGTTATGTCATTTTATAATTTCACCAGCAATATATGAAAAATATACTAGATAGTGTCATTTTAAAACATTTTAGGCATTAGAAGTTTCATGATTTAATATTTATGTTAATATATGTGACCCATTTTGAGTTAGTTTTTTAAAAGGTGTAACATTAAATGTTTTTCTTTTCGTATAAATATCTGATCACTTTTTCCTGTGGTTGAAAAGATATTTTTTGCCTCTAACTGAATTATCTTAATATTTTTATTGAAAATCAGTTGACTATACAGAATAGATGAGAGTCAATTTCTGAATTATAAGTTTAGTTTCATTGATCTGTGAATCTCTTTTTATGTTGATACCAGACTTTCTTGGCCATTATAGATTATAATATGTATTGAGATTATGTAGTTAAATTCTCCAGTTTGTTTTTAGGATGTTTTGAATCCTTTGCATTTCTACATTAATTTTAGAATTAGCTTGAAAATATACACCAAATAAAAGCAGTTAGAATTTATTACAATTGAATTGGGTAAATTGACATTTTAAGACTTTATTATTTTTCTGAGCCACAAACATCTATGCCTTATCTATTTAACTACATTATTTTTCTCAAAGGTGTTTGTAATTTTTAGTATATGTGTCTTACAAAAAATTTAAAAATTTCTCCTTCTCTCATCAATGACATAAGAATAATGATTCACATTCTCATTTATTCTGCAGTTTGGCTAGAGTGAAAGATGGCTATTTTGGAGAATTATAGTAGATAAATCAAGTAGTAACTATTTACTGCAACTATGGTCTCTATATTAAGATCTTAAAAATGCTTCTTTAAAAAAAAAACCTCAACAAAAACAACATACCAGTTATCCTTTCATCAACTTATTCAATTAGTGCCTGGGGCATTGATATCTCACTAGTTGGGCATCATACTCATCGATAACATTGGTGATTTGTGGATGGGTAAGAAAATTTGCATATATGCTAGGTGCCTTAGTAGTATATGTACTCTTGAAAATACAGGGATAGACACCTCAATACAAGTTTTGGAATCTTTCTTTGGCAGGAAAAGATAGATATCTTCACTGATTTAAAGAACGAATTCTTGAACCCTGTATATTCTTTTTTTTCCTATATTTTTTATTGGTGCTTTATAGTTGTACATACTGATGGGATTTATTGTTACATATTTGTACGTATACACAATATACAATATAACAATATAATTTGGTGACTATTACTTCTTATCACTTCCTCATCTATCGCACCCTTTAGTCTCTTTCCTCTACTGATTTCCCTTTGATTTTCATAAGATCTGCCCCCATCATTCTTTTCCTTTTTCCTAACTTCTGCTTATGGGAAAAAAATATGAAACGGAATCTTCTGAGTTTGTCTAACATAATGGGCTCTAGTTCTATCCATTTTCCTGCAAATGACATAATTTTATTTGTCTTAATGGCTGAATAAAACTCGATTGTATAAATACACCATATGTTCTTTATCTATTCATCCATTGATACACATCTAGTCTGTTGAATTGTGTATTTTTAAATGTTTAGTAGGCCTGTTTAGATTTTGGAGGCTACTTATTCCATGGATGACCTAAAAATCTGCCAACTTTGAGTAAGGCCTCTCCTGATGGCCCAGGCTTCAGTGCAAGCAGCTCAATCATTTGCCTCTTATGTCCAAGGGCATCCTATATCGCTTATCTAAGGCGATTAGTATGCCGCAGCAAGTCCTAAAAGAGAACTACGAAAGAGAGTTGAGATGTTTCTAGGATACAGATTTGGCTCATTTTACTTTCTCCTTGTGGTTGCTCTATCACCAAGAATGCTGGTAGGAATGTCCTTGGTCAGAATCCATTCACTGCTCAGAAGTCTATGACTTAATACCCTCAAGGGAAACATTTGAACAATTGAAGGGGGTGGGGCAGATGGGTAAATGCTCCTCTTGCTTCCTGCCTTCTGATACACAATTCTGGGAGGCATCTTGTAAGTTTCTCAGTTGGGCCTAGCAGAACATTGTAGCATTTCCCTATAGCCATGCACCACAAGGAATACATTTGAGTTGAACAGTTTGGGTTTAATGTTCATTGCAATGAGGACAAAGGCATCCCATGGAGAATTGTGGATGTTTCTGTAAGACTACATTAGAAAAAAACATTAATTTTAGCTATGATGAATATTTTGAGGAGGGTTCAAGAAAGTAGAGCTTTGTTCTGGACTGTATACTGTCAATAAGTGAGGGTAATTTGGATTGGGGATCTTAAATTTCCATCGGGTATGTTTCTCAACCTGGAATTGTTAAAGAATCATATTCAAGGACAACAATGGCAGAACAGAGAGGGTCACTTTCCATGTTGCTCTGTGGGGTGAAAACAAGTAGGTAGACAGGCAGCTTCTCAGCAAGATGGGTGTTAAAAAAAGGAAGAGGACTTTACTGGGAATTAATTCTGGACATTCCAAGCAGATGGGGGAATCTGGAGGTTGGATCTCATAAAGAAGAAATCCCCAGCACCTGCCGGAATGACCCCATGAAAAAAGTGGAGGGATAAGTCAATTAGAGGAACTTGCATTTTTAGGAGGCTTGTGTATGGGTATGGAGAGATCAAAGACACTGCCTGACTAACCTGAAAGGTGTGCTGCATAATATTCCGGTGTGGGAAAAAACCCACATCTCTCTGACTTCCTGTGGAGGACAAAGGAAGAAACCATTTTGCAGCTGTGGCACATGGGCTGGCAGCTGGGGGGACCGATTCCTGGCAAACTGAGCTTGGACAGTAATAGAGGCCTGGCAAACCCACACCACATGACATGGAGTGTGCCTAAGTGACCAGGAGAAAATCAAACATGGAGAGGGGTTTACACAGGGGAATACAGGTAAGGGAAACCAACCCTTTTCCCCACACCCCCAAACCAGCTGGGAGAGACACCACTTGACTGGGAATTCAAAGGGGTGAGGATAGGTTTGATTGAGTTTGGAAACTGAACCAGAGACACTAGAAAACATGGGGTCCACAGGTGACTAACGACTCTAAGGATTGGCTCCTCCACTGCATGAGTGGGACCCAGAGGAGCTCCTGTGGACCAGCAACTGCTGGTCCTGGGAGGTGCACTGATTTCAAATCTTCAGACCAATTGTCATTCAAGGAAGAACCTGAAGCCTGCTTAAGCCTAAACTCTGCCTCCAGGAGCCCAGCCAATGGAATTTCCTCTCTCACTTCCACAACCCTACCTAACACAGAAGAGGAGGGAAGCTGAGAATCTTTTGAACTACAATGAAAACAATTCTTTAATTTTTCATCAAGATCTTTTTTTTTCCTCTTCATTTTTCATTGTGACCTTAATGGTTTATGGGCAGTAATACATATTCATATCAGTTTCTTTTTCCTTATTTCTACCATTTTTTGAAAGCAGGTATTTTTCTTGGATCAGTATTTTGAGGACTAGGATGTTTTATTAGTGCATTTTGGCTTTGTTCTTGTATTTTTAAATTTTTATTTAAAAATTTTTATCTCATACACTATCCTCTCACTTATCTGTGTCCTTCAATCCTGTCTCTTTTCTTCTCCTAATGACCCATCTCCATTGTTCTCTTTTCCCCTCTTCAATGTTTTATTTCTATTTACTCTCCTCCTCCCTCATAATCATCACATCCTTTATCACTTCTGTTCTATCCCTGTTCACTCCTGAAATTGTAAACACTTTTGTAAATTTACTGTTTTTACCGTGGGCAATAACTGATCATAATTTGTGTTTACTGTGACAATTGACATTGTAGAGAATCCCAGCCTCTGGGACAGGAGACCCTATGTTTCTTCTTTGCTAGCAAAGCAATAAACTTCTTTTTCTCAAAACAATGTCTCCATTATTGGATTGGCATCAGGGACAAGGACCAAACTTTCAGCAATAAATTTGGTACCCCTGATAGGACCCAAGAGCAGCCCCCACATCATCTTTCTTGGGAAGGTCTGGTTCTCAAAGTAATTCTGCTTCCATGATGAGGATGTAAGGTGGCTGGCAAACTTGTTGAGAGCCAAATGCAGGAGAGTTAGGACATGGATGAGTTTACCGTGGGTTGAATCCGAGGAACTATTCCTGTGAGTAGAGGGAGGGATTGAGGGTCCATCCCAACAGCTACCAAAGCTCTTTTGCTTCAGGGAACTCCCACCTTCTCTCCCTGAACAGTACAGGTTGTTCCATTATGGTCCACTTTGTGAAAAAGGAAACTGAACTCAGGAAACTTGTGACAACTTTGACTACTTGGTAAGTTCTCTGGTGTATACACCATGACCCTTGATTCCACACATCTGGTTGTTCTTCATGGGAATATCTGGCCCCTTTTTCTGGAGACATCTGTGTGCCACTGTTGTAATGGTCACTATTAAGTAACTTGAGAACCTAGGGGTATTTACTCCCTTTTGATTTGTTCTAGGTTTTTACCTATTTGTTGGTCTTGGGCTTGGGAATTCCCTCTGGTTATCTGTTTTGTTTGTGTCTGTTTCTGCCCCTTTTAAGGCATGGCCAATACTACAGTGATTCTGTAGGTAGTGTCTTGGGAAAGATCCTGGCAGGTCAATTTAAAGGTTACCATCTATTGGCCATGGTTTTGGGGCTCCTCTTTGGTGGACTCTCTCTGGTTGTTTTTTGTTTGTTTGTTTGTTTTGTTTTGTTTTTTTTTTTTTTTTACAATCTTGCAATTGGAGTTGGTCTGTCAGAGATGAAGTGAATTGAAGAAAGGGCCACCACCTATAGGTGTAAGTCTGACTAAGATAATGTTTTACTGTGATGATCTGACTGTTGAATAGCTTTCTGAATTATTGTACAATCTTGCAGTTGGAGTTAGTCTGTCAAAGGTAAAGTAAGTGGAAGAAATTTGTATGTGTGGGTCTGTCTGTTTTAAGGTTCCCATCTGTCAGCCCTAGTTTTGGTGATCCTCTCTTGTCTGTCTGTTTTTTGTCTGTTACTGGCCCTTTACGACATGGGCCAAGCTGCACTGATCTTACCAGTAGTCTCTTGAGGAGAGAGATCTTGGCTGAATGGACAACCTATAGGGATAAGCCTATCTAAGAGAAAGATGGCTTACTATAACACAATCTGGTCTTGGAATTTTTTTTCTGTATTATTATACAATTCTGAAGTTGAAGTTAATCTGTCAGGAGTAAGGTATATGAAGGAGATTCTGTTTGTACAGATAGTTATGCAGTTGCATGATAGGGGGTCTGATCAGTCAGGAACTAACTTGATGATGCCAAAAGACACTGCCTCTGATGTGCAAGGTTAGCAGGCCACCAGAAGAAAGGGTTAAAAAAGATTTCAATCCTTTAAACCCAGTGCTGGTACTCCCAGCACTGTTTCTCAGCCTGGCCCCCAGAATAAAGGGTTAAAAAAGATTTCAATCCTTTAAACCCAGTGCTGGTACTCCCAGCACTGTTTCTCAGCCTGGCCCCAGGCAGCCACAGTTCATCCCCCTGTGGGTCAAGGATACCAGCTCTAAACTAGGGTGAAAATCCCAGAAAGCTGCCTAGGGCGTAGAGAACCTGGCCTCTGCCCCTCCTAACAGCCCCCTTTGCTCCTGGGTGGGGGAGACTTCTGGCCACAAAGGATGTGACATATAGGCTCCAGCACTGTCAGTTTATGACCTAGAGACAGGATTAGTCTCCCTTTTAAAGATCCGACAGGACACCTCATTTGGCTAGGGGATATTAGTCACTGGGACAAAGCAATTCTTGCTATCCCATCACACTAGATGTTGGGGAAAATTGGTAGAATAAATAACTGAACCCAGAAAAGAAAAAGACAGAAACTAAGGCCAATCTGTGTTTTTTAGGAGCCTCTGCAAAGGGATCTTCAAGGAAACCTAAAGAAAAAGATGGAAAGGGCCTCCTTCACCACATATCAATATATCTACTATAAGAAAAAGGTTCAGAAGGAGCCTTAGGGTACAATTGACAGTGAGGAACTCACTTAAATTTGATGGCATTGTGATAATGATAATGGAGACAGGTTAGTCTCAAAAATATCCTGTGCTCCAATGCCTTGAATGCAACTTGGGAGAAAATGATTAATACACAGTTTTTGTATGTGCTGGATTGTCCAGCCCTCTCCTGGGATGAAATTGTTGTGTAAATTAAATGCATAGATAACATTCATAAGGACTTTTTCAGAATACAAATTTAAGAAAGAGTCCAAAACTAAAAATGATAAAAGAAAGTTATAGGTATAGAAATATATATTAGTACAGAAAATTGAAAAGGTAAAAGAAATGTTTCTGGATGAGAAAGTAATTTGGTAAAGTAATATTCTTGGGCTAAAGTTCAAGATAGAAGAGAACAAAACTAAGGATGTGAAGTTGTGAATATTTAAGTTGCAGAAGGTTTGCAGAAAGCAAATCTCAAAAAGTTTGTGTTTGTGATGAAATTGGCTACAATGAGCACAAAGTTATTTGAATTTTAATGTACTGATATGAAGCAAAGTCTGAAACATTGGTCTGCTCTTATCTACTGAGATAATTTTCTTGTATTTGTTAGGTTTTCTTACTTGGGGAAACTAAGTCTTAAAGGAATTATGGTTTGTACTGGTTTTAAAGTCTTAAATGATTACTTTGTAACTGGTTAAACAACTGTTATTTAGGTTATAACAATATTGTTGACATCTAAAATATATGCACCTGAGAACTGTATCTTTCTAAACCTTGTCTAAGTGTTATGTAAAAGTTTATAAAATTAAAGTTTGTGTAAGTTTATAGGCAAGATAACCAATAAGTGTTCTCTTTTATACATTGTATTGACATTGTAGGGCCACATTGTCATCTGAAGACCTGTCTTATATCTGTTTGCTTAACTAAGTCAATTTCTGATTATTAACTTTGTTTCCTAAATGTATAAGAGATTTAAGGATATCCTTTGATTGTCATTAACCCACCCAGACCTGTGATTATTGTTACCATATAGTCTGGATTCTAAATTGTACTTTTAAAGTTAAACTTAGTTAAATGTAAAGCTTAAGAGAGCACTTTCCTAAGTTCCTGTTCTCCAAACTAAAATTATGTATAGCAAAAATCTTGGATTTGTATAAAAATAACAAATTTGGTTAGTATTTATTAATGTAATTTGATGTTTTATAGCTGGATAAAGTAACCTGTTGGCAATAAGTTATATATACAATCTCGTATTACTCTTCACACTGGAATTGGGATTAAATGCATTTTTGGAAGATAATAAGGAGAGGCTGATCTGTTTAAAAGTGACACTATAAAACAAGGAAGCATTCTTCCACTTTTTCCACAAAAAGAGAGTTAAAAGCTCTCTTACACTTTCTTTGATTCATATTTTCAGATGTAATGTTGTATTGTGTTATTTGTAAGCTCTGCCTCACCTGAGATAATGCTCTGCCTCCTATCTTACTCCATGTTAAAATGGCTTCAAAATAGGGTAGATTTCAGCTCATTTAAAGTTGTGTTCAGAAGTTTGATTTTTGTTGTAAAGATTACTGTGATCTGAAAAAGGGAATACAATATTTAAGTAAGTAAAGGTTAAAGATTATATAAGTCATTTTTCTTCATTCCTGGCTATTACACAAACTGAATATGTTTTTTCTCTGTTAATTTCATTTTATATTTTCCTTGTAAGCTTTATAACTGTATAACTGTTGCCTGTTAGTGTTTTGCAGAGACAACATTTCTTAAAAAAAAAGCCAACTTGGGTTAGTTTGAGATAATAAGCTATCACCTATAAGACAGATAGATAGTATATACTGCTGACTTCCAGTTCTAATAATAATCCCAATTAAATGAAAGGGGTAACTGCAAAATTATAGGTTTTGAAGTTATAACCTGTTAATCCCTCTTTAATACTGGTGAAACTGGCTTGCTGTGTGTTTAAAACCAAACTTGGACACTAAAAAAAGGAAGTAAAAGGGCCAAGGAAAAACTAATCAACATTTTGGCCCTTGCCCTCTAAGGTCAGCCAGGACCAGAGAATGATAGTATCCCTGTCTGAGCCCTGCAACTCTGGTGAGTCACCAGATCTGCTAATCAGGGAGACTGAGAGGACCCTAGAGAACAGGAAGCCAACCAGTGCACATTCTGCAAAGAAGAGGGTCACTGGAAAATGTCCCTGATGCTTCCAAGAGAAGCCATGTATGGTCAGCCAGAGCCTGACCCATCCTGGCAGTTGGCACCACAAGTATTTATGCCCCAAGCAATGGAGCATCTATGCACATCAAACAAACCCTTCTCAATTCCAAGAATCAAATAGACCACAACACAATAATACTGAGTGCCTTTAACACACCTCTTTCATCACTGGATGGATTCTCCAAACAAAAACTAACTAAAGAAGTTATAGAACTAAAAATACAATTAATAATTTAGACATAACAGACATATATAGAATATTTCATCCATCAACAACTGAATACGCTTTCTTCTTAGCAGCACATGGATCCTTTTCTAAAATAAACCATTTGTTAGGCCACAAAGCAACTCTTAGTAAATACAAAAAAATAGATAATACCCCTTGCATTCTATCAGATTATTATGAAATGAAATTAGAAATCAATGATAAAATAGAAAATAAAAGCTACTCTAGAGACTAAGTATGTAAAGACTAAATGATATGCTATTTAATGACCAATGGACAGCAGAAGAAATCAGGAATGAGATAAAGAAATACTTAGAGGTAAATGAGAATACCAATACAATATATCAAAATCTCTTGAGACACCATGAAGGTGGTTCTAAGAGGAAAATTCATTGTAGTGAGCTCATTCATTAAAAGAATAGAAAGTCACTAAATAAGTAATCTAAAATTTCATATGAAAGCCCTAGAAAAAGAAGGAAAATCATCAACAAAGGCAGTGGAAGAGAGGAAATACTTAAAATCAGAGCCAAAATTAATAAAATTGAAACAAAAAAATTTAAAAATTGACAAAACAAATTTTTTTTAGAAAAATAAATAAAATTGATAAACCTTAGCAAAGCTAACAAAGAGAAAGAGGGAAAAACTCTCAAATTACTAAAATTTGTGATGAAAAAGAAATATCATAATAGACACTACTGAAATAAAGACAATAATCAGAAAATATTTTGAAAGTTTATACTCTAATAACATAGAAAATCTTGAAAACATTGACAAGTTTCTAGAGACATATAACCTACCCAAATTGAATCAGGAGGACATATGTACCAAAAATAATTTGTTGATAACTTCATAAGCATATATTATGTTCTAGGAACTTGGCAATCATTACTTCATTTTCAGTAGGCCTATTTTAACACAGCTCCATTTTAGAGTTGAGGAAACAGGAGAGATCAATTAATATATCCATTCACTTAAATATTATCAAAATGAACATAGTTTAATTCATTTATGAGTTGCTAAAAAATCAAGCATACAGTAGATGTTTAAAATATAATTGTTGTTGAATTGATCAATTCCAAAATTGAAGGTAATTTTCTTTGTACTATGCTAATTCTCTAAATAAGAAGGGAAAAAAATGAAAGAAAGGGGGAGGGAAGGAGAGAGAAAATATCATCACTTTAGTAAAAAAAAAAAAAAAAAAGATGAAAAAAAGAAACTTCCATACTTTTAATTGTTCAGAACACTCAGGCAATTATTTTTCTATCTTTTCCCTGTCCAGCTAATGTAGTTGTAATTACAATGTAGTTACTGAGTACTGTCAAAATCCTTTTTATATATTTTTGAAACTTAAAAAAAGTGCTTCAAATTCGTTAATGAAGTACAAGTTGAGGCAAAGTTACATGACTTGCTCAAGATCATCATATAAATAGCAGAGCTGGGGTCATCTGATCGTTCATTTTTTATATGACTATGTACTACACAATGTTCTAAGTGTTGGAGATTTATATGTAAGTGCAGTACAGTGCCTGCCTCAAGAAGTTTACAGGTCTGTGAGTAATACTCTAAAGTAACTAAGCAATGAATATAAAATAATTAAAACCCCAAAGAATCAAAAACATAAAAGAATATCTTCATGACATTGAGATGGGCAAGAAAACTTTAATCCAGACACAAAATCTACTAATGATGAAGAAATAATCATAAATTAGACTATAACACAGTTAAGAATTTCTGTTCATTAAAGGATAATTAAAAGAGTGATGGTTACTTTTATGTGTAACTTGACTGGACTGAGTTAGCAAAGCATTATTTATGGATGTGTCTGTGAAGGTTTTTCCAGAAGAGATTAGCATTTAGAATCAAAACACTGAATAAAAAAGGAGATTCTCACAAATGTAGGCAGTTATCATTCAATCCACTGAGGCTCTGTACAGGATAAAAAGGCAGCCAGGGGAAAGAGAAGAGTAAATTCACTTTCTCTGTTTGAACTGAAGCATTTGTCTTCTCCTACCTCTGACATTGGCGCTCCTGTTCTCTGACCTTCAGGCTTGGACCAGAACCTGGCACCATTAACTCTCCTGGTTCTTAGTCCTTCACACAGGCTTTGGAATTTTTATTGAATTATGGTATCACTCTCCTGGTTCTCCAGCTTACAGCCTACAGCTAGGATTTTGCAGCCTCTATAATGGAAATAACCAGAGTTACAGGAGATATTCACAAGACATTACAAAATGATAATATTTGTAACATACAAAGAACACACAAATTAATGCAAAAATTATGATATTTCAATAGAAAACACTTCACAAAAGAGGATAGCCAAATGCCCAATACACATATGAAAGATTAGACACTACATTGTGTACGACCAGAGAAATGAAAAGTTGTGCTGCAACTGTGTACAATGAGTCAAAATGCTTCTACTGTCATATATACCTAATTAGAATAAATAAATAAATAAATTTTTTAAAAAATAAAAATTGCTGAATCAGTTCTTTTAAAAACCCCTGTTCTTGATAATGGGGAGAATCCTATCCTTTAGGACAGGAGTCCTCTGTGTTTCTCCTTTTCTAGCAAAACAACAAACCTTCTTTTTCCTTTTTCTCAAAAAGAAAGAAAGAAAATTGTCTGGTGTGGTGGTGCTTGCCAGTAATCCTAGCAACTTGGGAGCCTGAGACAAGAGGATCACTAGTACAAGGTCAGCCTCAGCAACTAAGCAAGGCCCTAAGCAACTTAGTGAGACCCTGTCTCAAAATAAAAAATAAAAGGGCTGGGGATGTGACTCAGTGGTAAAGTGCCCTTGGGCTTAATCCCTAGTACCAAAAAGAAAAAAGAAAAAGAAAGAAAGAAAGAAAGAAAATGAAAACTACAATAAAATATGACTGCATATACACTAGCCTTGATAAAATTAAATAGATAAAATTTAATATGTACAAAATGTATGACAATAATGTGAAACAAAAAATTAGTACATTGCTGGTAAGAGTCAAAATTGGTATAAAACCTTATGAAAACCAAACAGCACTGTTTATTAAAGCTATATGTATATAGCTTTATATACTCTGTTACCCAACCATCCAATTACTATTTATATTCCCAAGAGAAATATATTTAAGGCGTGCATGGTGGTATACACCTGTAATCCCAGTGGCTCAGGAGGCTGAGGCAGGGGGATCGCTCAAAACCAGCCTCAACAACTTAGAGAGGCCCTAAGCAACTCAGAGAGATCCCATCTCTAAATAATATATATAGAAAAAGCTAGGGATGTGGTTCAGTGGTTAAGCATCCCATGTTTTCAAAATCCTTGGTACCAAAAAGAGAGAGAGAGAAAGAGAAAAGAAAAGAAAATGTTCACCAATACACATGTACCTCCTCAGTATTTATCCCAAAAAGTTTAAAGTCAGCATACTATAGCAATACATAAATATCCATATTTATAGCGACACAAAAAAGTACTTGCCACATAATTGCAAAATTAAAAAGGAGAAGAACCATAGAAAGAAATGAATCTATGCTAAGACTTCCACATTCAACCAAGATATAGTAACAGGGAATTGATTTAATGTTCTACCTGAAACAACTAAATCCTCAGATAAAATATAGGATATAATGATGGATTTTGTAACACTAAGCATGAAGCAATGAAGAAAAGTGATCCTGAGAGATGAAAAACAAATGAGATCAGCCGTACCATTGCCCAACTCTAGCCTGGAGAGAGATTTCTGGCCATGGCCCAGGGAAGAAAAAAAGAGCCATATTGCAGAAAGACAGGTGAATTTCCCAGGAACCACTGGTAGCTGGAGTTTGCAAAGCAGAGTAGTAGAGAGCATGGAACTTCACACAGAGAGTTCTCCAGAGCTCTGCAGAGTTTTCCTCCACTCTCCAAACAAGTATTCATTATCATAGGATATCTAAAGTGCTACCTATGGCTAGAGAAAGAACCATCAGAAAGAAACAGAGGGAATATTATTGGAATTTACAAAGAAACTGAGACCGTTACTGTTCCCCTACCCAGAGTGCAAAACCTCATGGTTCATGGGTTACTGAGGAGACTACTCAGAAGAGTTTTGCCCAAGTAGTGGGGCAAAATAAGTCCTAGGAAAGGCTGTTCTGGTTCTAGCTAACAAATTTTACATAGAAAATATAAAGATATTAATATGTTTCCAAGTAACTTAACAGTTGTCCAGAAGAAAAGTTCAAGAATATTTATAAGAAAACAAAAATGTTCAAAAACATACAAGGTTAAATTCCTGATGTCTGACAATCAACAACAACAAAAAAAATCACAAAGCATGCAAAGGAACAATACAATCAATAGTAAAGAAAATATCAATTAAAACTGTTAGACAGTCATTAGACATGAGCAGTGGATCAGGAGTTTATGAAAATTATACAGAGCAAATAAATTGATCAACAGCTCTGCTTCAATGGCATTGCAAGGTCTAAAAAGTATAGCTATTTGGGACCTTTGCCTGACCTCAGCCATATAAACTATTCTTCTTACATCAGGAGGAAAATAGATAAATCAGGGGAAGACAAAGATGTTTGCTCAGGAGGACCTAATTATTAAGACATCTTAAGAAAAGCCCTACACAAACAACACAGACTAGAGATTCTCAGACGTATTAATAAGGGTTCTCTAGAGGAACAGAACCAATGGGGGGATATTTGTGTATATATATATACATATATATGTATATAAAATATATATAAAACAACATAAGGGGGTTTATTTATTAGATTGGCTTACACAACCAGAAGCTGCATAGTTCCATAATGGCCATCAGCAGGCTGGACAGCAGGAAGAACTAGTAGCTGCTCAGGATAAGAAACTGAGCCTCAAAACAAGAGACATCAATGATGCAGCCCCAGTCCAGAACTGAAGGCCTGGAAACTCCCTGGAGAGTCACTGGTCAAGAGTCTACTTTGGAAGCAAGAAGGATCTGGAGATCTATGATCTCAGGTGATCACAGCAGCAATTGAAGAATCCACTCAAGAACTGAATTTTTACTTGCTGCTGCTTCCTTGTTCTTCCAGCTTTCATTCCATATATGCCCCCAACTTATTGGACTATGCAGCCCACACTCAGTGTGGTCTCTGTGTCAGTCTGCTGCCCCATATGGCAATCTTTCTAGAAACACCCACATTAACACACTCAGAAGCCTCTAAATCTTGGACATCTCTTAATCCAATGAAGTTGACAAATCAGATTGACCATCATGCCTAAGAAAGCATGATGATTAAGACTGGAGATCACTGACCATAAATTCTGAAAAACCAGTTTCAATTAGGACCTGTCAGCAATGAGCCAGAATGCAGCACCATCCACTGCCTTCACTAGAGGCCAAACCAATGGAGTCTAGGAAATCTTGGATTCTAAACATCTAAAATTCTAAGATAACCTTTTTCTCTTTATAAATTAGCAGCTTCTGGCATTTCATTATAGTGATAAAACACTAAATAACACAGTAGATTGCTAAGCAAAGAATATTACCAACAATTCAAAGATTCATTTCACAATGATAAAGGGATAAATTCATTAAGATAATATGATAATTGTAAGTTTTTTATGTATCTCATACATGAGTATATGAAATTACATAGAGCAAAAACTGAAAGAACTATAAAAGAAATAGAAAAATTCACAATTATGTTTAGAGATTTCAGCCTTGAAATCTGTCTTGATAGAATGAGCATACAGAAAATCAGTAAAGAGCCAAGAATGTAATCACCTGTCAATCAGTAAAGTGCCTGTAATCCCAGCTCCTCAGAAAACTGCTCCAAGAGGATCACAATTTCAAGGACAGCCTGATAACTTAGTAACACCCTCTATCAAAACAAAAACTTTAAAAAGGGATGAGGATGTAGCAAGGTAGTAGAGTGGCAGGGGGCTTGCCTAGCATTTGTGAGGCCCTGAGTTCAATCCTTAGCACCATATAAAATAAACAAATAAAGTCATTCTGTCCACCTACAACTACAAAAAAAAACTTTTAAAAAAAGGAATCAATAAATGGGATGGAATCAAACTAAAAAGCTTCTTCACAGCAAAAGAAACAAGCAAGAACGTGAAGAGAGAGCCTACAGAATTGGGAGAAAAACCTTGTCACCTGCACCTCAGATACAGCTTCAATATAAAGAACTCACAAAAACTTCACACCAAAAAAAAAATCAATAAATGGGCTAAGATACTTCATAGAAGAAGAAATATGATTGGTCAACAAATATATGAAAAAATGTTCAACATCTCTAGTAATAAGAAAAATGCAAATTAAAACTACACTAAGATTTCATCTCACTCCAGTCAGAATAGCAATTATCAAGAATACAAGCAACAATAAATGTTGGCCAGGATGCGGGGGGAAAGAGGTGGCTTCTTAATGAAGAGTTTTTGCAAATATAGAACTTATTGCAAAAGTAATTGGAGAACAACTCCTTAGGGTTATGATAGATACATTAAGTTGGTAAAGAAAATAAAAATCTGCATAGCTTGAAGGGCACATAGTGTGCATCATCACAAGGAATAATTCCAAGAATTATTAGGTGAGTTTCAGAGTGCCCTGGAAGCACACACCAAAGGTGGGGCATATGAAAACAGAGCCAGGAAAAAGCACAAATCTGTGTTAGATGTTGGTCTGATGGGAGAATATCTCCTGGGTGGGATTATCAAAGAGTTTAACTTGAACAATATTTATATAAGAAGTAGCTGTTTTGATGAGTCTAGATGATATCACTATCAGCATCTACAAAAATCTGGAGGAAAAATCTGGATTATTCAACAAAAATAATCTTGAGGGAAAATGCAATTACATGAAACAGTGTCAGAGAATGAAAGGAAACAATTTTATGATGGAGTTTAAAATTCAACAGGGCCTCTCTGAAGGTGAAATACAAGAAAGGGAAATAAAATTAGAGACAAACACCCTACAGGTGCAGAACAAGATGTGGAAGAAAATATTGTTACTCAAGACCTGGAACATTTGAAAACTGAGCATAAGAAATAATTTTTTTAAAAGACAAGTATAACGTTTCAACGTGCAGGCCCCTAAGGGGCAGAGCTTTCAGAATAATCAAAAGTAATTTCAGTTTTGAAATCTATTAAGAGTAATTCTTAAATAGGTACCAGTGGAAAACTTCCCTCTCAGCAGGTTTCCGGACTCATGCAATTTATATCACATAGAAATGAAAAGATACAAAATGAGAAAATGCCTGTTCACAAGATATTGGAACTCTGTACCTGTAGGTACAGTCATCCTCACTAAGGTCTAGGATGCTGGACGTACAAGACTCAAAGGGGAAAACAGAAATTAAAAAGGTTTAAATATGCAAAAGGAAAATAAAGCACCTGAAATGAGACCCATGGGCCAAAGTTACCACCATCATAATTTCTGAACTTGGAAAAATGTACAAAGGACCTGGATCCCTAAATCTGATCATGAGATAATGCCAAAATGAATTCCTTCTAGAAGATATTGCAGTCTTTCAAGTTCATTGTTTAAATTAGTCAGCTTTCTGTTACCATAAGAAAATACCTAAGATAACGAACTAAAAAAGAGGAAAGGTTTATTTTGGCGCACAGTTTTGGAGTTTTCAGTTCATATTTAGTTGGCCTTTGTTTTGGGGCCTGGGGTGAGGTAGCACATCATGGTGGAAGCATGTGGTAAAGGAAACTGCCTACCTCACAGCAGTCAGAAAGCAGAGAGATGGGCAGGGAGGGGCTGGAATTTCAGTATGAGTACACATACCTAGTGACCTAAGTTTCTCCCACTAGGCCTTATTTCTTAAAGATCCTACCATCTCCCACAGGCTGGAAACCAAATCTTTAATACATGGACCTTCAAGGGACATTTCAGATCCAAACTATAACACTAGTCATGGATTTGAAAGAACTAAAATTATGTATGGGAATCATTTGAGGTGTGAACCTCCCCCCAAAAAATCTACATCTAACTTCCTTCTCTAAAATTACTATTAAGACCTTAGGAACACTAAATTTAAGGATCTGGGAACGCACTTCTTGGGACAACTACTCTAGGAGATAGGAACCAACCCGTTTTTCAAATTGCATGAATGTAGGATTGACGCTCAGATAATATTTTGTTCTACTAACTCTTTCATAAGTGTTTTCATTTAAAGCAAGATTTAAGACTTAACTAAAACAACTGAAAGAGTCATACATATTATAGTGAAAAACTCTGATCACAGATGCTAGTGGAAAAAAATTGACTCTAGACTGGGGTTGTGGCTCAATGGTACAACACATGCCTGGCACATGTGAGGCACTGGATTCGATCCTCAGCACCACATAAAAACAAATAAATAAAATAATTAATATTACTTAAGTGGTATAATTTGATTTGGGACTTAAAATCTGTGGCAATTCCCCCAAATTCAATAATTAGAAAGCACTTATATTCAAATTTGGGATATCTCTGTGTGATAGTTTTCTACCAAAAAGTCTTAATGTATCATTGAATCTCATTGCAAAACTTGGACAAGGAATTTTGGACTATCATCATCCTTAGATGCAAAATGTTAATTTAGACAGTAAACTGATCTGACTTATTTCAGGGCCTTGTTCCAAAATGTTTAAAAATTGGTAAGAGGAGACTAGCCCCACAAAGAGAGAAACCTGTCTCAAAAAGCTCATTTTTCTCCCAAAAGGAAAACCCACACTTCCCAATGAGCATAAGCTAAATGATTAAACCCAAAGGGTTAAAAGCAATCAAGATATTCTATATACTAAGACTATGGTAGAGTGTTTTGGTCCCTTCAGTCTTCCATAGTACAATGTCATAAACTGGGGAACCAGTAAGCAACAGAAACGTGTTTCTTACACTTCTGGAGCCCGGGAAGTCCAAGATAGAAGCAACAGGAGGCTCAGTGTAAGATGGGGACTTCTTCTTTATAGTTGTGCTTCCCTTAACCTCACATGGCAGAAAGGCAAGAGGCCCTCTGAGGCCTGTTTTAAAAGGACACTTACCTCACTCGTGAGTTTGCTGCTTGTGAGGCAATCGGCTCCCAAGACCCTACCTCCTAACACCATCACCTGGGGGCTGAGGATTTCACATGAATTTGGGGGGGGGGATATAAATATTCAGGCCATGAGACAGAAGTAGAGGGAAACTCAGCACATTATTATATTGATAAATTTGGGAGCAAGCACTGGACAAGCTGAGTTGAGATTCCTCCCGTACCCTTCTTCCTTTCTTGGGAACAATCCACCAAAGGAGCACACGTTATTCTCTATTCTTAACACAACTAAAATTTTACAACTCTGCCTTTTGGGAAGTGGCCTGCTATAGTACAGGCATGTGGGAGGGAAAACTGGCCTGTTTATGGGTTCAAGATTTATAGGGTTTAATATCTTTATCACATACCCATACAAGTGTCCCAATAGCTCCAGCAATTAAAAAAAAAAAAACAAAAAACAAAACAAAACTAACATTCAGATCCTCCCCAGCTGGACTTCCTTGTCCATTTCAATTTAATCAGAATTAAGACAAGGAATTCTGAGTGATGTTATGTACTGCTCCTCTTTAAACCCCAGCTCTTAAAGGTTCCTAAAGGTCAACCACATGCTGTTGCCCCACAGCAGATAGCCCTGCTACCTGCCTAACGGAAGATAACTTCTGAAAGTTGCCCTTGTACCAGAGTAATCACAGTGGGAGTGAAGAAAAGTTTACTAAATAAGCACGGATAGGATTTGGTGATAGATTATTACAATATTACTGGGTAGTAGATGATGTCAAATGTTTCATTTGGGAGCACAGCGGAGGAATCAGAAAAATGATGGTGCTTCCAATAAGAGAACTAAAAAGAAGAGAAAACAGAGCTCAGCCTGGTATCACTCTTCTTTCAAAAAATTGAATATCTACTTGGTACATGCTGTGTGCTGGCACTGGGTTGTTAGTTAATAGTATACAGACAAAAGTGGATCCAGGGGTGCCTTGCCAATTACCCTTTGCTCCTGCTGGGCTGCACCAGCAGCAAGAACACTGGCATACAACATACAATAAAATACAAGCTCTATACAAATTCTTTACTTAACATTCATTCAGTATCATGAAAATACCAGGCACAGTGGCACATGCCTGTAATCCCAGCATCTTGGGAGGCTGAGGCAAGAGGATTGCTGGTTCAAAACCATCCTCCACAACTTAGCAAGGCCCTAAGCAACTCAGCAAGATCCTGTTTCCAAATAAAATATAAAAAAAGAACTGGGGATGTTAAGTTCTTTTTTATATTTTACGGTTAAGCTCCCCCTGGGTTCAATTCCCAGTACAAAAAAAAAAAAAAAAAAACATACAAAGGAGAACCAAATGCATAGCCCACAACATAGCAGAATCCCTTTATATATGATTCTCTTCCTCCCTTCATGTCTCTAAAAACTCTTATTCCCTAAGATCCAATTTCTCAACCCAGAGTTTGTTGTCATTTATTTTTAAACTCTTCCTCTTCCTCCTGGTTCTTCCTCACTCTTCATTTCTGTCTGTATATGATGCTTCGGAGCCTTCCCATAAATCATAGCTTCCTGAGAGATGCCCCCTTAGCATGCATAGATTTCCCCCTGAGAACCAGCCCACTGGCCTGGTTCTTTCCATATCTGCACTTGTTCTCCTGACTTAAAATGCTTAAAATGCTCTCTGGAAATGTCAGAACCCTTTGTAAGGAGGAGGAGGAATGAAGCCAAGTGAGCAGACCCAGAATCCTTTTCAGGGGAAACTAGAGGGGAGAACTGAAAATGTTTAATCAGTTTTTCCCAATCACAAGTCACTAATTAAAGCAATAATTAAGCTGGACCGGTGGCGCATGCCTGTAATCCCAGCGGCTGGGGAGGCTGAGGTGGGACAGCATCTCGAGTTCAAAACCAGTCTCAGCAAAAGTGAGAGGCTAAGCAACTCAATGAGACCCTGTCTCTAAATAAAATACAAAATAGGGCTGAGGATGTGGCTCAGTGGTCAAATGCCCCTGAATTAAATCCCCAGTACTAAATCATCATCATCATCATCATCATCATCTTGAATACAAGGACTTATACTGAACATTCTTCCATGGAATTTTCCATTTATTGCAACAATTCTTTGGGATAATTAGTGCTATTATTCACATTGTAGATAGAAAGGAACTGAGATTTAGGGGTCAAACATTACCCAAGTCCACAAAACTAAGTAGAAATGAAATTAGAACTAGAACTTGGGTGTACCTGACATAAGAATCCTTAAAATCTTACTGTTGTATGTGACAACATATTTGCCCCTTTCTTCTTATCACCCTCCAAAAAAAGAATACCAATTTTTTCAACTTTTTCTCACACTAAAGATCAGAAATTTTAAAGCACTTAGAACAACATGACATATAAAAGCAAGCACATGGTGCCAACACATTGTCAGCACTCAACCAATAGTTGTTCATTTGATTTATAATATCTAAAACAGAATCATATACCTCCATCCAGCTTTACCCTCCAAATCAGTTTCTCTAAGTTTTCATGCTTTTGTTAAGAATATCATCTACTACTACCCTCAGCTTAGGCCACATCACCTTAGACTTTACTGATTTTTACATAGTCTGTTCACTCAAATCTCCTCTAATTCTTGTTTGAGATAGTGCCTACCATTACATGACTACCACCACACATAGCCTAAGGTCTCATCTAGTTTCTAAATTACAATAGATTTGATGAACTGTTTATTACCTTTATACAAACCCTTTAATTAATTCATTGTCTTTAGATGGAAGTACATATTCTTTGATCAGAATCTGGCCCCTGCATCTCTACACTGTAACTCACTCAGTTTCAAACTACCTCACTCATTATTCCCTGAATATATATTTACATTTTCCTAAGTAAAATATGAACAAAAATATATAAAAATGAGCTCATCTTCACTTACTAATTATAACATATTTATAATTAAATATGTATTAACTAAAACCTTGAAGTAACAAGTTTTGATTCGATAGGCAGAGATAAAGCTAAAAGAGATATAACATTCAATGTTAATAAGAATATAAGAAAAGAAGCATTCTCGTTGGCAACAAAAATTACTTCAGTATTTGGAGAGCAGCATCTCTATCAAAAAGACAAACCCGAATCGCGCCCGCAATGTTGGCGCTGCGTTGCGGCTCCCGCCTGTCTGGCCTGCTCCCGGTCCCTCGCTCCGCGCCGCTGCGCCTCTCGGCGGCCCGCACCTGCAGCAGTGGCGGCGCCCACAACCCACCCTCTTCCTCCCCCTTGTGTACCTGGATGTCGGCGCCGATGGGCAGCCACTCGGCCGCGTGGTGCTGGAGCTGAAAGCAGATGTTGTACCCAAAACAGCAGAGAACTTCAGAGCCCTGTGCACTGGTGAGAAGGGCTTCGGCTACAAAGGCTCGACCTTCCACAGGGTGATTCCTTCCTTCATGGGCCAGGCAGGTGACTTCACCAACCACCATGGCACTGGGGGCAAGTCCATCCACGGGAGCCGCCTTCCTGACGAGAACTTCACGCTGAAGCATGTAGGGCCAGGTGTTCTGTCCATGGCAAATGCAGGCCCCAACACCAATGGCTCCCAGTTCTTCATTTGTACCATAAAGACAGACTGGCTGGATGGCAAGCATGTTGTGTTCGGCCACGTCAAAGAGGGCATGGACGTTGTGAAGAAATTTGAATCTTTTGGTTCTAAGAGTGGGAAGACATCCAAGAAGATTGTCATCACAGACTGTGGCCAGCTAAGCTAACCCGCAGCCAAGGTGCTGGGACGGCAGCTAGGACTTGCCCAGGTTACTGCCCAGGGCTCTTAGTGGAGGTGCCCCAAAGAGCTGCCAGTGCTGGCTCCACTGTCATTGTGTGTGAGCTTGAGGAAGGCTTGGGGACACGCCCCTCCGCAGGACCCCAGGGCACTCTCCTGATGTTCCCCCCTCACGACCCCATTTCTGGGCATCTCATATGACATCAGGCCACACACCCCTCATCAAGCATTGCTGATGATCGCCCAGCCCAAGTTCATCTGTGTCATGGGTGGTGGTGACAGGTCAGCGTCCAGTGAAGGTTTCTACCTTATCCTTGACCTGGGGGACAGCAACTTGCTGCAAAAGGGCTGTGATACCTGTTCAGTGTTGTCTTCCTAATTGTAATAATTTTATAAAATTGCCTAGAAATGAAGCTGTGACACTATAACATGCTGTGATGTGACTGAGTTGGTGGCACAGGACTCAGAACCTGAGAGCCTGACCTTTGAGACATAACTCAGGGCTTTTGTAGAAGCTCCCAAGATGCCTTTCCTTCCATCACTGTGAATCCCATTGGTTTGCTGCTCTCATTTTTGAGGAGGGTCTGCGGGTGGAAGCAGGTGACTCTGGGAACAAACCTATTGCTAGCTGTGCCAAGTCAATGTGAATCACTGTGTCAAAAATGGAAGTGGCTTGTAAGTGCCCTGTCCTCAGGAGGAAAGTATTTCCTGGTGGGCTTTGCTTTTTATGTGTGTTGAATAAATTGAAACTACTGATGATGTATATAAAAGATTTCTAGAACATTCAGTGTTCACCTTAAATGTGATAATAAATCCTATTTTCTACAAAAAAAAAAAAAGACAAACAAAAAGTACAAGTACAAGATGTTCTTAGAAATAAGAAAGCCAGGCTTAGTGGCACAGGCCTGTCATCACAGTGACTCAGAGGGTTGAGGCAGGAGGATCACAGGTTGAAGGTCAGCCTCACTCAGCAACTCAGCAAGCCTTGTCTCAAAATAAAAAGGGCTCAGGATGTAGCTCAGATGTGAAGCATCGCTGGGTTTAAGCCCCAGTACCCCCACAAAAAAATCAGTATGTTCTTGCAAATTAAAATATTAATATTAAAAAATCTTCAGAATAATAAAATTAAATATGCAATAGAAAATATAAGAGAAAATGAGACATGGTTTACTTGCAGATGTCCAACTTTAGAGAGCACAGAATAAACAGGAAAAGGTGATAATAATAAATAAAAATAGAAGAAATCTCCTGCAGCTAAAATGCTTCTTACATGGAAGCCAGCAAATTGAAAACATCCATGCCGACACAGTGGCGCATCTCTGTAATCCCAGCAGCTCAGGAGGCTGACACAGGAGGATCACAAGTTCAAAGCCAGGCTCAGCAAAAGTGAGGTGCCAAGCAAATCAGTGAGACACTGTCTCTAAATAAAATACAAAATAGGGCTGAAGATGTGGCTCGGTGGTCGAGTGCCCATGAGTTGAATCCACGGTACAACAACAACAACAAATTTAAAGCATCCATGATGTATCTGATTCAATAGCTAAAAGAAAGACATAGGCTGAGATATATCATTATAAAACTTCAAAACTATAAATATAAAACATACAAATATAATTTATAAATAAGTTGTCCAGTGTGGAGATAAAAACAAATTCCCTAAAAAAAAAAAAAAAAAAAAAAACAGACTATCATCAGAATTACCAGCAGTACTAGATATCAGGGAAAATCATGAAAGGATGTTTTCAAAACTTTGAGGGAAAATAATTTTTCACCCAGCAAAGTCATTCACCAAATATGAGAGCTGGAAAAAAATCAATATCTTCTGACATGTAAGTAATGAGTAAGTTCAGTTATCATAGTGCTTTCTGATGAAATTTCTTTAGAATTGATGTAACATATTCATCAAAAGGAGGGAATACACTAAGAAAGAGGAAAGTTCAAAAAAAAATGAATCCTCTTCAGAAGAGCAATAGTGAGTCCCAGGATGACAGCAGGGTGGATCAGGAAGTTGGAGAGCTCCAAGCAGGAACGAGGTGGCAAAAAGACCTACAATACCAGGGACTCCTGACAGGAAGTTCTAATAAAATTTAAAATCCAAGAAAGATAGATGATGCAAGAGAAAAAAATTAGAAACTACAAGAAAAAAAAACAGATATAAAAGAAAGGAAATACAAATATAATGCATTCCTGACATTATATTTCAACAATACTTACAGGATCATAATAGTGTTAACACTCTGTTGAATTTTGTACTTTAGAATCAACTTACAGAGAAAGTATGAAAGTCTTGTGGCTGTAGAGTAGAATGCAGTGGTGTGAACCTCATTAAAAGTGAAAGGTCAAGAGGACTGGGGATGTGGCTTTGTTGTCTGGAGGTAGAAAGGAAAGAAGGGAAAGTAGAACTGACCAGATAAGCAGGGAGGCTGCTCCTGTAGCACAGAGTGGAAAGAAAAGACACTCTCCACAGTTGGAAAAACGAGAGGTCGAGGTAGCATAAAACTGAAAATGGCAGGAACTAAAGTGATTCTATAGAAGACAGATTTTCTTATTAAAACAAATTGCAAGATCAGGATATAGGAGAGCTTGGTAAAAATGAGCTAAATCTTCATCTATCATTGCAAGAAGCCAATAAAGAGCCTTCACAATTGGTAAATCTAGGAATACAAAAGATAAGAATATTTTGAGGATACCTTAGTGGTATGCTGGTTGTGTGACAGCTAAGATAAACCACTGTGCATCATTTACTTCATCTATAAAATGAGAATAATAGCGGTACATGTTCATTTTGTGTGGCCTCTTCATGTTTATTAGGAACATTAAATAAGTCAATATATGTAAGTCACTTATAATGTGGTCTGGTGCATTATGAGTGCCACATACAAATAATATATATATATATATATATATATATATATATATATCAATGTCTTTTGATGAGTGATATGGTGGAGATGGGAAAAGCAGTTACAGGGCTCTTAATTTTCATTAGTCACCTTTCTTATTATTTTTTGTTCTAACAAAAGATATGTGTTGCTTTGATTACCAAAAAAAAAAACTTTTTAAAAAATATTGAAAAGAGTCAATTCCAAAACCTAGAGATGCCAAATTTACATTTATCCCACATTTTTTCTTTTTGGTGTTCCCAGCTTCACCCAGGTCTTCACACATCATGCCTGCTGGGGAAGTATTCCACTACTGAGCTACTTCCCCAGCCCCATCCCATGAGTTTTTAAGCTCTGCTATAGAACTAATTTAAAAATCTACATAAAGTAAAATTGAATTAAAGCATTAAACATGAGTGCTATTAAATTAAAAAAAATAATTTACTATAAATCTCTTTAATTAAATTGATCAATTTAATTAAACTTGAAATTTTTAATATAAATTTATTTTGGAATAAAATTTTATTTGTTAAAGTTCCAAAGATAACACAAAGTGTTCCTAAATATTCTCCATCCTGTTTCCCCTTATGTTATTTTTTACGGTGCCAAGATATATTTGTTAATACCAAAAGACCAACATTTGTTCACTACTATTAAATAAACTACAGCTTCATTCACATTTTATGTTTTCTAACTTCAATATATCTTATTGTATTCTAAGATCCAAGTCAGAATATCACACTACCTATAGTAATTTTGTTTCCTGAGTCGCCTTCATTTTGTGCCAGTTTCTCTGTTTCCCTTAGTATTTTTTCTTGATGTTGGCAGGCTTGGGGAAGACTGGTCTTGTCATTTCTAAAGCATCTTTGAAGTTTAGTTTGCCTGTTTTTAATACTCAATGGATTCATGCCTATAAAAACAGAATTTCAGACATTTTATTGATTTCTGTAACATAGTTATTAATGTAAATAAAACATTAAATATTATAATGTGCTGTACTTGTTTCCTAACATCTCAGAAGGGACCATGTGTTTTTAATTTAAGAGAATAATTTTTAAATGTATTTAATGATATAACAACCATAATATAGAAATATTCTGAACTTCCAATATCCTAGTGAATCATTTAAATAAATAGGAGAAATCATATGCCTTTAACATCTGTATACTTTTTTGTAAAATTATACCTTCAAGAGAAGCACTTGCTATGTGTTCATATTTTATCTTTTTTTAGTATTTCATTCCAGTTTTATTGTAGAATGATATTACATTGTAAGTATATATCACAGTTTCCTTTTAAAAAATGTTATGAGCTTATTATAAATATAAATAATAGGCCATTGTGTATAGTCGTACCTGAAGTGAACAGTATTTAGTCAGTTTCATTATTTTTTATTTAAAAAAATAACATTAAGGAAGGGAAGAAAATCTGATCTTAGGAAATGCAACACTCTAAAATACATTCAATAACATAGTTTTTCTAATAATGAGAAATTCTAATGGAAATTAAGAAATTAATCATATTAAAGGACACTAGGGGCCTAGAGAAAGTGGAAACTAGGAAATTAATCACATTCAATGCCATTTGGGATCTTTGAAAATCAGGTTCAGGTTTCTAGTAGACATTTCTCTTAGAGGTGGTCTTTTTCTTCTTGTATTTACAGATCACAGAAGTAACAAATAATGAACACTAGAGGGAGCTAGAGGCACAGGCCAGAGGATAAATGTCAGCAACTATGTTTGGGGAATAGCCTTAAAGGAATGAATCAGGAAGATCAAAATTAAAAAGGCGTTATTTATTTTTTCTATCGCTCATAATATAAGAAAGAAATAAAAATAAGTATCCATAAAAATGTATTATGAGTACCATAAAAAAATACAAAAATTTTTCTTGGGATATGTCATGAAAAATGTTTATAAGGAAATAAGCTTTGTGACGGATCTTGGAGAATGGTAAAAGATCAGTAAATATAAACGCAGAGGTCAAGATGAATAACACTGAGGCAGGAAGAAATAATTGTGCTGAAGCGAGAGATAAATATGAAAGAGTATCTGGAAATTGTGTACCTTGTCAGATGATAAAGATTCCTTCCCTACAATAGATTCCTTCCCTACAATATTCATAACACACTCTGTCTTTTGGTAAACCTCTTTTACCCTTCTGTAGACTTGAAGAGGAAGATTGAAAACTGCAATTACCAATCTTCACTCTGCTTCTTTTATCATTTATAAAAAATTAAAATTGTACTAATTCATAGGGGTATAATGAAATTAAGCAAGTTAATAAAGACAGAGAATTTGTAACTGTTCCTGGAGCATATTAAATACTATAAAGATGCTTCTTCTTGTTGATGCCATTGTTGGTTATTTGGTATCCATTCAAATACTCTGTTCTTTCCATGAAGAGTTTTCTAATCTCTCCAATCCACTCTGATCTTTCATTTCACTGTACTCAAATTCAATTTTACCTAGATAATATTTAATATTTCTCCAATTATTTTGTATGTCTTCATGTTGTGCCTTCACTAGCTCATATTTTTCTTGGAAGGGACCATCAAATACTGGATACTCATTTGATGTGTTGTGGAATCAATAAAATTGAGGTCAGCTAATGGACAGTGAAAGAATGTCGTACATATCTTAAAAATGAAAAAGTGAATAGCATGAGATGTAATTACCCATTAGCTAACGGAAAGTGAACATTATAAATAAGCTCAGGAGACAACTGAGCAAACATGCTCAAATAAACACAGCATTTTACTATTTCAACATTATTCAGTAGTATCAGGGAATATTTATTTGACATCTACAATTTCCTATACATTTACTCACAATAAATTTGAAAATAAATTTATTTAGAATTTTACAACAATCTTAGAGGGTTTTGTAAATGATTGAGGTTCATAGAGTACATTTTTGTTAATAGTGATAAAGTTAAGATTTAAATCTATGTTTACCAAACTTCAAGTATGTACTGTTTTGCCTATTACATCTTCTACTGATATAAATAATTAGGAGAAAAATAATTTTCGTTTTTTAGATTAAGATGGCATATAATTATAGTGAACAAATAAAATGAAAACAAGAAAAATAAAAATGAAGTAGGAAGGATGGATATGATCAAAACATGTATATGAGTTTATGAAAACGTCACAGTGAAACCCTCCATTTATACAATTAATGTGAGTTTATAAATAATGTTTACAAATAATGTATTACATAAAAATCTGCTCTTTTTGTTTATCATTTTCCAACAAATGTTTATTAAGCACTTATACTGTTCCAAGCACACTTCTAGAATTTGGGATTTACATCTGTGAAAAAACAAAGATCCCTATCCTTGAAAGAAATTACGAGTATGTGGGATGGGACATTGAGATAGTTGTAGTATTGAATAGGTTGATCAAGATAGGCCTTATGGAAAATATTACATTTGAGCGAAGACTAAGGGGATTTTTATCTCTAGGAAATACAGGAAATAGTATTCCAGATGGAGGAAGCTGTCATTAAAAATTTCTAGGGAAATATGCTCCTGACATGTTTAAGAACAATAAAGAGTCCACTCTATCTGGACAGAAATGAGAGTAGTAAGAGAGAAGCTGGAGGGGTGAGGGTACAGGTCATGGGGAGACAAATCAGGTAGGCTCTTATGGGCATTAAAAGTTGTTTCTTGGAGGCAAATGAGGACCTTTTGCAGAGTGAGCATAGGAGTGACATCTTCTGATGTACAGTTTCAGTTTAAAGTAAATAACATAAAGTCATAGAATTATTTATTTAATTCAAAAGCAGGAAGCTAGCAAAGAGGAAAAATTGGTTTCACCTCTAAAACACCCAGGTAAATTTTTTTTCTTAGGTTATCAAGGACTTTTTATTGCATATTCATTAAACTCTTTTTAAATTAATGACAAATATCACACAGATAATTCTAATTTTAATAAAGGTAAATAATTCTTGGCTCACCTAGGGCAAGAATAATACTTTAATATCTAATCACTATTTTTTTGTTATTAAATACAAATATTAATAATAATTTAAAATGTGTATTAATTTATCCAGTCATTATAAATCAACTGTCATAATAAAATATTTTGGTTAAACTTGTTCTAATATGCATAATAGTTGGGCTTTGGGGACGTCTGGAGAATTTGGTGTAGTTTGAAATCATGAACCTCCTGCAGAGCATACATGAGCAGTCTTAACTACAGAAGTTTCTAGTAATAACAGTGTGCAAGGGAGAGAGAGAGAACAGGAAGAACCAGGACTAAAACTGGCTACAGACCAGATGGGAGTGAACACTGGCAGATCCGGTGTTCGCTGTGTATGGCGAACTTCTCTACTGAGGACAGCACTGACAGATAACCCAAGGCAGGGAAGCCAAATAGGCTGCTACATTGTTCACCTACTATATTAGTGTGCTAGAGTTACTAGGTGGATTAAACAACTCAAATCTGTGCTCACAATTCTGGAGATTAAAATCCAAGATCAAGGTGTTGGCAAGTCTGGTTTCCTCTAAGGCACCTTTTGTTGGCTTCCAACTAGCTGTCTTTTCCTTATGTTCTCACATAGTCACCCCTTGCTCTGTGTGTTGTCTGTATTGTATGCTCTTCCAGTCATATTGGATTCAATCCATCCACATGTCCTACTGATATAAATAAATTGGAGAAAAATAATTTTCACTTTTTAGATTAAGATGGCATATAATTATAGAGTGAACAAATAAAATGAAAACAAGAAAAATAAAAATGAAGTAGGAAGGGTGGATATGACCGTAAAGGACCTCATCTCCAAGTATGGTCACATTTTGAAGCACCAGGGTGAAGATTTCAACATATGAATTTTTATGGAGCATGAATCAGCCTATAACACCTTGCATCAAGATCCAAATGATCTATCTGGTTGAAACAAGACTCAGGTCTGGAGTACTCAGTTACCTAATTAAGCTCTAGGTAAAACAGGAGACCCAAAATAGGTTTTTGTTTGTTTGTGGGAGTAGCATATTTGTTATTGCAGATTTTGGTAATTAAAAAAATGTCAAAACAGTTATCCTGGAAAAAGCAGAATTTTGTTGTACTTTCTTGTATTTATTATAATAGTCATAATTTTTTTTAGATTCTTAAGAAGCATTTAATTAATTTTTCTTTATAAAAAGTCTAGGAGAAATTGGAGTAGAAGTCACCTTCCTGTCTGTGACCAGATGGAAGCCTTTATCAGAAATCAGCAGCAAATACCTCATGCCACGGTCGACCAATAAACGCATTTCCATGAAAACCAGGAACAAGACAGGGCAACATTTTTACAAGAATTCTGGAGATTTTAGACAATGGAATAAGGCAAGAAATTATAATAAGTTCCGTAAGTGTAACCACGTCAACGACCCAGTGCCAGGCACTGTCCTGAGTTCATTACATGAGATGGAGAAACTAGAGCACAGAGAGGCACAGCAACTCTCCCAAAGTCACACAGCTTCTGAATGACAAAGCTAGGATTTGAATCCAAGAGATCTGGTTCCAGGACACGGATGTTCCTGACTTAGGAGACGTTGTCTCTCAGGTGTTGGAAGAGAATAGAAAACTTATCACTTTTTGTAGATGATGTAGAAACCCGGTACCAGACGATCTCGCGCAGGCTACCGTCCGTCTTGAAATTACACTTCAAGGTCACCGCGTCCCCAGCCACCACAGGGGGCAGAGGCTCAATGTTAAGGGTCAGGTAGCCGCGCGCCAGGTCCAGGATCGCGGCGAGCAGCAGGCAGACGCCGCCGCGGAGGCTCCGGGCGGCTCGCATGGTGCCCGGGAGCTGGCGGCGGTGGCGGCGGCGGCGGCGGGTCCCTTCGCCATGGGCTCAGGCGCGCTCCTGTTTCCAGCCGCCGGCCAGGCGGTGGCGGGCAGTGGCGGGGCGCCGCGACCCTCTCGCCGGCGGCGTCCTCCTCGGGGCGCGCAGAGGCTCCGGGTCCTCGCCGCGCACGGCGCCCACCGTGGCCCGGAGTCCGATCGGCGGCGGCAGCGCCGGAGTTTGGAGCCGAATCCAATAGTCTTAATTTTTAACTGGCCCCTAAAGTCAGTCTGCCTGTGACAAACCATGTGTAAGAGCTAAGAGAGCAGCCAAGCCAAGTGGGTATACACTGGTGGCCCAAATCTGCACCAAATCAGAAAACTGCAGCCCAGTTATAGGCTTGAGAAGAGAAAGAGAAGCAAAGGGAAGGCTACCACTTTGGACTGGGGATGGCAAGCACTTATTCCAGACACATCAGACTTGAGACACCAGGTTTCATCCATCATAGAATAGGCCCATCATAAGATAAATCCTAAACAACATAGTGGAAAGACATAGGCTTCAAAGTGGAAATATTTTGCACGCTTCCAGTATCCTCTCATATGTACATACATATTTCCATACGTAAACATGCTGATTTGTGAGCCTGTGGGAATGTGACCAAAATTCTCTGGATCTCAATGCCCGTAAGTATCTCCATAAATATTAGCTGCTTTTCTCCTCTTGCAGTTGAGTAAGTCTACAGGAGATAGTTACCATAAATTATTAATTGAACTAGTGAAAAATAAAGCATAAAGAAATTAGTCCAAAACAGATATAGAATATATCTTCAGCTACCAATTCCCAAAAAGTTACAAGTAAGATTTAGTTTCCTGATGTTGCATTAACGGTTATGAAAATACCAAAGAATAAAGGTATTTTCTTTCATTTATATCCAATGGTGAAATCTCCCCTGAGCACCAAATATTAGATTATTTTGTCAAGCTTAAATATTTGCTATTGCCATAGAAGCATGATGTTGACATTTCTGGTTGCTAGGAGCATCATAGCCTTGGATGCATATACAATAGCTTTCTCTTGGCTCAAATAGGGGAATTTTTTTTAATCAGTGTTACTTTCTTTTTGTATGCTGGTAATAATGGAAAATATAGATTTGCTATGTAAATCATTCATGAAGATCTGAATTCACTAATCCAAAGAAATAAAAGCACCAATATTTAAGGATTTAAGCTTGAGATTTCTTTCTTTCAGCCAGTCTTTCTTTCTTTCCTTCCTTCCTTCCTTCCTTCCTTCCTTCCTTCCTTCCTTCCTTCCTTCCTTCTCTCTCTCCCTCCCTCCCTCCCTCCTTTCCTTCCTTCCTTCCTACCTTCTTTACCCTCTTTCTTTCTCTCTCCCTTTTTTTTTTTTTCAGGATCTTTAAGTGTAAATAAATGCTGGGCATGATAGTACATGCCTGTACCCTAGCATCTGGGGAGGCTGAGGTAGTAAGAGGATCACAAGTTCAAAGCCAGCCTCAGCAACTTAGTGAGGCCTTAAGCAATTTAGGGAGACCCTATCTCAAAATAAAAAATACAAAGGGCTAGGGATGTGGTTCAGGGGTTAAGTGCCCCTGGATTTAATCCCCGGTGGAGGGGGGTGTGTAAATAATTAAATAAATAAGCTCCTTGAAATGAAACAAATGTCCATCAGTAGCCTGGATATATTCTGCTCTAAACACATTGTGGAGCACCATGATATTATTAAAAAGAGTAAATTATAATTGTGCCAATTGAAATAATTTTCACCAAGTGTTGTCAAAATGAGAAAAGCAAAATTCATCAAATTATATATATCAATGTTCATGGTAACACCATTTATAACAGCCAAAAGATGGAAGCAACTAGCATGTCCATTGACAGATAAAAGGATAACAAAATTCAGTGGTGTGTGTGTGTGTGTGTGTGTGTGTACATATAGGATTCTACCTTATAAAGAAAGAAAATTATAAAACATGCTACAACATGGTTGAATCTTGGGGACATTATGGCAAGTGAAATAAGCTATTCTCCAAAATGAATACTGTATGAACAGATATATATGAGATACAGATATATGTGAGTAATCTAATTTATAAAGTCAGAAAGTAAATGGTGGTTTCCAGAGACTGGGGGAGTGGAGAAATGGTAGTTGTCATGAGAATACAGTTTTACATTTATAATATTAAAAGAGTTTTGGAGATTGTTTACACAACAATATGAATGTACTGAACTACTAAATTGAACACTTAAAAATAATTAACATAGCCAGGCCTAGTGGTGCAAGTCTGTACTTTCAGTGATTTGGAAGGTTGAGTCAGGAAGATCATAAATTCAAGGATAGACCCAGCAATTTAGCAAGGTCCTAAGCAACTTAGACTCTCTATCAAAATAAAAAAAAACTAAAAAGCTGGCAATGTGGCTCATTGGTTAAGTACCCCTGGGTTCAATCCCCAGTACCAAAAAAAAAAAAAAAAAAAAAAGTTAACATAGTGAACTTTATACAATATATATTTTACCACAATTAAAAGTAAATATAGATTTTTTTTTTTAGGCAAGTGCAGTGATACACATTTGTGGTCCTAGCTACTCTGTAAGAGTAGACAGGAAGATCACTTAAGGTCAGATATTCAAGACCAATCTATGTAACATAGTAAGACTCCACCTCAGAAAAAAAAATGTTAAATACCTTTGTATAAAAATAATCCACAAAACCATCTACATGTATGTGAATATATATGTCTGTATATATACATATATGTGTGTGTGTGTGTGTGTGTGTGTGTGTGTGTATATATATATATATATATATATATATATATATCTGGTATTAGATTACCAATTATGTCAAAGTTGAAAGGATGCCACCAGGTGTCAAATGAGGTAATTTGTACAAATGTTTGGTAGGTTGTTCCAGTAGATCAAGAAAATAAATGGTATAGAACTTATACGGAGGAAATGGGAGTTCTTCACAGAGTGATGTTAGGAGGTCTTTATCCTAAGAGATTGGAAATATATCTTGGAATATATCCTTAACCACTAATATCTGAAAGGTGCCATGCAATTAAACCTACAATCCAGCACTGAAATTCAGTTTTCCATCTAACTGAACTCATAGTTCAATGTAAGGATCTGTTTTGTTGCTTCAATCTGGAGAATTTTGCCAGATTTACATTCTTGATGACTAAGCTAAGCCAATTTGACTATTTCAGTGATTGGATTTTTTGTAGTCCCAAAGAATCAGAATTAGTGAAAGTCGACTCATTTTCTTTTCACAACGGTACCATCAAGTAGAAGAACTAAGAATCAGTTGCTATTCTGCCACGGTTACAAAGATACGTTACCAAAAATATGCAAAAAGCTAGTCCCCCATTCTATAAACCAGGTGAAGTACACTGATGTTGCAATGTTCCAACATTAGGTCTCAGCAAATGTTCAAGAGAGTTGGTAAAATCTAGATGTATTACTTTCATACTCTAGAGCAGTTCTCTGCCTAGAACCCAGGATTTTAGAAGGCCTTGAATATCCTAATGCATATACTCATTAAGAATCAAATAGGCGGAGGTGGTCTCCTGGAGTAAAAATTGGTGTGCCTAGAAGCATATTTTAAAGGTGGTTGCTCTTCAGAACATCTTTCATCATATGGTCTGATCATCTTTATAACACCATGGCAGCGATAGCATTCAAATGGATGATATCAAAGAGAATTCTCTGGAAGCATTTATTTCCAGTTCAAAACAGTGCTTTTTCTGGTGTTTGTCATAAGTCCACATTTTCTTCTCTTCCAGATGCCTATAATTGCAAAGTAGAGCTTGCTTTGACATCTGATGGCAGGACATTAGTATGGTGTCCTATTCTGTGGATATCCCATGTGAACATACACAACCTATTTCTCAACCAGATCCTGTGCACAGTAATGAAGAAACACATGATCAAGTGCTAAAAACCAGATTAGAAGAAAAAGATGAACACCTTGAGCAAGGACCCATGATAGAAAAATTTAGCAAAATGTTCTTTACTACTAAACATCGTTGGTATCCTCATGGACAGTATCATAGATGTCATAAGAATCTGAACCAAAAGACAGATGATATTGAGACTCCTGGGAGAATCAAAGAAAAATGTTATCTGGTGTCTCATTTGCCATTTGAGAAAATGCAATCTAGCGTATTCACTAATATGTTATTTGGTAATATAATAAAATGTCTTTTCATATATTAAAAAAAAGAAAGAAATATGCCCCTCTATCACTTGGGATCTAGCACCCAGTGTTGGCATCCTACAGTTCTTAACATCACTCTATCTCCTATGCCTTTGAAATACAAGATTTTAGGTTACTCTACTTTCTATCCATGCCAGAGACAGAACTGTTTCAGAGTAAAAGAGAGTTTATTTTTTGAAGCATTTAATCCATTTGATTTTCTTTCAAAATATTAAATTTAAAATATGATATTTATGTGAATAGTTTTTAAAATTTAAAATTTATTAAATATAATTTATTGAATTTTAATTTTGTAACAATTCTGAATATAACTTAAATTATGAACATACCTAATTTTTCAACATTCAACATTTATTTTTAATAATTTTAGAAAATAGATTGGTTTTTAAATACATTTGTGCTTTTTACCCTTTAAGTGACTTGTACGCTGGATTCAAAGGGACCAATGGGACACCTGTTACTGTGCTAGGCGGGAAACAACTCCTTTTTCCCTATAAAAGATCTGTACCCCAAAGCCCGGTGTGCCAGTTCACCAAAGCTTCGGCTGAGGTTTTGCTGTGCACCCGCAGGCGCCTGTGTATTAATAAACTTGCCTCTTGCTTTTGCAGCCAGTGTGACGCTAGTTCTCTTTTGGACGGGGGATTTGAGGGTCTGGGGGGTCTTTCACTTTGAGTGCAATTACATTTTTGATCAATAACATCAATAACATCCATACAACACAGATTATGTAACAATTTTGATGATGACAGCCTAATCAGTGACTTTGTTGAAATAAAATCAAGAAAAAATAATTATATGGAATAAACATGATTTAATAATTATGTCTTTATTCATTAATGATTTTAAACATCACTGTTCCATTAACAGAATACCAGACAATAATAATTAAATTTGATCTTCTTGGATATTTTACCAAACATGTCTTTTTTCTTTTTCTTTTTTGTGCTGGTGATCAAACCCAAAGACCCATGCTACCAGCATTCACTCTACCACATCCCTAACCTATTATGTCTTATGAAAACTATGGCAAAACAAATTGTAGGAGAGCCTCCATTTTTACTTTCGCCCCAGAGCACCCAAATGCTTTGATTAAGAGGATAAGAATCCTAAGGTCAGGGACAAGGGCACCTTCAGAAGAAGGGTGTTATTGCTCAAGTATCAGGATTCCCAGTTTAGTCCAAAGTGGAGGTGTACACAGTTTTTAGTAAACACAAATATCCTGAACTTCACTCATTTCACACACAAATTCATTTTCACATATATTATTCTAATTAACAAAACTTTGATGCTGATTTAAAAAAAAAAAAAGAAAGAATGCTTTCAGAGAGTAGGAATTTGTTACATCTTTCAAATGCTAACCAAATGCCTCTGGAGTGTGTATTCTTAATTAGAGTATTTTAACCATTAACTATCCCCAGGGTGCAAATTACAATTAAGGGTCACACTACATATTACTGTTTAAGTAGGAGTATTTTAGAGTAAACTATAGCAAATCTAACAATCACCACGTATAAGGGCTTTATAAAGCAAGAGTTCTGTCATTAATTTGCAAGTCTTTAATGTGTCCCAGGGAGTCCTTGATTCAGACTTTGATCTAAAAGGTCAGAAGTCATTCAGTTCTATCCTGGCCTTTTCAAGGAAAAGGAAGCTTGACTAAATGGATGGTTAGCACTTATCTGTGTATTCATTGATTTATTCAACTAATACTTATTGAGTTTAATGTATACAAAACACTGTGATAGCTTTGTAGGTGAATGGATGTAATTATGACAGTCTTTATATTAAAAGTATTTTCATAGTCCAGTATAAAAAGGCACATACATTTCAATATGATGTAATAAGTGCTATAATAAAGATCACCAAGGAAGATTTCACCAAAGAGATGAGATCTGCATGCAACTGACCTTGAACGTTAAGGAGGAATTTAGGGTATAATGGGGAACCAGAAAGGCTCTCCAGGAGAGGCAACAGTGGTGGAAATATACAGAGGTGTGAAAGAATGTGACTTGTAAAATAACAGCGGTGAAGCAGTCAGGTGTGGCTCAGGCTAAGGTGTGAAGAGTGCTGGACCATGACTCCAATAGTAGGTAGTATCAGAACACTGAAGGTCTTTCATGCCATCTTAAAGGTTTAGACTTAGTTCTGGAAATTATGGGAAGCCACTGAATGACTTCAACGAGAAGATAAGGTTTTCAGATTTGTGTTTTAGAAAGGTATCTGTAGGATTGTGGAGAAAAATGTCAGTTCGTTGAGTTTCACTCTGTGAAGTGAGTATAAGAGGTATTTTCACTCACATTTGATGTAAGAGGCACTAGATCTGGTAAATACCATTCCAAAATGGAGAAAAATCAACACATTGTTCAGAAAGGAATGTAGGTAGAAACCTCTGTGTAGTTCATCTTTGGCTTCAGTCTTCTTATCCTTGAAAATAATTATTAATCACTAAGTCAGGTTACACTGTTGATACCAGATTTTTGCATAATTGATTGGATGAGAATCTGAATCAGGTACTCTGAAGCTTCAATTTCAATGATTGGATGGTTGTGGGGATTGAATAAGAGCTGTAAAGCCCTTGTCATATATAAAAGCTAATCAAAAATCCTTTATTACTTGTATCCCTTCATACATCTGATTTTGTTTCAGCGAATAAGCCAGTGCTGAACACAAAGTCAGTATTCAATCAATATGTGCTCATTGGAAATTATGTACATTTTTTAAAATAGACTATTTTACATATACCTAGGTAGGAAACTAATTCTATAGTGAATTATCTTTATTTGCAAATCTTATTTTTTGCTGACTATTGTAAAAGCTAAAAGTTTAATTTTGCACAATTCTTCATACTTTCAAAGAATTTTTCAGCTATATTATTAGGGAAACTATGGGAAAATATATTCTTATCTCCAAGGAAGAAATGGGAAAAAACCTTTGCAGATACATTAAAGAATTCTTCCAAATGACACAGTACCAGTGTAATTTAACATACATTAAAGTGTCCCTGAAGCTGAACCCAAACTCAGACTTACTTTTTCCTTGCCCAATAATTTTTTCCATATGCCAAACTATTTCGGGTAAATAAAAATGTACCTACAGTGTACCTGAAGAAACAATTAATTTGACTAAAATAATATAAAGTATTAGACAATGAGCTGGGCCTGATGGCACAGGCCTGTAAACCCAGCAGCTCCAGAGGCTGAGGCAGGAGAATAAAAGTTCTGCAATTTAGTGAGGCCCTTAGCAATTTCGGAAGACCCTACATCAAAATAATAATAATAATAATAATAATAATAATAATAATAATAATAGACTGGGGATGTGACTCAGTGGTTAAGTGCTCCTGGGTTTAATTCTGTTCCGCCTCCTAAACTCCCCCTCACTCTCCTTACCCCCTCCCCAGAAAAGAATTAGGCTAATTCATTTTAGGCTGGGCACAGAGTAGGCATTGATGTTTGCATAATTATAAACAACATGTAACAGCATGCCTATTACAGTGCCTGGTTTACAGTAATCCGTATATACAAAATAGTTATTGTTTAAATTCCTCTTTTCGATAAATATTTTAAAGGAGTCGCTTTCCCCTAATTAAACTTTAAGGATAAGGTTCATTACTTTAACAGTTTCTATTTGGGCCTAACACATCACATTGGAAAGCTGCCCTGTGCCTCACGTGATTTATCCCTTCCACTACCCAGATGCAAATTACACTTTGCTTGCTAAACTAAGGACTCAAAAGCCCCTGATGGCTTTTTGTAGCCCTTTCTGACACAGCCAGAGAATTCAATGCCCTTCCCAATAGAAACAACTAAGCGCCTTCTCCTAAGCTGGAGGTCCGCTACAGTGAAACCTCCCATATAAAAGGCAAATAAGGGGCTGGGGATGCGGCTCAAGCGGTAGCGCGCTCGCCTGGCGTGCGTGCGGCCGGGGTTCGATCCTCAGCACCACATACCAAAAAAGATGTTGTGTCCCCCGAGAACTAAAATATAAGATATTTCCCATTGTTTGTTTTGTGTATTTTCTGTTTTATTCAATTACTTTAGTAATTTCTATCAGGATGAATAAAAATGAATGAAATCCTTATTTTGAAATAGATCATCTTTATGATACAAAGTTTTATAAAAGTTTGGCTTATAGCCCATTATATCTATAAAAAAATATTAAAAATTCTCTCTCTCCTCTGTCACTCTCTTTAAAAAAAAAAAAAAGGCAAATAAGAAGGCAGCGTCCCCTTTAACTCCCGCCCATCACGCCGGCAGCATCCAGTCACTTTTCTCTGTGGCGCGGCCGGGGCCTAGGTCTGGCTCCGCAGAGGACCCGCGCGAGACCAGCGCGCATGGGCGGAGCACAGAGATTTGTCTGTCAGTGCGGTCGCCAGGCCTCCTAGCCTAGCTGAGCGCCCGGCAGGGCTGGGTGGGGGGCGGGGCCCCAGAGCTGCTGCGCCTGCGTGGTGGGCGTTCTCGGGGAGCAGTTGCTGCCACCGCCGCCGACGCCTCGGCCAGCACCGCCGCCGACGCCTCGGCCAGCACCGCCGCCGACGCCTCGGCCAGCACCGCCGCCGACGCCTCGGCCAGCACCGCCGCCGACGCCTCGGCCAGCACCGCCGCCGACGCCTCGGCCAGCACCGCCGCCGACGCCTCGGCCAGCACCGCCGCCGACGCCTCGGCCAGCACCGCCGCCGACGCCTCGGCCAGCACCGCCGCCGACGCCTCGGCCAGCACCGCCGCCGACGCCTCGGCCAGCACCGCCGCCGACGCCTCGGCCAGCACCGCCGCCGACGCCTCGGCCAGCACCGCCGCCGACGCCTCGGCCAGCACCGCCGCCGACGCCTCGGCCAGCACCGCCGCCGACGCCTCGGCCAGCACCGCCGCCGACGCCTCGGCCAGCACCGCCGCCGACGCCTCGGCCAGCACCGCCGCCGACGCCTCGGCCAGCACCGCCGCCGACGCCTCGGCCAGCACCGCCGCCGACGCCTCGGCCAGCACCGCCGCCGACGCCTCGGCCAGCACCGCCGCCGACGCCTCGGCCAGCACCGCCGCCGCGTTGGGGTGTAAAATTCGGAATTTCTGCGGCTGGTTAACGATGAAGCAGAGTTGGAACGTGCCGGCTTTCCTCAGCAAGCTGTGGACGTTTGTGGAGGAAACCCACACCAACGAGTTCATCGCCTAGAGCCAGGTATGGTCGGGGCACTGCGGCCTCCGAACGCCTCCTCCCGCTCCCTCCCGCGGGGTTGTCCCTCGCGGCCTGAGGCTCGAGGCTCCCTGCCAGGCGCGGGGCGGCTGTGCGGCACCGCGCGGCCTTTGCGTGCAGCCTCTAGAGGACCCCTGGTATTGGTCACGAGGGGAGCTGGGGCCCAGCCGCAATGCTCGCCGCGGGCCGCGGTGGGGGAGGGGCGGCCCGTAACGGTCCGGCCGGGTCGCGTTCCGAATCGGCCCGCACAGCCTAGGCAGAGGAGGTACCTAGGGCGCGGGAGCCACGTTATTGCACACTCATCCTCCATCCGGCTCCGGTAGGGATCGGGACCGGAGATCCAGGCCGGGCTCTTCGGCGCGGGGTTAGCTGGGGAAATCTGTACCCTAGGACCTGACCACACGCACACACCCCTCGCTTTGCATCTGGGACCTTTTATGAGGAGAGCTGTCGGGGGAGTAGACAGATGTTCAAACGCAGGCTATTGCTTATCAATCCCTAAAAAACAAATACCAAATGTCTTGTTTGATATAATGAGAGCAATCATGACTTTTTAAGACTGAATATTTCAATGTATATACTACATTTTGTTTATCTATTCAACTGTTGGACATTTTGGTTGTTTCTACCTTTTGGCTATTATAAATAATGCTATTGTGAGCTTCAAAGTTTATGCTTCTTTTTCTTCTTTTAAGTACATATCTATAACAGGAATTGCTGGATATTATAGTGATTGTTTTAATTTTTTGAGGATCTACTATACTCTTTCCATAGTAGCCACACTTTTATATTCCATTGGCAATTCACACGAGTTCAAATTTCTCCACATCTTCATCAATACTTATTTTTTGTTTTTTGCTCATGACCATCTTAATGGCTACGAAGTAGTAGGTATCTCATAGTGGTTTTGATTTTATTTCTAATGATTAGTGATATTGAGTGCCTTTTCATGTGCTTATTGACTATATTTATAAATGTTCTTTGGAGAAAGGTCTACTACAGTCCTTTGTTTTGTTTTGTTTTAGTTAGGTTGTTTGATTTTTGTTGTTGAATTGTAGGAGTTTTGTATGTATTGTGGATATTTATTAGATCCTCCTCCCTCAGCCTTCCTACTCTCTGGGATTACAGGCTTGGGCCCCCTCACCTGGCCACTGTTAACTTTCAGTGTTAATGTAGTAAACATATAGCTTCGAGTTTTGCAGTTGATTTGTAATCAGTGCATCTTAGTATAGTGTCTACTACAGATACTGATAAAATGTGTTTCCTTTTAATTTATCTTATTTATTTTATTGTTATACAAGATAGCAGAAATGGTCTATTTTTCTTATTTAATGGAAATGCTAATGATATAATGCAGTATTTGGTGTCAGGTAGATATCGAAAAATTTAATTGCAGTTTGGCACTTAATTGCAATTTGTTGTTGTTGTTGCCATTATCAGGAATAGAATTTTGATTTGAAGGTATCATGGAAGGACTGGTCAGGACAGATTTGGGATTCATATATATGAGTGTGCCAGAGAACCTTAACTAATTGACCTTTTCTGGTTTTCTTTAGAATGGCCAAAGTTTTCTGGTCTTGGATGAACAAAGATTTGCAAAAGAAATTCTTCCAAAATACTTCAAGCACAATAACATGGCAAGCTTTGTAAGGCAACTAAATATGTGTAAGTATGGACAGCAGTTTATTTGTTCTGCTAACCAATTACTGATTAAACCATTTTTTTTCTCATTAAGATAGATGATAAAGGAAAATTCCACACAAGCATTGTGACTTTTTGACTGTTGTCTAATTCCAGTGTGATTAAATTTTCAATTTTTTTCAGATGGTTTCCGTAAAGTAGTACATATTGACTCTGGAATAGTAAAGCAGGAAAGAGATGGTCCTGTTGAATTTCAGCATCCTTACTTCAAACAAGGCCAGGATGACTTGTTGGAGAACATTAAAAGGAAGGTGAGTTGTTGTTAACATTATTTAGCTAAGATTTTGACATGTATGATTGACCAATGAGCAATTTTAGCTATTGTAATGCAGAATGTACAGAAATTACACAGGTGTTCTTTGTTAGAATGAATCAGACCAATAAAATTTAATTAAATATTCTATCCTCCACCTTTCCCTGTGTTCATCTGTAGTGAGAGCTCATTCTTTATTTTCTTGATGAAAGGAAAATGCTTACAACATTCTGATTGAGGATGAAGAGTCATTATTATATTAGGAAGGTTCATTCCTGTGTTGACTGAAAAAAAGTCCTCACTGTAGGACTTTTTTTGTTGTTTACTGATATATATCCGTTGTACAGAATAAGTACTTTGTACATGGTAGGCATTAATTATTACATTTTTGAATGAATATCTTTTGCTGAAATAAGATATTTTTACTAAATCCATAAAAGGGCTGTAAACCATGAAAGAAAATGACCTGCCATGTAGCCATTACTGTATAAATTTAATTAAAAGTGGAATGTGGTAATAAAAAGGCTTGAGAAAATTACAGGGAATTTGGCAGAAGGAAAAGAAAAAAAACCCTAAGATATTACTGCTCATGGAAACTTAAAGAAATTTTTTTTTGTTTTGTTTTCTGATTATTTCTTGCTTTCTCTCTGGATGAGCTGTGAAGTGTATTCTTTTCCTAGAATTCCACCCTGGGCTTTTAGAACAAAATCTCCCTTTGAGTAGATCACAAAAAATTCTTATAATAGGGAAGCTTTGAATTATAATCATGGGTGTGCAGTGTATTTTTGATTTTCTAAATTTGCTTTTTGAAAGGTTTCGTCTTCAAAACCAGAAGAAAATAAAATTCGCCAGGAAGATTTAACAAAAATTATAAGTAGTGCTCAGAAGGTTCAAATAAAACAGGAAACAATTGAGTCCAGACTTTCAGAATTAAAAAGGTAAACCATTCTTCCAAATATAGTACTAATGTGTTGGGTGTTGGAGTTGTCTGGTGCATTGGTTCTTACTACTTTTGATTTGTAGTCATAGACTTAACTTTAATAACACGTTTTAATTGTGATGGTCAGGATCACGTATGAACCTAAGAACATCAAAACAATTTGATAAACAAATATTACTGAAGAAACAATAAATCTCTAGTGTAGGAAATACATTTCTACTTAGGTGTTCACAAACAAAAGAGGGCACACACAAAAAATCTTATGTACTACTCCTCCCCCCCCCCCTTTAAAATTCTTTCTTGAGTTCTATTAGGAAAAAGTAGGACACAAAAAGTAGGGAATAAAAGAACCCAAGAGATTTGCCCTACTTGATATTTGCTCTGCATAGGTGTGGGAGAATTTTATTTAAACCTTTTTCTCCAAAAAGATGCTTTGTTTTGTTTTATGACATTACTTGATAGGTTTTCCTAACTTACAAAAGTAATAAGTTTATATATATATATATATATATATATATATATATATATATATATATATATAGGGAGAGAAAGGTATTTTACTACTCTTAGTAAGCAGCTGAGATTTTTCCCTTTAATAGTTTCCAAGGGCTTGAGAGTAGTTCCTTGAAGTATTCTTCACCCATTTCAGTTATATTCCTAACTATATTTTAATAGTAACCTTGGGCTTTGGTTCTTTTTTTGAATAAATATAAATTTCTCCATTTTGCATATTTTATTTAATCACTGAGGATGTGTCTGTTCGCTATACTTTGACCTAATTCTTTGAATCTCAGTATAGCTCTTAAGGAAATAGATCCCCAGATCATCCTTTAAGTGTTAGAGGCAATGATCTCCTCCTTTAGTAGGCAGATAATAGCATCTTTAAAGGTGCGTCTGAAAAAATATAGCAGTTATTCAGTAAGTAAGTATTAAAGAAAATCTCCTTTTCATATACCTCTGTATTTAAATCCACATTTCTTTTTGTAATAATTCAGACTGAGAAAAATAGCTTTTGTGGAGATTAACAAAAGTTGAAAATTATTTAATTGGTAGATTATCTTTTATATCTTCTCACCATTTTCACAGTGCAATTTCAATTAAGAAACAGCAAAGGAAAAGAATCTTAATATTGGGCAAGTTATTGGTTTGACATTGTTGAATATTCCATCTTTTAAAAAAATAAAACAGTGGTTTGCATATGCTTGTTTGAGACAGTTATCAAGGTAGTTTGAGAGTCTCACTTTAGTTTGGCTTTAACAGTTATAGAATTATCTGTGTGACACTGGGCAGGTTCCCACAAATTCTCTGTACCTCAGTGTCCTAATCTTTCAAGACAATTATTCCTTACTTGGCTGATTTTAGAGAAATTTAAATGCTTAATTGAAACGTTGAGCATAGTGCCTGAAGCACATCAAGTGTTCAGTAAATGTCACTTTTGTTTCCTAAGGTGATTCACAAATTCTAACCTCACTTAAGTGATGAACATTAAAAAAAGTAATGAACCACATTATCCAAAGGAGTAAATTGCTTTCTACCATATGCATATAGAAGTGTGTTTCAAGTGTTTTTTTTTTTTTTTGTATATTTTGCCATGAATAGCAGATAATACATTTAAGAAGCACTTGTGTCCTCCGCGACAGGGGAGCCCAGAGCCGGCGGGGCGGCGTGGGGCGGAGCGTCCCTGCAGCGGGAGCAACACGCAGGAGCCTGGGACCCGAGGGCGGCGCACCGGCAGCTGGGTGATGCTGAGCCTGGCCAGCTCCGTGCACCCCCGCCCCCGCGCGCGCGCGAGACGGTCACGTGCAGCCGAGGCGCTGCCCCCGCTGGCGGCGGCGAGAGAGGAGGGCGGGGCCGCAGCACTGCGCCGCGCCTGTCGCGCAGGGTCGTTTTGGGCCAGGCGCGCGCCAAGCGCATTCGCCACGCGAGAGTGAGTATGAGCCTCGCGCGCGAGCCGGGCGCCGCAGCCGGGGTGGGCGGGGGCGGAGCTAGCGCGCGCGCGCCCGCCGGAGGGGGAGGGGCGGAGCCGCCGCGGCGCGCGCGAGACCGGCCGCCGCGACTGTGGGGGAGCCTGGACCGCGGTGCGTTGGAGCAACTGTCTTTCCCCGCGCTCCTCCCCGGCCCCGGTGAGGGCACTCTGCAGCGGCGGCGGCGCTGGAGCCCGCGAGGCCGGAGCAGGCAGCCGGGCTCGGGCATGGTGGTCTGGGGCAACGCGGAAGGTGAGCGACCCCGGGCCGGTGGCGGGGTGGCGCCGGACACGCGTCGTCCTGAGACGCCGCAGACCCGCACGGCGGCGGCCGGCCTGAGGTGCGGGTGGCGGCGGGCGCGCCGGCGCGGGCGGCATGGGCCGTGCTCTCGCGGCCTGGGCTGCCCGCAGCGCCCGCCCCTCGGCCGGCGGCTGCCGGCCGGCGGCCGCCGGGTTATGTAACGCGTGACCTCCCCTTCCCCCTCCGCCATGGCGCGCCAGTCCCTCCGCCGCCGCCGCCGCCGCTCGCGGCCGCCCCGACCCCAGCCCGCGGCCCTTCCCTCCGCGACCCGCCGCGGACGCCGCCCGCCGCCCCGCGCCGCAAACTCCTTCCTCCTGCGCCGGCGCCTCGGCCGGCCATTGAGTCCCGCGCCATTCATTCGTGCGCGCGTTCGGGCGTCCGCTCGTTCGGGCGTACGCTCCCCGAGCGCTGGCAGAATGTCGGCGGGCGCCGCGCTTCTCCGCCTGGCCTCCAGTCACTGCCTGTCCCCCACGCCCGGGCCCCGCAGTCCCTGTCGGAGTATCCACAGGCAGTTTTTATCACTCGCGTTTCCATGATACTTCTCTGGCCCTTAATGTGCAGCGCACCTTTCCCCAACTGTCCTTACAAGTGTCCCTTTCACACTTGCACACACTGTTGAAATGACTCAGCCCCGGTGTGGACGGAAAGTGGCATTTCTGTGTGTTTCACTCCTCTTCCTATGTATTCCCAGTTGGAAAAGCAGGAACCTTAACATAGCCTAGCTCCTTCATTGAGCCCCCTTGTTTAATTAAAAAGTGACAGATGATCTAGGTCCAACTCTGTCTTCATCCTCTCAGGTCATGTAGTGGTAGAAATGGTACGTGGGTGACAAGAAATCGTGTAGACTGGCATGCCATAAAAAGCGCTTGTAACTGTTAGCACTTTATGTAACAAGTCTTCATTCTGTGTATCTGCCTAGCCTCTCTGGCTCCTCTAATCTCCAAGAATAAGCCATTATTTGCTCCTGAAGTTGAGTAATACATATCATGGCCTTGGTTCTTGCTATGGAGTGCCCAGTAACTAATTTTTTGGTTTTTACAATCTACCTGCTTTCCAAACGTAGATTTGTGGTTTCTTATAGGCTTGGCTTTGCCTTTGCAAATTCTGCTAGCATAATGTTACCTCATGTCTTAGACTTCTATGCTGGACACTTGGAAACTCACTTAAAGTCTCTCTTTCAAAGATCCAGTCTAAAGGTTATCTTCCCTTCAGTGGTTAGGCTATTTGCCATTTTTCATGTGTTGTGATAATTATCTTTTATCCCTATCCTGTTATAGGTCCTTTAAGGTCAGACTGTACCAAACTCATAAAACTTTACCCTAATTTTATAGTAAACAGTACCTGTGGGTGCCTTTGTATGCTCATCTATCTGTAAGATGACTATAAAGGATTACAGTGAGTAATAATTTGAATTAATACATGTAAGGTGTTTCTGTGAGAGTTATTTTATACTTTTTAAAAAATTACTTGGGGACTGGGAATGTGGCTCAGTTGTAGAGCACTAAGGCCTGGGTTCAGTCCCTAGCACTGCCAAAAAAAAAAAAAAAAAAAAAATGTTTTGACTTAAGATTTGGCATGAGATAAAATGTGAAGTAATTGATTTTTTTTATACTTATGACCTTTTTTGGCTGAATTTTTATGGGCTACCAAATTATATTTATGGATTTATGGAACTTGTTTAGTTTCTAATAAGTAGATTTTGTATAGGTCTAGAAAAAATTGAAAAATAAACTCCTGAGAATGATGACCTGTATTTGGTCTTAATGTGTAAGTCAGGTTTTTATTCTCGGATTTGTGGAAGATACTAAGAGTGATTATCTCAACAGCCACCCACCAGAGTGGCTTTTATATATTTCCCTTTGAAGTTCTGCTGGAGATATGATTGTGGTGATGAAAGGACTTGCTGGAGGCTTCCTGTCTTTAGATAGGGAAGCCCTTGAGGATCCAGTTAAGGTATGAGTCTTGTAGTATTTGGGAAGGAAAAGATGTTTTATCCTCTTTAGTGTGTTGAATTTCTGCCTTTCATTTTGAGTTTTTCCCCTCAAATTGTGTTTGGTTCTTAATTGGAGCTTAACACAGTCCAACTATACTGTATATCTTTCTTTATCCTTCTGTTCTTTGCATAGTGTAATTGCTTCTTCTTTAGCATTTCCAGAAATAGTAAAGAATTTCTAGACACAGTGACTTTGTAATAATAAATAGTTTGAGCTAAGACAACTTGAGTTATTTTTGTAAACTTAAGATTCTTCTGTTTTAATTATATTTGCATAGTACCAGTTATTTTTACTTGATCCACTTGTCCTCTTTGTAGTAACATGTTTTATTTCTCAGTCTGCCTAGAATCCTCGACTTTGGGCTTTAACTTTTTTAAAAAATTGAAATACTGCTTGTATTTACATTTGTCCAAAATCTAATAATTACTAAATTATTAAATTATTACATTATTAAATAATTACTGGGCTCTTTGCTAAGTGCATTATCTTGTTTAATATTCACAAGACAATACATATAAGGTAGGCACAGTTGTAAAGAGACAGATTTATAGAGATGATGTTGCTTGGCTGGATCACACAGGTAGGTCAGAATATAGCCAGGATTTCTACCAAGTTCCACCTCATTCTGTATTTCAAGGTCATAACCACTCTTCTGTGAGCCACATTAAAAATAACAAGGTTTCTGTTTGGAAACTTGCCATTTTATTTTATCACATTATTTGTGAGTAGGTAGCCTCTTAAACTACTGGCAGTTTTACCATTTTTTATGATTTTAGTTTCTTTGGATTTAACTATCACTATACTTCAGTGCCTACATGTTCCTTATGTGTGAGACATTAAGTTGGTAATATGCAAAATCATTTACATTTTTTTCTCATTCTAAAAAGCCATTAAAGATAAGTCAAAGCATCATACATTTCATGGTACATCAGCTTTGTAAATAGTTTGGAAAGGTTTTGAATGTAATGGATGTGATAGATTTGATTTAAGAAAACAATTGTCTTTAGATTTGCTGAAAATAAGTTTCAGGTAACATAAATATTTAATAAAATATTAATGTCTTTCTGCTGATTACCGAGCAAATCTTTTGTTATCTTTTTTTTTTTTTTAATAAGGAAACATTTGTGGAATATTTTAACGTAAGTTTTAATGATTCTTGATGTCTATTTGTAAAACTTTCTTTTGTAAGAACAACTAAAATAAAAATTGTTGAATTGATGCTTAAGTAGAGTCAGAATGCTGGTGCTAGAAAGAATCTTAGATTGTATCCCTAGCCTTCTGAAGGAAAATGAGATCCAGATAATTTTCAACTGTGAATGAGGAGAAATTTAGGGCTAGAACCTAGATGGTTTTTTTTTTTTTTTTTAAATTCTAAAAGTGACTTTTTTTTTTTTTCCTATTACATTCTGCTCTGTGCATGTATCGTCCATGGAAAAATCAACACTTTGAAATCTCTTATTTAAGAGGGCAGAATATTGAACAATATGTTTTTGTAAAATTGTGATTTAAAGGCTTGAATTGTTTTTTATCATTGGAAGTGAGTAGAAAAAAATTTTGTCCTCTATTTATAATGCAGTAAGAAAATATGTTCTCTTGTGTAGAAAGGTAGTTGCTTTATCCACATAGGATGGTTTGAGACTCTTATTAAAGGGCACATTGGTCTCATTAGGCTTAAATTAAAAGAGTGAGAATGGGGGAAAAATATGGCTGTTAAGTAAGTAGTTTGTACTTGAATCCAGTATGTGAATAACCAAAATATTGCTTACTAGCTTCTGTCATTCTTGGTCAGACCCAAGACTTAAGAGAAACTTCTTAGAGGTTTAGTCACAAAATAATGAGTGCACATTACATTTTCTAAACGCCATCATTCCTACATTTGATATTACTCAAAATTGACTTAATGCATTTTTATCTTTTAGACATTAGTCTAAATTATGTAGTTTGAAATTATAATTATTCTTTGCCCTTTCAAATGCCTTTTACCAAGTTAGGAATCTTATTATTATAATAACAGGCTCTAGTTCTTGATGACTTGTTGGCTTGCTATTTTAAGCCTTTTTTTTTTTTTTTTTTTTTTAAGCTTGGATAGTCAATTTTATTTTAAACCCCCCTCCTTTTTGGTGGAGGATGAGTACTGGGGATTGAACTCAGAGACACTCAACCACTGAGCACTGAGCCACATCCCCGGCTCTGGGTTTTTTTTGTATTTTATTTAGAGAGAGGATCTCACTGAGTTTCTTAGCTATTGCTTAGTCTGGCTTTGAACCCTCAATCCTACAGTCTCAGCTTCCTGAGCTGCTGGGGTTACATGCATGCGCCACCATGCCCAGCTCTCTTTTTTGTTTTAACATGGATGATTTAAGGTAAATTTCTTTAATTTAAAAAACATTTTAATAATTCTTTAATATATTAAAGAACATAGCTTAAAATAAAAAACTTGGTACTAACTGGGATGTTTTATAGCTTAAAGAATGGTTTCACTCAGCTTTCCTCCTTTAAGTCCCAGAGTCCTGGGAAGAGAAGTAGGGCAGTATATTCTGTATTTTAGCTGCTGAGTAATTCTGGTACCAACTTCCCAGAGTTAAGTTAGGCATCACACTGAGGGCAGGGCCTGCCAGAATCCCCTCGCTTTAGTTATCAGTCACAAGCTCTAGGATTTCCAGGCCACTCACAATTCTGATCAAGGCACTATAACTTCTAAAGTCCCCACTATCCCCTAAGCTTTGTTAATTTGCTAGAATGACTCAGAATTCAAGAAAGCTGTTCTTGGAAGAACAGGATCCGATAAATGAGATGTGTGGGGGGAGGATAAAGCTTTCATGCCCTCAAGACTTTATGCTCTCGGTACACCAGCCAGAGAAGCTCACCCAAACCTAAGTGTCCAGAGATTTTATTGACGTTTTATTATATAGGTAAGACTGAACTACGTCTTTAGCCTTGTTCCTTACTTGGAGGTCAGGAGGTCAGGCTGGTATTACCTATCTCAAAGTTCCAGTTCTCTAATAACATGGGTTGACCTTTCCAGCATGACAGCCCCTGACCTGAAACTAGGGGTCCACTGGGAATTACTCTGTTAATATAAATTCATATGTCAGATGTGGTTTGAGGAGCCCACATGGGTTACAAAGACACTGTACCATTTGGGAAATTTGAAACATTGAGTCTTTCAGGAACCAGGGACAAAAGCTAGCCAAATTCATTACTATACAATATTAGCTGAAAAAGTGAGAACACATACTTGCCAAATTTGTTACAGCTAAAACTAGTAGTAATGGTAGAAGCCTAAATTCTACTCATTATATATATTTTGACATATTTATATTAAATATTGAAGCAAGTTGTATTAAAGTATATTTATATAAAAAGATTACCTTCTGTTGAGGATTATAACATTTTCTTTCATTAATACAGTAGAATTAAAGCCTGGGTTTATACTCATTTAAGTCATATATCTTATTTATGTAAATTTTGTTGCAGGTTGGGTTGTAAACTAAATATTTCTTGGTATTTTAAAAGTGCACTAATTTTTTCTGTGAAAAGTTTGATTTTTTATTTCTTTGTGAATTGTTTTTTTTAGTTTTAAATGATTATTTCCTACTACTAAGTGAAAAGAAAATAAATCTATGTGAGATTTTTGTGGGTGAGGTAGAGAGGTTGATGATCTATTTGTTTTTAGAGTTGCAGAATGTTTTGTAGTAACTTAATTGCTGTTTTGAATTTTAGCACTTGAGAGAAAGTTACCAACATGTTTAACTTTATGCTTTTGGAGGAGTTTTTTTTTTTAAATAATTATTTTTCAGTGTAGTTGGACACGATACCTTTATTTTATTTATTTTTATGTGGTCCTGAGGATCGAACCCAGGACCTCGCACATGCTAGGCAAGTGCTCTACCACTGAGCCACAACCCCAGCTGGAACAGTTTTCTTTTGCATGTTGTTTATGCCCAATTGAAAATCTTATTTCTGATTGTCATTTAAAGATTGTTTTGGAGCTCTCACTGTTACATGGAGCTAGAGTCTATTAGTCAAGTATAGAGTGCTGAATAAATTGTTACATCAAATTAGACTTTTAGTGTCTTGAAGAATGTAGTATGTTGCTGGGGCTGTAGCTCAGTAGTAGAGGGCTTGCCTAGCACATGTGAGGCCCTGGGTTCCATCCTCAGCACTACATTAAAAAAAAAAAAAAGAATGTAGTATCTCCTTATAATGTTATATCTATAAAACTACTGTCTCTTATGTTTTAAAATATATGATAGGGAGTTCTTGGCATGAAGGCAAGGAAAGAGTCCAGAAGCAGTGGCAACTTTTTAAACATTCTATACCTTTTATATTCACTTGCAATTACATTTAATGTAAGGATTTGTGAGAAAAGAGATTGGTGAAAGATGGAACTGATAGCAGATCCAGAAAAGAGTGTTTGACCATATATTTTTAGTTGCATTTGCTCAAAGTGATTTGTTCTATATCACCATTTGCCAGTTTCCTATGTGAGTTCAGAGATCTAATGAATTATATGGGTGGAATGCACAAGACAAGGACATCCGCTAAGACAGGTTTGTGGATCTTCATGTAGACTGGACTCATGAGGCAGAAACTCTCCATATGTATCCAACTCATTGTCTGCTGTTTATATATACAATTTTACAGTTTCCTAAAACTTAAAAAGTAAGGCTCAACATGCTTGGAATGACAATCAAGGCCTCAGTTACCTTGGTTAGTATTACATCTGGCCATGTATTTTGTAAACCAGTCAATTCCAGAATGTTTTCTGTGGTTTTGATGATGAATTTTTCTGACATTGTTGCTCTCCTCTTCTTAGTTCCCTTTTGCTCCTTCAGATCATTGTAATCATTCTCAGCTCAAATCTACCTACTAAGTGATGCTGACACTTAAGTGATAAGGGAGTCTGAGGAGACCTCATCAGAGCCAGAAGAAACCCCCTCCTCAGACCTTCCAGGCTCTTAACCCTATCACATAAAAGAATTTAAGGACAGTCATGTTTTAGCAAACAGGAAAGAGCTTTATTAGAAAGAAAAATGTGAAGGTGTACATTCTCAGAGCAGAATGTGGGCTATCTTGAGAGTGAGAAGTGCTTTGTTTTGTTTTTGTTTTTTTATTGGGGGCATAATAAGGTAGACTATGTTCCAAATGGGCCAGACTTCCTCTAGATTGGGAAATATTAAACAAGATTGTGTTTCCTTTTTGGGTGGTCTGGACTGTTAGGTAGGTGTATTAGCTTTTTGTTGTGATCAAAATACCTAACAAGAATGACTTAGAGGGGAGAAAAGTTTATTCTGGCTCAAGGTTTCAGTGGTCCCAGTCTACGCCCTACTGACTATTGCTCTGGACTTTGGACGAGGCATAACATCATGGTGGAAGCGTATGGTGGAAGAAAACTGCTCAGCTCATGGTAGCCAGGAAGCAGAGCAGGGAAGTGCATTGTGTTCCAGGGACAAAATATAATCCCCAAGAGTATGCCTCTCCCCTCATCCCGCCCCCCCCCAAACCTGTGACCTACTTCCTCCAGTCACCCCACCTGCCTACAGTTACCACCCAGTAATCTGTTCAAAGTATTAATCTGTCAGATAGGTTAATCCACTGATTAGATTATAACTCTCAAGATCTAATCATTTCACTTTTGAATAATCTTCATTAACACATAAACTTTTTTGGGGACGCTCATATCCAAGCTGTAACAGTAGGTTTCAGCTTATAACAGTGTCTGGCTTTATTTTTTTTTAATATTTTGTTTATTGTAGTTGGACCCAATACCTTTATTTTATTTTTATGTGGTGCTGAGGATCGAACCCAGGGTCTCGCATGTGTGAGGCAAGCGCTTTACCTCCTTATAGACATGCTGACTTTGAGGTGCACCTGAGATATCCTAATGGAGATGTTTAAGAAAAACTTTTGGGCCATGTGATTTGGAACATAGAAAACAGAAAACTGAGGGAGGGTTTTTGGAAACTGGATGAAGAATTCTCTCCAGCTCTGGAAAGCCAAAAGAGGAAGTCCTCCTTGGTGATTCGTTAAAACAGTGTCTATTTCTTTTTTTTTTTTCCCTTCGGGAATCTGTGATTCCAGGAAAGAAAATAATAATTCTTTCAGAATGCACCCTTCAGTTTGTATCACATGGCCTTGTTAAATCAAATATCATTTTGTATTTTTTTTGTAGTTATATACCAAATGATGAGAGAGAGAAAGCTCTTTTATTTTGAATTGTTTGGGATGGAAATTTTCCTTTCAATAAGATCCACCTCAGCTGGGTGCTGTGGTGTACACTTGTAATCCCAGCAGCTCAGGAGACTGAGGCAGGAGTCTCATAAGCCTCAGCAACTTAGTGAGACTCTTGTCTCAAAATAAAAAGTAAAAAGGGTTGGGATGTGGCTCAGTGGATAAGTGCCCCTGGGTTCAATCCCTGGTATACCCCCCCCCCAAAAAAAAAAAAAAAAAAAAAAGATCTGTCTCAAACTAGGGCATTTTACAAGTGTTTCAAATTTGCAATTTCAGTTTTTTTTAATATGTGTCTTTTTATCTTTATTTCCTTTAATCTGTTTGGTTTACTTAAATATGGAATCAAAATCATAATAAAATGCTTAAGTATTTTTACATTTTAGGGGACAGGCTAAGCCTCTATAACAGAGACTTCTGCATACAGTGAAATCAATATTGGAAGTTTTCTTCTTGCTAGTAATAGTCTAAAAGTAGGCAGAAAGTACATAGCAGGTGAGCAACTCTGCTTTTTCAGGTCATTCAGGGTCTGAGGTTCCTTCTGTTTTTTGTTGTTTTTTTTTTAAGCTATTCCTAGGTTATTTTATTTTATTTGGTTCTCGGGATTGAACCTAGAGGTGCTTTACACTGAACCATCCCCCAACCCTTTCTTATTTATTTGTTTGTTTATTTGAGGCAGGCTCTCACTAAGTTGCTTAGGGACTTGCTAAGTTACTGAGGTTGACCTTAAACTTGTGATCCTCCTGCCTCACCTCCTGAGATGCTGTGACTTGAGGCCTGCACCATTGCAACTGGCTATTCCATTGGTTATTGTATTCTTTTCCCATAGTTGAAACTGGGTTACCGCACAACTGTATTCCTGAAAAAGAAGTAAACAACTCCCAGTCAGTCTTGAGCATGGGAAAGGGGAAGAAGAATATAGCATATATATATATATATATATATATTTTTTTTTGTAGGCATTGTTGTGTTTGTATCTCAATGGTGAGAACTTAGTCACTGCTGATTTGATGCATTTTTATGTGGGCTCTCTCATCCAGCGAGGAGGTCTACAGAACAGGGTAGAGGAGAGTGTGACTATGGAGTCACGAATTAAGACCTTCTGGAGACCAAGCTGGAAGCAGGTCTGATTTTATTGTATAGTTACCATGTATATATACTCTTGGGCAGTAGTTAAGCAGATTATAGGCAGCCACCAATACAATTTCTGGCCAACTATCCTTTCGGTGACCAATCGAGGAGTGGACCGTGGAGCAAGCACTGGGACCACAACACATGGCCTCATGCTCAGGCGCTGTGCATACGGGGTAACCGTTTTGCTGCTCACGTGCCTACCATGAAGGGGGTGGTTTGCCACTCAGGCACCCTTAACATATGCCAGGTATGCAGTACTCCATGCACCTGTCTCCAAAGATTTTTGGTATTGGTGATTGAACCCAGGAATGCTTTTCCACAGAGCTATATCTCCAGGTCTTCTCTTAATTTTGAAACAGGGTCTCACTAGCTGAGGTTGGCCTTCAATTTGTGATAACTCCTGCCCTAGCTTCCCAAATTTCTAGGATCACAGGAGTGTGCCTTGCGCCTCTCCTGATTTTAAAGAAGGCTGGGAAGTATAGTCTCTAGTTGTCACCCATTTCCCATTAAGAGGGATAGGAATGGTGTTCCATTTTGAAAGAAAGGGAGGGAGGGAAAAAGAGGGGATGAAGAAAGAAAGGAAGAATGAAATTTGGAGGAGAGTGCCATTCTGTCAGCTGACCATCCTCACTTTTGACACCCAACTGCAAGTTTGGGGATCCTCATGATTATTTTCTGGTTCAGTAATTCTCTGAATGAGGTCACAGAACTTCTGAAAGTTCTTGTACTGATGCTAAAAGTGCTTGTACTTATGATTGGATTTATTATAGTGGAAAAGGTACATGGGCTGGGGATGTGGCTCAAGCGGTAGCGTGCTCGCCTGGCATGCGTGCGGCCCGGGTTTGATCCTCAGCACTATATACAAACAAAGATGTTGTGTCCTCCGAGAACTAAAAAATAAATATTAAAAAAAATTCCCTCTCACTCTCTCTCTCACTCTCCTCTCTCACTCTCTCTTTAGGGGGAAAAAAAAAAAGAAAAGGTACAGATTATAATAGCCAAGGGAAGAGATACATGGGGCACAAAGAGTTCCACATGTGAAATTTCTGGTTATTCTCCTAGTGGGGTCATGGACAGTGCTAACTTCTGGCACTTAACGTATGACAGTACTGACTGAATATTGACTAAAGGAAAATTCCGGGTCTTGGTGTTCAGATTTTGTCCAACGTCTATATATAATTGATTGCTGGCATGGTTGACTTTTTATAAAGTCTTCAGTTTTTCAGGAGGTTGATAATACATGGTCCAAAGCTGCTACCTTAAATCACATTGTTAGACTATTTGGAGTGGTTTGCAGCCCCTGGTAAACAAAGGCTTTGGATATGCAGGACATTCCAAGGGTTTACAGATTACTTCCTGAGAATTAGGGCAAAGGCTAGACTTAATTTTTAGGTAAGGTTAATTCTTTACTACTACCCAGCTGTACTTATGGATAGGCACATCTTTTTTTTTTTTTGGAAGGTATATAAAAAGTTGCATAATATATATGTATGTGTCTTAAAAGCTGTGTGTGTGTGTTTTAATGGCTACAATAAATGCAAGAGACTAGATTTGTCATGTCCAACTCTGTCCACATAGGAAAGATCTAAAATCTGGCTGATGTATGACTTGCTGGTTGTCAGTGAGCCAATTAGGAACAAAGTTGGTGTTGTCTCTAGGGTCTCTATTTATCATGAATATAACCTAGATGGAGCTAATCTAGATGGAGCTTACTTGTAGCACCTGTTTTCTTCCCTAGTTCTGTTTGAAACATGGCTCCTACTATGTCTGACTCCTGAACATGGCTCCTACTATGTCTGACTAATGCATAAGCATCTGTTTTGTTGAATTGTATTAGGTGAGTTCAATTCAGTAGGAGTGTTTTTATTCACTTTTTAAGCAGTTCCTGGTGATACCATTGTGATTTTCTCCCTTGAAAATTTGGAAACCTTCCTTGTTTTCAAGATGTATCATTTTGAACCACAAACTGCTACTTCAGCATATCAAACATTTTAACTTCTCTACCCTAGAAAGCAACTGTGTGCAAAATAGTATTTGGCCTGCCTGTCCTATAGAGTGCTATATAAACTATAGGGCTGGGGATGTGGCTTAGTGGTTGAGTGCCCCTGAGTTCAATCCCTGGTTAAAAAAAAAAAAAAAAACACCCTAAAACTCTAGATATAGCTTTTTGGAAAAAAGCGTTGTGGGAATGTGAGGTATTTCTAGTGGTGTAGAGAATTTTAGATTTAAATGTTAAAAAATTTTAAAAACCACGAAAGGAAGGAAATATAGTCAACAGGTGAATTTTTTAGATGGTGTATTATGGGTAATTCTTCCTCCCCCTTACTGGTTTTTGTTTATTACAATCTATACTAAACATAAATTGAGTTTATAAATACAGCAGGGAAAAACTATTTTGAAAAGAAACACCCAGCAAGACTTAGCATAAAAAATAAATGTATAAAACACAAATCAGTGATCAAATAATAGAGAAGGTCCCCAAAAAAGAGAAAGATCAGACTGTAGCCTTTTAAAAAATTTTCGGATAGTGTTTTATGTCACCTTCATTTGACAGACTAAAGTTTTTTGTTTTTTTAGTTATAGATGAACACACTGTATCTTTATTTATTATGTGGTGCTGAGATTAGAACCCAGTGCTTTACACATGCAAGGCAAGTGCTTTACCACTGAGCTACAGCCCCAGCCCTAGACTAAAGTTTTTTTTGAGTTCTGTGTTTATTTGGTGTTGATCAAAATGGATCTCAGTGGTGTGTGGTGACCAATGCCTGTAATTCCAGCTACTCCAGAGGTTGAGCATGAGGATCACTTAAACCCGGGAGTTCTAGGCCTGCCTGGGCAACATTCTGGCTCAAAACAAAGCAATCAGACAGATAGAGTATCTCATCTAGTTCAGGAGTTGTTTTATTGCAGCAGAAAAATTGGAAATAGAAAAATGTTTCTGTATACTGAAGGTGAAAAAATTGTAAAAGATGGTTGGTTCTATTAGATTTGAAATAAAATCTAATGTAAATATCTTGGACTTTTATTTTTGTATAGTTTTTAAAAGGTATCTTAAATACATGAAATACTACTTGCATGCAACACTGTTCTTAGAAAACGTACACTTTTCCTTGATTTTAGAACACCTAAAAATCAAGTGTAAAGACTAAAGTTAGGTACTTCTGTGGAAATTGCTACAAGGGCATAGTGCACTCAGGTGTCTGATTTTTTTTCCCCCCTAACTAGCTTCGTGAGAGTCCCTTCAGAGAGGAAACCTGACTACAGTGTGTGCCATGGGTATGAAAGAATGCTGTACTTCCCTGTTATGAAATTCAGGATTTTCTATAGTGTTCTTCTAATAGCAGCCTGAAAACTATAGCTTTAGACAATGATGGTCTCAAAACAAAATCTCCAATCAGCTATTTTAGATCTGAAAGTTACACAAAAAGCTGCTTCTCTGGTCAAAGCCTTTACCATTTAAGGACCAAATAAGAGCATTGGAGTAGGCATTGTCAGTTTTTTTTTTTTTTAGGCCTGTGGTCTAGCACCCCATTTACTTAATTTCTCATAAGAACAGCACATGGTCCTTTTGCAGTTGGCCTCCCACTGCCCACAGTTCCAAGAAAGGATCCAGGTTCTGCAGTACAGATTGCTTGGAGAGGTAGCCTCTTTCTGAGCTTTGCACTCCGCCTCCACACAGTGGTTACACCCCACCTCCCTTTCATGTATTTTACCCATTTCTGTGATCCTAGTGCATCTAGCTTCAGAAGTTCTATTTAAAAAAACAAAAAACAAAAAAAAAACTTCCTTTGCTCCTTTAAATATTATTTTAAAAAATTTTATATCTATGTAAAGTAGATACGATATAAAACTTACCATTTGACTGTTTTTTTTTAATGTTTTATTTTTTAGTTGTAGTTGGACACAATACCTTTATTTTTATGTGGTACAGAGGATCGAACCCAGGGTCTTGCACATGCTGGGTGAGCGCTCTACTGCTAAGCCACATCCCCAGCCCCGTTTTAACTGTTTTTAAGTGTACGTTTTAGTGGATTAGTTACATTCACATTATCCTACAACCATCACCACGATTCATCATCAGAACCCTTTCACCTTGCCTGAAACTTAACCCATTGAACAATAACTCTTCCCTACAACCACCATTCTACTTTGTCTCTGAATTTATCTGCTTAAAGTAACTCATGAATAGAGTCATACATATTTGTCTTTTTACAATGGCTTGTTTCACTTAGACTTACGTCTTCATGGTTCATTCATGTTGTAGCATGTGTTGGAATTTCCTTCCTTTTTAAGACCAAATATTTCATTTTAGATATATGCTACATTTTCCTTATCCATTTCTCCCATCAACAGACACTTCAGTTTTCCTGCCTTTTGGCTCTTGTTAATAATTAAGGTGTGAATGTGGACTAGAAATAAATAAATATGTGCTTGTGTTCACACTTTATTTTAGGGCCTATATTCAGAAGTAAAATTTCATAATCTCTACCACGCGGCCTGCGCAGTGGTTTCATTAATGAGGTTCTGGCATTCAGTTAGTTAGAAGAGATCAAAATAAAACACACAGACAGTACCTTATTTTAATGCTAGGTCCAAGACGGCTCGCCTCGCCTCCCTGTTTCCCTGCCTCCAGCCGCTCAGCAGGGCAGCGAGGATTACTCTGGGCTAGCAGGGGAGAGAGAGAGAGAGAGCGAACACGCCGGGGATCAGCCTTTTATTTGGGGGGGACAAGAGATTCAGGGGAGAATTCCATCCAATGAAGGTTGAGGGGGGGCTGTACTCCAAGGTCAGGGTCAGTGATTGGGTCTCCGGGGTCAGTGGTCACGCACACCCCCACACGGATGGGCTCTCTCATCAGGAAAGGGTCGGGATAACTCCGACACAGCCAGAGTGCCTCAGGCCCTTAACGGGAGTCACCCAATCACGTGTCAGAATGGCTCCCCACAATAATCATGATAAGTCCATTCCTAATTTTTCAACAACTTCTGTACTATTTCGTTTCCTTCCTTCCTTCCCTCCTTCCTTCCCTCCGGGATTGAATTCCCAGGTGCTCTGTCACTAAGCTACATCCTCAGTACTTTTTTAAAAAAATTATTATTTTGAGACAGAAACTTTCTGAGTTGTTCAGGCTGGCCTTAAACTTTTGATTTTCCTGTTTCGGCTTCCTGTGTAACTGGGATGGTAGACATGTGCCACCATACTGTGCTGCTGTAGTATTTTCTATAGAAGCTGCACCATATTTTATTTTCACCAGTAGTGCACAAGGGGTCCCAGTGCCTTTCCATCCTTGGCAATACTTTTCCTTTTTTTTTAATAGCAGCTATCCTATTCATTGTGCTTTCAATTTGCATAATGATTAGTTATGTTGAACATCCTTTCAAGTGCTTATTGGCAATGTGTGTAGTTTTGATGTTAAGTTGTAGAGATTAAAAAAAAATACAACCCCTTATCAGATATAAAATTTGCATATATTTTCTCCCATTTTGTAGCATTTCCTTTTACTGTTCTGTCCTCTTCCCTCCTTTTTGTGATGCCAGAAATTGACCCAGAAACTTGCCAGTGCTCACTATCACTGAGCACACTCAGATCCCCTGTTGGGTCTTCTGATGTACAGAGAAGTTTTAAATTTTTAATGGGGTCCAATTTATCTACTTTTTGTTGTTGCCTGTGCTTTTGGTGTCATAGCCAAGAAATCAATGCTTTCTTAGTTCTAAGAGTTTTATAATTTTAGCTCTTATGTTAAGGTTTTTGATCCATTTGGAATTAATTTTGTATATGGTATAAGGTAAGGGTTCAACTTCCTTTGCATGTGATATCCAGTTTTCCTACCACATTTATTGAAAAGATTGTCCTTTTCTCATTGAATGGTCATGCAGAAGTCCTTTTAAACATAGATGTCCATGGGACATCATACCTTAAGTCAGTTCAGTAAATACATTGGCAGAGAACTGACAGCTAACCAATTAAGATAAACCTTGAGGAAAAAAAGAAAGATGTTGAGAGATGGAAGAGAGCCAAAGGCAAGCTTATTTTATTTCAACTTTGCCTAAAGTAGGATAGTAACCACAGGCTGCTGTCCTTGTCACATTCATGAATTGTGCTACACAACTTAAAATGTACACATTTCATTCATTCATTGCATATTTGCATATTAATTTCATAGAGTAAATATGTCTTATGTAACTATTAAATGAAGGTAAGATAGCACCATACATTTACAGATGACCATAGTAATGACACTGATTAAAAGCAATTTAAAGGCGGTTTCATTAATCTTAATATTCAGTAGACTTTAGAGTTTCAAATATGTAACCAACAGATTAATACTGGTGAATATTTGGGCATTTTCTCTCTAAATGGGGTGAGTTTTACTTGTTTCTGATGAACTGTTTGTACTTAAAGTGTTAATAATTCTTTTGTAAATACATAAAACATCATTTTTGCATGAAAGTGATTGCTCCTTATGATGAACTTCATTTCCTTGGTATATGTTAAAATCCATCAGTAGCCATAGTAAAGAAGGCAGAATGATAGTCTTTTTAGTGGGATTTGACCAGCCTCTTAAAATGTACAGAATGTGCTCTAGCAAACGATGAACTAAAGTTAGGTAAAATGCAAACATAAATAATCTTGTTATATTTTAAATAATCCGGTCCTTAATGAGAAACTTCCTATAGTTTGGACATCCCTGTTAAAAGAATAGAAGTCAGGAAGTCTTGCATTGTAGGCATTTCAAATCCTTGGCTCTTACAGACACAGCTGCTCTACCATTTGCCTTAAAATTGGCCTTACCTGGGCAGATTTCCAAAACATTAAAAAAAAAAAAAAAAAAAAGAAAAGTCTACTTAAATTAAAGGGTTTAGGGAGTAGAATCTTTCTTGCTTGCTGTTTCTTTCCGCCACATCCACTTTACATTCATATATGGCCACCTAAGGGATTCTTCTGAGTGCTGATTCTTTATACTTGGTTTTTTAGATGAAGAGATGTCACGCCAAATGCTTTAGACTTACCCTGTGTCGTAGCTAGGTAGTCCTTTGAACTGGGGTTTGAACCCAGATCTTGTGTCAGTAAATCTTTGCTTTTTGTTATGTTGTAGATAGATCATGGATGTTCATTTAAATAAACTGTTATATACTTCATAGTTTTCAAATATGTAGTCTCAAAATTTGATTTTCACTCTGAACTAGCAAGGTATATTCCTAGAATAGTAGCTAATGTTTATTGAGAACATACTCCATATGCTAGGAATAAGAATACTATTACATATATGAATTCACTCATTTTCCATTTTTAAACAAATTTTTGGAGATCCATAACTGCATTATCTATTAATGTTGCTGGATCAGGAGAAGATGGTAGGTTATTTAGGTTGCACAATACAGGTTTAGAATCCTTTAACGCTTGCCCCAGGGTCATCAAGCATTGTGAAATTGGCTTGGGAATCCAGTCTGCAAGAGTTGGCTCAGAAAACAAGAATGTGATATTTATTTACAAGTCTAATCTTGATAATTGGTTAGTTGTCAATACTAAGAGGTTGCCTCTCAATGAGCAGATTTAGTAAATAAGGCATAATTCAAAACATTGCTTGAAACCAAGAATAAAAACAGGGGGCACATTATTTCTGAGGCATATTTCTGTCAAGTAGTATGCTGATTGATTGCCTTACTCCCTTTTAGGGAAATGTCTAATTTGAAGAATCAAATCAGTCACCTAGAGGGAAGAACGTTTCTCTGAATTTATCTATAGGGACATTGGCAGAGCCACTTTCTTTTTGTGATGGTCCTTACTTGCTTGCAGGAACTTAGGCCTTTTACATCTTGACACATTACAGTTTCTAAGAATAGGCACTTTTTATTTGTTTGTTTTTGGGGTACTGGTAGTTAAAACCAGGGGCTCTCTACCAGTGAGCCAAAATCCTCAAACTTTTTATTTATTTATTTTTTGAAACTAAATTGCTGAGACTGGCCCCAAACTTGCAATTCTGTCTCAGCCTGCCTAGTCACTGAGATTACAGGTGTGCACCATCATGCCCAGTTAAGACAGGGTTTTACATTTGCTCCTTCCTGATTTTACATTATATAAGCAGCTCTCTGGATGATTTGCCATTAATTCCCATCTATTGTGTGGTTCTCGTTAGCGTTAGCGTTGAAGGTGTGTTACTTGCTGTTGTACCTGTGTTACCACATTTTGGGGGAGAGGTATCTGTGATTGATGAGTAGATTTAGTAAATATTTGAGTGTGAATATTTCGAAAAATGTTATTAAGAGAAATAAAAGCTAAAATTAAAAACTCAGGATCTTTTCAAATATTGATGTATTGGGCAACCATATATTTGGGATGTATTTCTGTTACTGTGCTTTATAGGTTACCTGTAAGTTTACTTTCTTTACTCAGGAAGTATTTATTGTCTGACTACCTATCGTTTACAGGATTAATGACAATTTTATACATAGTGTATTTTAAATGTTTGCAACATAATGTTTTGAGTATCTGAAAGGAGGTGCATGTGGGTCTCGGTGAAGTATGAATTGTATGTATTAACAGAAGTGTTGATAAACATAGGGTGGTTTGTTTCCTGTTGCAACATCTTGCTTTTATTTGGCCTTACACTTGAGGTGGTCAGATGGTGGCTTTGCTGCATGCTAAAATTTGTCCTCTAAGTAGCATTGTTTCCCAGCATTGTGGAGCTGAATCATGTAGTTTGCTTTGCGCTCCAGGGTGCCTCATCCTGTCTTGCTGAAAATCTTCCATTTGAGTTTATTTGTAGGACTTGTATTTCCTTGCCTTGTGCTCATTTATTTTTTGGTTAAAGTTTAGAACTTTTTTTTTTTTTTAAATCTCCTTTAACATAGTAATTATGCTGGTTAAAGTTTGTGTTAAATTCAGTATTTCTAGGTCTGTGATTTTATTATTCTGTTTTTACTTGTACTTTGTGTCACAGACTTTATATTTTATTTGCAAAATTGATCGTAGAAATATGTGAAGTTTAGGACGTTGCTATCATCCATAGTGGATTTACATTTGCTTCTTCTAGTTGTTTTGAAGTTTTAGCAATCCAGGAGCACCTTAACTATTTTCAGAGTAGAAATAATGTAAGGTAGGATTCAGTTTCTGCAAAGTTGTAATCAGTTTACTTTCAGTTTATTTTTCCACCCAGGGCCCTAATCCCAAGCAGGGAGATACATGTGTATCCTTGGAAGATGCTTCAATTCCAGTTCTTATTCTCTTAGCACCATGATTGTCAAAAACATTGCCCAGCCTTTCAGACACTCCTTGAGAACTGGTGAATACCTTCAGAGGGAAAAGTGATCCTGCTTTGGGGAGGAGAACTGAGTTGATATATTTTCTTTGTAGATTTTGTCCTCTTGTGATTCTTGGCCAGTAATTTCTACTTTCCCTAGGCCTTCTATATCTGGAGGCAAGTTTTTAAAAAACAATTTATATATAAAGTTCTGCATTCAGCTTTGTTTTATACTTGTCTATTCTAAAACCATCAGTAAAGATTTTCTTATTGGCTTTTTAAAAAAGTATATATTTTTGTTGTAAATGGACTCAATACCTTTGTTTTATTTATTTATTTTTATATAGTCCTGAGGATCTAACCTAGTGCCTCATACGTGTAAGGCAAGCGCTCCATCACTGAGCTAAACCTAGCCCTCTTATTGGCCTTTTGCAGTGGGCCTATAGTAGAACTTAATAAGTGGGACACTTAAATGATTGAGCAAATGGATTAAGCTTTTAAAATATATTTTGTTATTTGATTTACCTTTAAAATTAGTAGTTTAATAGTTTTATTATTGTGAGTTTGCATCCTTGGCCAGAACTCCCAAGCTCTTGACTTGTAAGACTAGGCATATGGATTCAGAGTTTATGTGAAGTTAAGAAATGTTTTAAAACGTTTCTTAAACTCCCTTAAAATAAGGGGTGAAGACTTTGTTGGGGGAGCCTAGGCAAAGAAGAAATATTTAACAGAAAATATGGCACTTCTGGGACTTGATATTGAACACATCAGGTTTCTATGCTCCTGCGTATAGCAAACTTTTAAAGTTCTCCCCAAAGAGTTAATCAGTTTACCTTCTATTTTCAGAGCATTTTGCATATACCCCTAAAACATTTATATTATCCTCTGCTGGGACTTAACTCTTTGAGAATTATTTCTATGTGCCAGTAAAGAGAAACTAAACCCCACAGTATACCAAGAACAAGAGTATTTGAAAGAAAATGCTTTGTCTTTCTCATCATGTTTTAAAGTGGTGTTAAGTAAAAAATTCTCATTAATCATAACAAAGCTCATTTGATGACTTTGATAATTTTTTAAAACAATTTTTAAAAGTCCTCCAAATTTTTTTATTAATTGACGCACTTTTTGTGGTGCTGAGGATTGAACTCAGGCCTCTGTACGTGCTATCAACTGAGCCTCACTTTGATAATGTTTAAGGCTTCATATAGTAACCCATTGATACAAACCTACGCAGTGACTAGAAGAAAATCCTAAATAGACGTTATATTAAATTTGTGAAGGTTAATGCAGTGTGGCCATTTCAGTTAAAAAATTTGACCTTACAGGGAGTTGTATTTAGTGCCATTTTGACATAAATAATTTTGTGTCTTGCAAGACATCAAGCCTGCCTAACACTTGTGATGGCCATCATTTGGTCATCCTGGTGGTTTTTACAGTATAGTTGGCTGGCTAAGTGTTGCCTTAAGGAGAATGCCAGATGTACTCAATTATTATACATGATAATCTTTCTGCATCATGTCCTCTGTGACGTATTGTTTTAATTGACTTCTTTTAGGGCTTTTTGTAGATTGGTGAATTACACTGTGAGCACAATTGTAAGTATCCACTATGTAACAACAAAGACAGGAGTTGAAGCTGTTACACGATGGTTGATGAAAGGAAATGTTTTATTAATTAATGGTAACAAGTTAATAAGTGTGGCCATGTTTGTTGCATATGATGATGTTTTTATATGAGTGAACGTTAAGATACCTATTCAGGAATGCATAAAAATTTATCTATAAAAATTGAAATTTACAGTAGTTAAACTCTAGGAGGGTGTTTTAGGGACAAATTTCACTTGTAAAGCAGTCTAAGAATAATATATTTTGGAAAAAATTTACTAGGTATTGGATTAATTGAGCATTTGAATTTATTTTAATTTCTTATTTTTCTTAATACTGAAATAAAATGATAATTAGGAGTACATTGTGTTATAAAATTGATGTCCCCCCCCCCCCCCCAATACAGAAGCTCCACCATGAGGCGAGGTGGATGGAGGAAGCGAGGTGGATGGAGGAAGCGAGGTGGATGGAGGAAGCGAGCTGAAAATGATGGCTGGGAAAAATGGGTGTGTTTTAAAGAATAAAAATATTTTTCATTCTTTTAGCTTATAATGTGGCTTAAGGCATAAATTTTAAATCACTGTTTTAAGTGATAGCTTTTGATATTTTTCTGAGGTTGAAGTTACCTAGTGGAATTAGTGCTACTGTCAAGTAGATTACTTAGATCCTGAATTTAGCCATGGAATCATTCATTGTATTCTTAATTCCCATGTGTAGAGGGCTGCTGGTCTGTTTAATTGATTCATCTTATGCTTCTTATATAGAAATAGTAGAAGGCACTCTAAAAATTTGCTCTTAGACCACTTGTTAAATATCTGATTGTTTTAAACTTTGGTGTAACTCAATCAATTGTATATGTAAATAAGAACAGTATAAATATGATAAATTTAATGTCACAAAAAATTTTATGACATTAAATTTATTATGGTTGACTTTTTCCTTTTAAAAGTAATATCATAAGAGTGTAATAAGGTTATTAATATTAAAATTGAGTTGACAGAGGGAAGAGTTTTATTTGATCTACCTGTTTTTTACCTTGCTGTGTGGTTCAGGTTTAGGATGTCATCATTTTATCCTAGTAACTAGCACAGAATAAGGTTGTCTTATTATTTTTAAAATTTAAGTTTCTTGAGTGGGGAGTGGAGGGAGAAAATATAACCTTTGTAATTGTTTTATCTTTCTATAATTCTAGGGTGCGTATATGGCTGCCAAGTTCCAAAAATTGGAGGAACAGTTTCGAACAGATGCTGCTTTACAGAAGGATGGGACATGATCTACTATTTTTAGTGGAGTTGCCATCTGTGTTAATGGATATACAGGTTGAGTACTTTTTATTGTTTGGTACCTATTTTGACATGTACTTTTTTAGGCTTGAGAATATATTTTGTTTCAAATTTTCTTCTTTTAATTATTTGTCATGTATATGAAAATTATTTTTAAATGATTAAAAGAAGTCCTTATTTAGATATTACTCCTTCTCTACCCCTTTTCATCCCACCTTTAATTTTATCAAAGTACATAGTTAAATGAGGTTTAAAGTGAAGAATAGTAGGTGTCTTGCTTAAACAGCAGACTGGGAACTCATTGCATATGGGTGGGCTTGACAACTGCAAGGTGCATATAGGGGAGTCTGACAGGACCGATTTCCTTGGGAAATCTCCAAATGTGATTATTCATTGACCCTCTTTGAGTCTATGATTTCCCAGAGAAGAATCTCTTGTTCTCTTGCCAGGAGAAATATATAAACCTACCTGCCAACATTTTGGTTGTCAAGAGCGGAGAGGAAAGTACCAGAATTCTTAGGGTTTAGGAAGTAAAATTTCACTTAATCTCTCTATCTTTTTTCATCTCCTTTCCTATCATCTGTTTCTATTGTTATTGAGACTGGTATCTGGAGGAGTTTGGTAGTCTTTGTGAGTGGGGGAAGAAATCTGGGAGTTCTAATTTGTCCCTTAAGTAGTTTAAGCCATCAATTTCCTGTTTTAAGACTTATTCACACAACTACTTTTGGAAGTGCCAAGTACCTGTATTTCATGAATTTCTATTGATTTTACTGGCACCAAGCTGCTTCTCTTTTGGCTACCATATAGCTGCTTTAGATTTATCTTTTTCCAATCTGTAAAGTCAGGTAGCACTTGGCTATTAATTATCAGGTTTTATTCCTCAAGTTTTTTCTTCATTTTCTTAGGGAATTGTCATCTTACGATCACTGGAGAGATAGAGAGAGAGAGAATGAATAAATATTTTTTTTTTAATTTTAAGTGAATGGCTGAAAATAGTTTTATTCATGTGTTTTATTTTCCCCTCTCTGCTTTTCAGTTGGCTAATACCTGTATCTTTTTCCCTTGGTTATCTGATTGTCTTCATATACTTTAAGTGATTTCATAGTTTCTTCTGGAGCTGTGGCTCCTTGTGTGTCTGTATCTTACTTACCATTATTAGGCCTTACTTTAGTTGCCTGTTTACTAGACAAGAGCAAGAGCTATATTTTTATCCCTATTGTATCCTTGATGCTTCTGCAGTGACTGTATCTAAATTTGCTAAATTAAAGTATTAATGAATTGATGCATTTGCTTCATTTAGTAAGGATAGTGTGTATTGGTTGTAATTAGGAGTTTTGTTAGGCTTCATTAACAATGAGTTTCATCTAAGACTGTTATGCTGGTGCAAATTTGGGAAGTTTCAGGAAGTTTCAGTCACATTCAGGAATTTTCTTTTTTTCTTGAAAATATTGGCAAATTTGAGGTTTATTGATTTTCATTATATGCACCATAAAATAGTTGAAATTATAATAAAAGCAGTGGGCATGGTGGCATGTGCCTATAATTCCAGCTGCCTGGGAGTTTGAGGTGGGAGGATTACAAGTTTGAGGCCAGCCTGGGCAATTTAGAGAGACCTGGTCTCAAAAAAGACTGGGGATGTAGATCAGTATTTGCCTAGTATGTGTGAGGCGCCAGCTTCAGCTCCAGTTTAGTTCCAAAAATAATAAATAAACGAGTAAACAAAATATTATGCATCACATGAGCCAGTTACAGAAGTCCTCAATTCATGAGGGATACCCTTATTCACATAAGAGGAAGGAGATGCTTTGTGTAAGGGAGAAAAATACTGCAGTCATTACTTTCTTGTTTGGAGAACTGGAATTCTGATTCTACTTTATGACTGATTTTTGTGTGACTTGTAAGATATTTTCTATTTGGATTCATCATTATTCTCCCTTTCCTTTATCCCTTTTAAAAATATTATGTTATAATTCAGTAGGTAAACTTGTGCTGAATTTTATGGTGATACTCAAGTTGTGATTTAAAATAACTTTCCTTTTAGAAAAAGTTTCAGTTTTAGTGAATATTTCACAACTTTTAAACAGAATTAACAATTCATAAGAATTCTTTTTATTAAGAATTAATTTATGAAATAATTAGCAACTTTTATGTGGTGAATTAGAAAGTAAAAAGAGTAATGCATAAGATGAAGTAAGATAAGACATTGTATTTTTGTTGATTCTTAGCCATCTCTTCACAGACCTTAACTAATATTCTGAATTTTCTTGATTCCCTTAAAACTCCTAATTCTGCCACCAGGCCTTTTTCATAAGCCCTTTTACTCCCAATCCAGTTAGCTTTGAACTTGAACTTAGGAGATCCCTCTGCTTCTGCCTCTGCTTCTGCGAGCCCATTCTTTTTTTTCTCCTCAAAGCATTTGTTCCTTATTAAGGTTAACTTCTTTGTCATAGAACTATTTTTAAGACTTTTTAAAAATAATTATAGATTTATATGCTTCTTTGGTACAGGATTATTTATTAATTGAACTTTAAAAAAATATGGTAGATTCATAGGCAAATGTGAGAAATAAATATTGAAAGATACTGTGAACCCTTCACCCAGTTTCCCCAATGGTAATAGGCAATAGTACAGTGTCACAACCAGGAAATTGACATTGAGAAGAGTCAATATTTCCATCAGGAGTACTTTATGTGTGGCTGGGTTATAGCTCAGTGGTAGAGTACTTGCCTAGCACATGTGAGATACTGGGTTCAATCCTAAGCACCGCATTAAAAAAATAAATAAAATAATGCTGTCCATCTACAATTACAAAAAAAAAATGAAGAATATTTTATGTTGCCCTTTTATAGCCATGCCCACTTCCCTTTTTGTGCTTGTCATTATCTTAATTTATTACAACCAGTAATCTGGTCTCCATTTCTATATTTCGTCATTTGTCATTTGTTCAACATATAATGATGTTGTATAAATAGAAACTATAGTATGTAAACTTTTGGGATTGACCCTTTTTTTTTTATTAACTCAGCATTTGTCTCTGGAGATTCATAAAATTTTTTAGATGTGTAACTTGTTTTTTTCCTTCCTATTGCTGAGTTGTATCCCATAGCATGACTATATGGCAGTGTTAACCATTTGCCCATTAAAGGACATCTGGGTTAGTTCCTGTTTTTTGTTTTGTTTTGTGTTATAAATGTTTGTGTAAAACTTGACATCCTTAGTTTTTGTAAGATAAGAAACTTTTCTGAAGTGTTTACTGTTTTATATTCCCACCAGCAGTGTATGAGTGATGCATTTTCTTTGCATCCTTGCCAGCATTGTTTTTTATTTTATCTATTTTAGTAGGTGTGCAGTGATATCTCATCATGGTTTTAATTTATATAATTTATATTTATATAATACATAATTTATATTTCTTTGTCATATATGTGGTATGTACATTCTGTTCCCCATGCTATAGCTTGTTTCATAATCTTTTTGTGAGGGGTGGTTACTGGGGATTTGAAGTCAGGGCCACTCGACCACTGAGTCTCATCCCCTGCCCTATTTTGTATTTTATTTAGAGACAGGGTCTCACTGAGTTGCTTAGCACCTTGCTTTTGCTGAGACTGGCTTTGAATTCAAGGTCCTCCTGCCTCAGCCTCCCCAGCTTCTGGGATTATAGGGATGTGCCACCATACCCAGCTCTTTCATCATCTTGATTTTTTTGCAGAGCATGAACTTTTTTTATTTTACAAGGTGTAATTTATCCATTTTTACAGACTGTGCTTTCAGATCTAAAAACATAGCTTAGTGCCAGACTCTAAAGATTTTTCTCTGGGTGTGTGCGTGTGTGCACACACAGGAGTTTTTTGTTTGTTTGTTTTTGTTTTTTGTAAAAACTTTTTTAAGTTTTATGTTTTACATTTGTTTTGAGATTTGGATTAGGTTTTTTTTCCCCTCCATGAATGTCCCCTTGACTCAAAACCCTTTGTTGAAATGGCTATCCTTCCTCCCTTGAATTACTTTTTTCTTTTAAATACTTTTTTAGTTGTCAACGTACCTTTATTTTATTTATATGTGGTGCTGAGAATCGAACCCAGTGCCTCACACATGCTAGGCAAGCTCTCTACCACTGAGCTACAACCCCAGCCCTTGATTACTTTTGTACCTTTGTTAAAAAATCATTTGGGTATATCTGAGTGGAACCTTTTTCTGAGTTTCCTACTCTGTTCCACTGTTTCCACTGTTCCACTTTATCAGTACCACACTGCTCTTGTAAGTAAGCTTTATGATGGTGTAGAACAACGTCTCTCAGTTACTACTTCTTTTGTCAAGATTATTTTTGCTATTATAAGGCCTGTGCCTTTCCATATGCATTTTAGAATAAATGATAAAATTCTATTGTGTACCTTGCTAGGGTTTGATAGTAATTAAATTAAACTGTAGTTCATTTGGGGGAGAATTAGCATCTTTACTATGTTGAATTTTCCAATTAATAAACCTTCCATCACATTTATTCTACTTTAATTGACTAAGCAAACATATTTTGGATGCTACTTGTGTGGGAAGATGTGTGAAAAGAGGCAGTTGATAGAGAACATGGATTTTGTGACTTATAAATAATCTCTGTGAATTAGAATAGAGATGAACAGGAAAACGGAAGCAGTTGCTTGTGGGAGCCTTTGTGAATCTCCTTCAATAAAGCAACTGAATTTTTAAGCTGGGTCTTGGATAAATGGGTTGAGGCATTCTAGTCCTAGTCCTTAACCTGCATTTTCACTTGCAAATTCTTAGGTTTACTTTGATTTTCTAGATTTGTCTTTTTACTTTGCTCTCATGAAAAGATTCTTTTCTTCCGATTTCTGTAAATTAGTAATGCAGTGCATCTATGAAGACCCAGATTAAATCAGTTTTTGCCTCTTTCCCTAAGTCAGTTCATAGATGTAAATGTTAATATCATCACTGCTAGAAACATTTATTTTAAACCTGTGTTTTCAGTAGAGAAAGTGGACCGTCTTGAGCAAAAAGCAGCTTCCCCTTGGTCTGGTCTGTTAATATTTATGGAAGTACAGTAGCTAGAGCCTGTTGCAGTTTTCCCTATGCATGCTCATTGCCCTCTCATCGTATTACTTTTTGGGTGCAAACACTTGAGCCAAGGATGTGGTCTGGATTGCTTACCATTTGCTTGTTTTGCATTCTGGTGGTTCATGTGTGTTTCCTGCATGATGGCCACTTTTTGGTGGGATTCAATGTATCTTTTTCTGTATCCCCAAATTCTTAACCAATCTCAGAACCTTAAATTTGCTTTTCTTTTTCTTCATAAACTAGTATTGAACCTAGGGATGCTTTAACACTTGGTTACATCATCAGCCCTTTTTATTTAAATTTTGAGACAGGACTTTGTCAAATTGCTTAGGGTTTTGCTAAGTTGCTGAGGCTGGCCTCAAACTTGGGATCCTACCACCTCAGTCTCCTGAACCACTGCAGGATGGGCCGCTGCACCTGGTTTGTTGTTCCGTTTGTTTCTTCAGATCTTCATCATGCAGACTGTGCTAAATACCTCTTTAAAGAGACCTTCCTTTTCAGACTGCCTTTATCCAAAATTGGTTTCCATTGCTCTCTAACCCCTAATCCAACTTTATTTCTCTTTATTACATTTATCTGTAACAGAACTGATATTATTTTTCTGACCTGTTATTTTGTCTGGCCATGAAATACAAATATCCTGGAGCACAGACTTGAATCTTGTTGATTGCTGTATCCTGTGCCTGGAACTTTACCTAATGCATTGTAGATGCTCAATAAATATTAGTTGACTGGGCAAATAAGTAAAATGTTTTTGTATTTGTACATCTGAATGTTGAAATGTTTTCAGTCACATGCTAATTTAACACAGTCGTCTTAAATATTTACTTTTTAATATGAAATGGGCCACATTCTAGGCCTACTGAAGTATAATAATCTCTAGAAGATAGACTGGGGATCTGTTTATTTTTGTGAAAGCTCAAGTGAGACAACGCTTTATATATAGTGGACAGTAATTGCACCACTGTATTATTGGTGGGACTGGGACAGTTAGGGAAAAGAGATGTTCTGGTTATCTTGTGTTAACCACAAGATAACCAGAATATGTGGATAAAATCCAGGTCTTAACGAATTTGGCACGTGGAAGTTTCTAAAAAAAAAAAAAAAAAAAAGGCAGGTGGGTGGGCAAATACTTTGCCACAACTTGCAAAAAGAAATAAGAATATGCATATGTAACAGATGTGCAATTCAAGTGACAGGGATTTGTTTGAAAACTTACAACCATACATTAATGTTTTCTGAACACATGAATGTGATTGTCACCAGAAGAAATCTTCAGATTTTATGTGCTGGAGATAATGATTTTAGTGTGTGGAATCATGTAACAGTTTTATAAGGGACCTTCGTTTTCATCTAGTTTAGTCTCTCATTTTGCAAATGAGGAAATGAGGCTAAGTGAGGTGAGTTGAGTTGCCCAAGATCACATGACTTTTCAGTGTTAACCTGCACCTGGAAACCAATTTCTCATTCTAGGATTGCCACCTGTTAAGGTTGAGCAAGGGCTGGGGAGTGGCGCAGTGGTGGAACACTTGCCTACCACGCTCTAGACTTTGGTTTTGATTGGATTCTCAGCACTGTACCAAAAAGAAAAAGAAAAAAAAAATGTTGTTTGAATAAGACTTTCACAAGACTGGACCTGAATCTGAATTTTGGCCATTTTCGTAGCTGCATGTGATTTTGGAAAGTTAACTTCATTTCACCAATCTGATTTGTTTTTCTTTGAAATGGGGATTATATTACTTGGTAGGATTGTCAGGAGTAAACTATAGTATAGAATGCAATGTTAAAGCATTCAGATAATTCCAGGCTTTTTTTTTTTTGTTGTTGTTTTTGTATTTCTGATCTTTACACCATGCATAGAATACAACAATGAACATTGATTTTGAAAGGGTTCCAGTACTCAAAATTAATCGGCCTAAAATTAATGCTATTTATAAAAACTTATATCAGGGACATTGAATGAATAATAATTTGTTATTTAAAACCTTAGTAGAACTTTAAGGAAATAGCTCTTTGGCACATGTCCCGTAAAAACCTCATTTGAACCAACACTTTACTTTTTTCTATTGGTAAAGTCACCTATGAAGCCATGAACCTCAGAAACACTGTTTTATTTATTTAAGGTCCTCACTAAAAGATTTGTGGGTAATGATTTTGTTGGCTGGAATATTGTCATTTGCATACTCTTATTAATTTAAAAGTAATATGTTCAGAAGGATGTGTAATGAGGGTTTAGGGATGTTAATTTTATCTGCTAACTATTTGAATTGGTTCAGTCTGTTTACTTTCATTAGGTTGTGTGTACTGCTGTGGGAAATGAAATGGTCATTAGACTTCTGAAAAGCTCTTTTAGTTCTGACACTCCCTGGGGTGTGACATTGATTGTAAAGATGGAGGGTTGAATTTCCCTTAGTCTATTTTTGTTATTTCATTTTCTATTCTTATTCCTTGCCATACATTAAGGACATTCTTAAATGAAAACTTACTGAAGGGTGAGCAATAGAGAAAGATTTGTTAGGAGGAATTGTGAGTTGGAAAAATTTTATGGGTGGAGCAGCCTCACCTGATGCTGCTTCCTTCCTGCTTTGGGATAAGAAATGGTAATGTTAATACTAATAACATAGGTAATAGCTGACATAATTTTTTTTTCTGTTCAAGGTACTTTTCTCAGTCATTTATAAATTTTAATTCATTTAGTCTCCACAACAGCCCTCTGTTGTTATCCCTGTTCTACATATGAGGAAACTGAGGCTCTGTGAAAATAAGAAACTTTCTTGGGGTCCACATAACTAACTAGTGCCAGAGCTAGAATTTGAACGCCCTTCATCTTGCTTTGGTGTCTGTCATCTTAGTAAATGAGTGGTATGTGTGTGGAAGGAAGTATTGCTGCCACATGCATTCCATGTGTGCTAGAGAGGTGGACTCCAGGAGGGAGCCTGTGATGCATTGAGGTTGTCAATTAATTCAACACATACTTACTGCACATCTGCTTTGTGTAAAGGATATGAAAACAAGACAGGGAAAATTCCTGTCCACAAGGAGCATATGTTACTGGGGGGAATTGACAATAAAGTAAACAAATAGAGAAGGTAATTTCAAATTACCAGTGCTATGAAGAAAATTATCTGCTGCAGGCAGTATGTCACACAGTGCATACAGATTTCATGATTTTGGACACTATCTTCCAAATATTTTTTTTTGTAATTAACTCCACATTTGATGAATTAAAGGAGCATCTTACATATAAAAAATGAATTTATTATGTAAACCTTCATAGCTATTTGTTTATATTGTTTTGAGGTTGTAAGATGGGAGCATGCTTTACTACTGAAGAATTAGAACCAGAAAGAAATACTGTTTTGAGAGAGAGAATGTGTGTGTGTGTGTGTGTGTATGTGTGTGTGTGTATGTATATGTGTTTTGAGAGAGAGAGAAAGAAAGTGTGTGTGTGTGTGTGTGTGTGTTTTGCTAGGGATTAAACCCAGGGCCATGTGCATGCTAGGTAGATGCCCTACTGCTGAGTGATAGCCCCTATTTTGAAAAAGTTTTTAAATCTCAAAATAAGAGCAGCCACCAACTACTAGGTATGCTGGAAGATACCATGCCAGGATATGTCTTGATAGAGTAATCCCTAGCCACTGTCCTTAGTACACTGTCAGCAGTTTTTTTTTTTTTGGAAAGTTAGGGCTACCACATGGTAGTCTATATATCGTCTTCCCCCACCTCTATTTTTATAAGGGTCCAGGTCAGGACCCTCAAATTATATACATTACTTGAAAGGAGTTCTAATGTCATCATGTTGTACAGCAGCTTTCATATTGAGGGCTTCCTATGTGCCAGACTTAGATCATTGTTACTCTTTTATTTGTTATTTGTAAGAAAGAAAAAAGCCGAAACAGCTAAAGGGTGTGAAAGCCAAAGTCAGGATTAAAGTTGGGTCAGTCTGATGACATAGTTTATGTGATTTCACCTTTTTTTAAAAAAAAATTTTAATATTTATTTTGTAGTTTTCGGCGAACACAACATCTTTGTTTGTATGTGGTGCTGAGAATCGAACCCAGTGCCCCGTGAATGCCAGGCAAGCGCGCTACGGCTTGAGCCACATCCCCAGCCCTGATTTCACCTTTTAATTAGATTGGTTTTTATGGTTCACTTCATGCTGAAGAATTTGCAAGAGCTTTCAAACTTGAGCTTCAGATAGGCTGTGTGTCTTCATTGCAGTGCAAGAACAATGAACTCTCCAGGTTTTCCAGTTCCAAATTTAATTAGTTTTCAAAGATTTTATTTCAAGTGGTAGAGGGAAGAGTGCTTTAAGAGTATGTGTATGCAAAGTTAGTGGGTTCCTGACTTATCTTTTGACTAACTAAATAGAGGATAGCTAGCTATTTTCTACTTAAATAACTTAAATCCTGTTAAGCCCCAAGTTTTCATTTCTGTGAATATTTCAACAGAGTTGACACAGGTGCATTAAAATAACAAATAACGTTGGAAGTAATAGTTTAGAGCTTATTTATCATCATATTAATATCTAATTATAATTATGAAGTTATAAAATATATATATATATATATTGTATTTAAGTTTTCATAGGAGGTTCACATAGGATGTGGAACCACATCGGTTAATAGGATTGGAATTAGTTTAGGAAAGTCAGAGATTAACTTGCAAAAATGATTTTTTAGATTTTTGTGCTTCTTACTGGATTTGGGGTTCCTATTGTACTGTACTCTAGCCTTTAATTTAGTATTCTTTATTTGTCATTTTATAAGGTCACTTAAGTTCTTGAATCTTTGCTTTAATTTAGAGAAAGTAAGTAAGTGGTAGATTCCCGTCTGTCTAGTTGTTTCACACCACCATTTTATATAGATTTATAAACTAAATGATAACTATTATTTAGTTTTGGGGATCTTTAAAAATCTTCCATTGTGAATTTTGAATTCATTTTATTCAGAAGTATAATTTTAAATCTCTACATGTGTTGAGCACTGGAGAAGTGGTTTAAATATAAAATTTAAAGTAAGGAGTGTTTTAAATATAAAATTTCTACTATATTCTGGAGATTTAATATAAAAAAGAATGTAAATCTCAATTTTATATATCGATTATATCCAAAATAGTATTTTGGATCTAATAGATTAAATAAAATATTACTAATATTAATTTCACTTTTTTAAAAATCCACTGAACTACATCCCTAGTGCCTTTTAATTTTCATTTTGAAAGAGGGTCTTGCTAATTTCCCAAGCTGGCTTCAGACTTGTAATACTCCTGCCTCAGCCTCCTGAGTTGTTGGAATTATAGGCATGCACTACCATGCCTGGCTTTTTAAAAATGTTTTTAATGAGGCTCAAGAAATTTTTAAATTATATATTGTGCATTGTGGATTTCATTTCTGTTGGACATTGCCAGTACATGTAAAAAGCATGAAATGAATACTGTGCTTCAAGAATTTATCAATAATTAGACAAACCTGGCGCGCGCGCACACACACACACACACACACACACACACACACACACATATACATGCTATTAATTTGTTCCCCACACTCCCTCTTCTTTCTACAGAAGACTGAAACCTAATTAGAGAGGTGTCGTTATAAAAACATTTAAACACTTGGACATACATTGCTTGGGCTTAAGGAAAACTGTTGAATAACAAGGCAGATACATAAGGCTCCTTTGGAAACTTCCCTCGGGTACAGTTGTTAGGGAAGGTGTGATTTAGAGCATTCATTAAGATGATAGGTGAAAGAATCAGAAAAGTGAAAATGGTTTAACATGATACAGCAATGTAGGATACAACATCACTTTAGTTAATCATATTTCTTTTTTATGGGAAAGCATACATCATATTGATTTTGTATTTCTTAAAAGTTTCGGATGTTTAAGATGTTTGCTATAGTTTTACTCAGAATAAAATAATTTCAAACAGTTTTTAAAATGGTGTTTCTTAGTTTTTGTTTGTATTAATGAATTTTATTTTTTGGCCTTGATGAGGTTTTATATTATGGAATTGAATGAGATTAACTTATTCAATTGACTTTAAAATTTTTTTATATTTTAATTAGATATATATGACAGCAGAATGCATTTTGATTCATTGTACACAATTGCAGCACAACTTTACATTTCTGTGATTGTACAGCATGTAGCGTTGTACCATGTGTGCAGTCATACATATTTAATTGACTTTTTAAGTGTTTTCTTAAATAAAAACTAAAATTGTTAAGCCTCATAAGAGCCAAGTCTATTATAAGCCCTGCAGTAAGTCTACTTATAGTAAGTATGAGTAATTTATCTGATTACTCTTTTATTATTCTGAAGGAGTTAAAAGATTTTTAAAAAACGAGATACCAGTATTAAGGACATATGTTAAATATGATAAAATATTTAAAAAATTGTTATTTGTAATTTCTGTGTGACTTGAGATCCTTGTTTGCTCTTTTAGTCATCTCTTATTAGAGTAGATGTTTTTGTATTGGTTGACTGTTTCTGGTATCCAGAGGAAGAGGATGTGCTAAGGTCAAATAGCTGTATCACTTTGTGATTTTTCTCCTATCTTTGTTTAATGGCAACAAAGCCAAGGAGAAAGTGAACCAGTGATCTTTAAGTTGGTGTATTTAAGGTATTATTCACCTTAGTGTTCTTCTTTTCGTACATGAAACTCTTAATGTATTTTAATGTTGACTTTACAGATCCTTCTGCTGAGGAATTGAGAAAGCTAATGATGTTACATGGAGGTCAATACCATGTATATTATTCCCGATCCAAAACAACACATATTATTGCCACAAATCTTCCTAATGCCAAAATTAAAGAATTAAAGGGAGAAAAAGTAATTCGACCAGAATGGATTGTGGAAAGGTAAGTTTAACTTTTGATTAAATTCAAATTAATAAGTTTTTGGAAATATGGAATACTTTTTATTTTACCATACATATTTGATTTAATTGCCTCATAATTGGCATAGTGGAAAATAATTTCTTAATACTACTGTAGTCTTAAACTCACATTAGTTCCGGTAGCCTAAGATTGGCATCCTATTAAAAGTAGTGTGTTAGCCATCACGGTGATAATCAACTTAATGAGAGGGAAAATATTTGAAAAATATTTTGTTCAAATATTTATGCATCGATTATGGGCTAAACTGTTTTGTGTATATGGGAAATATCAGTGAACGAAACAAAGATCTCTCCACTATCTCATGGAGCTTACCTTAGTCAATAAACTTAATATATCAGCAAAGTTCATCATTTTTTATTACATATTATGTATTTTTTTAAGAGAGAGAGTATTTTTTAATATTTATTTTTCAGTTTTTGGCGAACACAACATCTTTATTTTATTTTTATGTGGTTCTGAGGATCGAACCCAGCGCCCCGCGCATGCCAGGCGAGTGCGTTACCGCTTGAGCCACGTCCCCAGCCCCTGTTTTTTTTAACCTTTACTCTTGTATGTCAGGATAATGTGACCTGGAATGCTGGAAGTAGGGGCAGTGGAAGGAGAGCAGTTTGCAGTATTTTTGTTAGCTTTTACTATGGATTATGTGTGAGAGAGAAATCATTTGTGTCAGTTATTTAACATAATTCTTAGAACATTGTAGAGGCACAATACACAAGAAGCTATTGTTATGTTTATTCTGTAAACTAAAATAAATTCTAAAAGTTAAAAAGTGCTTTTACTGCTTTCAGAAAACTAAATGTATCTTACAGACTAAGGGAATTTTAATCCTTGGGGGATTAAAATCAAAGGCCTTTCTTAAGAGCGCATCCCACTGATCTTGTTTTGTGCTGTGTTCTCATGACCCAGCTACTGTCTGTCCATTACATAGGATTAACATGGCTTTTAGTTTTTTGTCTCCTTATGAAGTTCTCAGTGTAAGAAGTTAGCATCACTCCAGAGTTGAGCTGTGTTGTCAGAGAGACTATCCTGTCATTGTGTTAGAGCCAGAATTTTGTTCTTGAGGTGTTAGTTTGGTTTGGACAGAATGGGGAAACCAGTGGGTGGTAGGGAAGTCAGGGAGAAAGGGTTCTTTCTGGGTGGGAACCAGATTTGCTTTGAAAACAATTTTTTTTTTTCATTACAGCTATTTTCTTTACACCTATTCTTACTGAATGTGGCTAGGGAGATAATGCAGCTGAGATATTAAAAGTTTAAAAATAGGATTTTATTTTAGTCTGGAGTTCTGCTTAGTTATCTGTTTTTCAATAACTGAAAGTAACTTTGAACATTATGATTATATGGTGTGTTGACCTCATTTTGTATATGAGAAGGTAGGGCCAATAAGTTTGATTTGCCCAAGAACAGAACAGAATTGAGAGTCCAAGTCCACATTTTCTGACTCCTATTTGGGTTACCTCTTTACCATTAATTTTGTTACAGATGAGTAGACCCATGTAGAAATGGATCATTTTGGGCACGTATCTTAATATATAAAATAAATTCTCCAAATGTCTTTATGTCATTATAGCATAGGATCATTTTTGTTAAATCATAGTACTGTTTTCTTTTACTTTTTAAAATATTCTTAATTCTAGATGGACACAATACCTTTATTTTATTTATATGTGGTGCTGAGGAGTGAACCCAGTGGCTCACATGTGTGAGGCAAGGGATCCACCACTGAGCTCCAACCCCAGCCCAGTACTGTTGCAATTCCTGTCTTGTCTCAGCAGGGTTTTAAATGAGATTTTGTTATACTTTTAAATTTTAAATACATATGTTATTTAATGGATGATAAATACTATTCTTTTTATAATTAGTTTTTCTGTTTTCATCTGAGTGGTTATAAAAGGAACTACACCTTAAATATGTAAGGCATTGCTTTCATTAGAATTCTCTTATGCCAGTGTATGTGCCATTAAACTTGAGTTAATACAGGTGTGATCGTAGGGCCCTAATATCCAAGAGGCAGGGGAGTCCTTTAATGAGAAGTCTCTGTATATTAGTTTAAGTATGAGATAATTTTACTAAAATTTATGCTTTGCAAGTCTTATACTCTTTTATGTAGTATAAATTATTTGTTTTCAAAATTTTGTCATCCTTTTCTTGAGACAACTTTACATTAAAATTTGAAATGTAGTAGAGAAGTTGCTGGCTTGCCAAATCTGAGGTGTTCATGGGAGCGCAGTTTAACACCGTAGTCTTAAGTTACTACAGATTGGTTTTGTTTTTGTTAATATTGATTTTTGTCTTGGAGTGTGGGAACCTGTCTCCTATGGTTAGGTTCCCAAGTAGATTGTCTCTGAGTTGAGAGATGATGGTGATTTATTGTTCCAGCTAAGCCAGTTCACTTGAGGTCTGTTAATAGTACTGGTTCCCCATCAGAGTTTTTCTTTACAAACTCCCAAACTGACTTTAGCATATTTGTCGTATGCTTAACAATACTCTGAAGATCTCATACTTGAAATGGGTTAAAACTCTGATTTCTAATTAGAGTGATTATTCAACTCATTTAAATGAAAGTTGATCATATCTTCAGAGAATATTTGCAGGATTCTAGTTTCTCCTATAAATTTTTGCTTTTTAAAAAAATTAATCATAAAAAAAAAATTAATCATGATGTCATTTTACATTTTCTCACGAACTAGAAAATTCTAAATTTATTTTTACTAATGTAAACAGTGCAAACATTTCGGGACATCTCTTAATGATTTGTGAGTAATATCTTCATAAAAATATATTCTCGGTTTTAGCTTAACTCCTAGTGTCTGTAGTGAAAACACACGTTTTCATCTTTACTTTTCTAAATACATGGTGTCTTGGTGAGTAGCTGAAACGATCAGGAACTTGAGGGTGGGCCAAAAGGAGTTTCAGTTTTGAATGCATAAAAATGATTCATTTATTTATTTATTTATTTAGCCTAATGGAGAAAAAATAGGCAAAGAACATCTTCTTTTTTCTTGGCACATAATTAGATCCTTTCTTACCTTAAATTCACTTTTGAAGAAGAAGGTGGATACCTGATTGGTTGTGCAGGTGGATATATAGGTGTTAGATGCTGATTTTCTAATAGAGAAGGACTGGGGGGCATTGACTGGAACTATAAAACTTTTGATTTTCAGAATTATTCCTGAAACACTAAAAAGAAAACACAGTTATTTCAGACTATAATAGAAACCAACACAGTGAATTTCTTTCTTTTTTTTCCTTCTTCTTTTTGGTGCCTTTTTTGTTGTTCTGTGGTGCGATGGATTGGATGCAGGGCTTTGGGCATACTCTTTCACTGAGTTATATTCTGGCCCCTTATATCTTTTTTTTTTTTTTTATTGGTTGTTCACAACATTACAAAGCTCTTGACATATCATATTTCATACATGGCCCCTTATATCTTAAGTTTTGAAAAATTTTCTAGACTCTTTATAACTACCAGTTTAAAGTTGTTCATTGACAGTTGATAGAAATAGAATATGACTCAGAAAACTGTTAGATACAGAATTTTTTTTCAGAGATAACTTTCCTTTGCTATAGGACAAAGCAAGAATTGAGATTCCCCCAAGCAGATGAATATTTCACTTGCAATGAACATGTGTCTGATCCATTAGATAGAATGTAAAACACTTTTATATATTTCTGAATATATTTGCAGTGAACAGGAAAAGCTATATACATAAAAAAAACAATGTTGTATTTTTTGGTAAAGTGAAAGATTTCTTTATATTATTGCCTTTGGGTTTTTATCTTTTATTTCTTTTTGGAAGGAAAATGGTAAAAAATGTAAATACATTTTCTTTGTTTTTAGGATAAGCAGGGAAATTAGTAAATATTAGAAATTAATTCCCGAGAAAATATTTTAAATAAGATCTTTTCAAAATATACTTCCAGATAATGTTTCTAGAGTGCATGCATTGGGCTTTATTTCCTTCTGCTAAAGTAGCTCAGAGGATATCTTACTTGAGACTTGTGGTATTTACGTTTGTCTAATTTTATAATAATCTCCATGGGCTTGCATAAGCCTAAGAATTCTTCTGGGCCACATGGCTCTCATTAGGAGCTGGACAAGGTGTTATCCCTTTGAGTGTGGTCAGTGTTGACCATAGGGAGCACCTGTAGAAGTCTGCAGCACTCTCCATACTGTTAATAGCCTGAAGAAGTGAGTACACTATTTGGGTATTTTGTCTGGTTTCTGTCTTTTGATTTTACCTGAAATGTGTACTAATCCCTTTGTTATAACTATCCACGATGAAAAGTATTAAGTTAAGATGGGATTCTATTTTAAGTTATTAAGTACCTCCACTTTTTGGTAGAAGAGACAGGAGGTGAATTGAGATAGACAATACTGTAAGAAGACAAGAGACTTATAGTTTGGCAATTGAAACCAACTTTTAAGGAAGAAGAGTTGATTCAGTAAAGAATAAAAGTAAAGTAATAAATGGTCTAATTTTAGAATTTTGGTTCTAGTATTTGAATGTAACCTATAATTTTGGTTTGGCCTAATAAATCTATTTGAGTAAAATTGAAATGTCTTGTGATTTGTATATTCTTTACTGCCATAGTTTACATATTTGGATATGTTTTAAAGTACTGAGGGTAGAATTATTAAATAATTGATGTAATTGACATAGTTAGAGGACGAGAATTATTAAATAATTGATGTAATTGACATAGTTAGAGGACGTAGGCTGTACCATTTTATGGCTCCATCTTTAGGAGGGGAAATTATATCAGTGTATTTTTCTGGATTCGAAGTTGTTGACTCAAGTATTTAAAAATAATTTTCTATAAGATTATTCTTTCATTTCTTTCAGGGCCCCCCTTTTTTTTTGAGTTACATAGAGTGCCATTTAAGAAAATGAAAGTGTCAAAAATCTTGGATTTATGAGACAAAAAAGTATTTTAGCCTGTTATTTATATGTTCTTTTCCTAAATAATTAAGGGATGACTTCCCATCTTCTCTCTCTACCCCATCTGCTGTAATTCAATTCTCTCCCTTGTTTTTTTTTCCCCCTTTTCCCTCACATCCTCTTATATTTAATTTTGTGTAACAATGAGGGTCTCCTTCCATTTCCATGCGATTTCCCTTCTCTCTCCCTTTCCCTCCCACCACTTGTCTCTCTTTAATGTTAATCTTTTCCTCATGCTCTTCCTCCCTGCTCTGTTCTTAGTTGCTCTCCTTATATCAAAGAAGACATTTAGCATTTGTTTTTTAGGGATTGGCTAGATTCACTTAGCATAATCTGCTCCAATGCCATCCATTTCCCTGCAAATTCCATGATTTTGTCATTTCTTGGTGCTGCGTAATACTCCATTGTGTGTAAATGCCACATTTTTTTTTTATCCATTCGTCTACTAAAGGGCATCTAGGTGGGTTCCACAGTCTAGCTATTGTGAATTGTGCTGCTGTGCACACTGATGTGGCAGTATCCCTATAGTACGCTCTTTTAAGGTCTTCAGGGAATATTCCGAGAAGGGCTATAGCTGGGTCAAATGGTGGTTCCATTCCCAGCTTTCCCAGGAATCTCCATATTGCTTTCCAAATTGACCGCACCAATTTGCAGTCCCACCAGCAGTGTACAAGTGTACCCTTTTCCCCACATCCTCGCCAGTTCTTATTGTTGTTTGACTTCATAATGGATGCCAATCTTACTGGAGTGAGGTGATATCTCAGGGTGGTTTTGATTTGCATTTCTCTGACTGCTAGAGATGGTGAGCATTTATTCATGTACTTGTTGATTGATTGTATGTCCTCCTCTGAGAAGTGTCTGTTCAGGTCCTTGGCCCATTTGTTGATTGGGTTATTTGTTATCTTATGGTTTAATTTTTTGAGTTCTTTGTATACTCTGGATATTAGGGCTCTATCTGAAGTGTGAGGAGTAAAAATTTGTTCCCAGGATGTAGGCTCCCTATTTACCTCTCTTATTGTTTCTCTTGCTGAGAAGAAAAAAAAAAAAAGAAGAAAAAAAAACCTTTTTAGTTTAAGTCAGTCCCATTTGTTGATTCTTGTTATTAACTCTTGTGCTATGGATGTCCTATTAAGGAATTTGGAGCCCGGCACCACAATATGTGGATCGGAGCCAACTTTTTCTTCTATGAGATGCAGAGTCTCTGATTTGATATCAAGCTCTTTGATCCATTTTGTGTTAACTTTTGTGCATGGCGAGAGAAAGGGATTCAGTTTCATTTTGTTGTATATGGATTTCCAGTTTTCCCAGCACCATTTGTTGAAGACGCTATCCTTCCTCCATTGCATGCTTTTAGCCCCTTTATCAAATATAAGAAAGTTGTAATTTTGTGGATTGGTCTCTGTGTCCTCTATTCTGTACCATTGGTTCACCCGCCTGTTTTGGTACCAGTACCATGCTGTTTTGGTTACTCTTGCTCTGTAGTACAGTTTGAAATCTGGTATCGCTATACCGCCAGATTCACACTTCCTGCTTAGAATTGCTTTTGCTAATATTTCTCAGACACCTGTAGTTTCTAAAACCACTAAGAGAATTTTTATCAAAATTAATTTTATTAATTTTTTATTATATTATATAGTAAATATTAAATGATTTAATCTATATTAAATGTTATTTAAATTGACTTTGTTAAATTGTATTAATTTAAATGAAATTTAATGAACTTTTAAATATAAATCAATCTAAAATTTAATCAAAATTAATTTAAAAAATCAATTAAGAAAATAAATTTAAATCAAACAATAGTATTAATAAAATAAATTTAAACAATATTAATTAATAAAATAAATTTAAATTAGATCAATTTATTAAATGATAATATAATTTATATTTAAAAATTTATTAAATTTTATTTGAATTAATTTTAATAAAAATATTCTGAATGGTTTTAGAAACTACAGGTGTTAGAGAAGTATGTGCTATGCAATCTGCTTTTGCTCTTCTCTGATTTCACCTACTTAAGCTAGAAACTTTTGATTGTCTTTTACCTTAATTTACGAAAAGGTTGAAACTACTCCTTTTTTAAAGCCTTTCATCTTTCAAAAACTGATGTTAGCTTCTTTCTCTCCCCCAATTTTTTTGATCAAATGTTTTAAAAAATGTGTTGAGAGGCATTATTGTAGAGCCCCCAAAGTATGTAGATAAACAGTCCAGATATTTAATGAAATATTCTTACTAAGTAACTTTTCCATTGGCAATGGATCATGTGATTCCACTTTGGGGTTGACTCATAAAAATACTCTTACTTCTGGACATATTTAACATCTGGAAAACTGAATTAATGTGAGGTGACTTTTCTATAGAAATGGAAATAAGTAAAATGGATAGGGGTCATAGTATTTGGATTAAAAGTATCTTAGAATTTATCCACTAAGCTTCATGATAAGGCCCTCTGCACTGGAATTTTCTTTTAGTACTTGTACCAGGTTATTTGGGATAAACTAAATATTCTCAACATTTTGCAACATCATATTTGGTTTTCTTCTTCTCTAAATCTGAGATCTCCTTCAGGTGGTTTGGATTTTTCATCTTTCCTGTTATTTAAATGTATCATTTTTATCTTAATGCCATTAAATTTAACAAATATAATCATTTAAAAAAAAGAGTTTAGAGCTAATGGTTCACTAATGCTGCTCTGTACAGTTGCTTACAAAAGTACATCAGAATTGAAGACTGGTGATGATTACCTGCTACACTGGAGCAAAATTTTATAAAGAAAAAGTGCTACAGCAAACAAAACAAAATTTTTAGAAAGAGCTATAGCAAAAAATAAAAAAAAAAAAACAGAAAAAAAACTACAACAAGAAGCAAAAAAAAAAAAAAACCTAGTATCTATATACATATATATATATCAGCTTTTTTTCTTTCTCTTTTTGTCTACAAATACAGAGTTCTTTTGCAAAAGGCCATGCTGTAAAACATCAAAAAGGGTTATGGCTTCTTTAAAGTGCTAAATATTTAGAAGATCCTAGAGTACAAGTCTGGCACTGTTGTCCGGGGACACTGGCAGTGGTGTGAAGGTGGGCTTGAAATCTGCGATGGGTTTAAAAAGAGGATGCCCAGGTCATATTATTTTATTTATTTATTTGTTTGTGTGTGTGTGTGTGTGTGTGTGTGTGTGTGTGTGTTATTCAGATTTGTGAGTTCTTTCTATGCCCTAGAGATTAGTGCTCTATCTGATGTGTGAGGGGGCAAAAATTTTCTCCCAAGATGTAGGATCTCTATTCACCTCCCAGATTGTTTGTTTTGTGGAGAAGAAACTTTTTTAGTTTGAATCTATCTCATTTATTGATACTTGATTTTAATTCTTGTGCTCTAGGAGTCTTATTAAGGAATTTTGGGACTAATCCCATATGATTGGAATTAGGGCCTACTTTTTCTTCTGTTACATGCAAGCTCTCTGGTTTTATTCCTAGGTCCTTGATTCATTTGAGTGGAGTTTTGTGCATGGTGAGAGCTAGGGGTTTAATTGCACCTCACTCCAGTTAGAATGTCAGCGATTTTTGAAAATGGCAGCTATGATGAAGACAACAACGATAAGTGTTGGTGAGGATTTCAGGAAAAATGTACACTCCTACACTGTCGGTGGGACTGTAGATTGGTGGAGCCAATATGGAGAGCAGTTTGGAGATTCCTTGGAAATTTGGGAATAGAACCACCATTTGACCTAGCTATCCCTCTTTTTGATCTATACCCAAAGGACTTAAAAACTGCATACTACAGGGACACAGCCACATCAATGTTTATAGCAGCAAAATTCACATTAGCTAAATTGTGGAAACAACTTAGTAGATGAATGCATAAAAAAATGTGGCATTTATACACAATTAATATTACTCAGATACTTACCCTCTCGCTCAGTCCAGGAGACGCTAGTGCCCTTCACTACCTCTGTCAGAGCCTGGTTCCGACAGCTGGTGCCTCGGAGAGGACAGGCTGATCCTGCCTGCCTCCCATGTACCCTTTGTCACAGGGAGCGACATTAATGTGAGACCAAATAAAATCCAGTCATAGACATTAATAGAATATCTCAAAAAAGTATTTAATAAAAAGGCTAGCAAATACAGGGTCTTTAATGAAACTTTAATAAAATTTATGAGACGAGGAAACTGAAAGCACAATATTTTCTTAGGAACTTTTCTGTTTGGTGTTATTCTTTACAATATAGAAGCTTTTCCTAAGAATGCAGGGAGTATGAAATTTCTAAGGCTATCTTGCTGTTTTCTCCATTAAACCCCTTGTCTTAAAAAGAATCTTGAATCTATATTAATCTTTGTAATTTTCTGAGTACCCGTATAACATATTTTTCTCAAGAATGCAGTGAGGTCGCTGTTTCCAAGAGCTCTTCAATTCTGAAATATAAGAAGTGTGTTTCCAGGCATTGAAACCCAAAGGCTCACCTAGACACAATGGAGTGAGCCGAATATATAAAAATCTCTCATGACAAATCTGAACTCTGCTTTTCCCAACCATGTGAAGTCTACTGGAATAAGATTCCAAGTAATTTGGCAGGTCGAAGCAAAATATATACTTTGATATTCTTCTCAGGAGTAACAACTGATGGCATCTTAATTTTGGTAAAATAATGTAAATGTTAAGGTGAAATTTAGAAATAAGAAAGGAAAAGCTGATATGTGTGTAGCTACTAGGTGTTTTTCTTCCTTTTTTTATTTTTGTAAAGTAAAACAAAAGATAAACCAAAAGGTTCTAGCTTAAGTTAGGTAAAATCAAAGAGGAGAAAAAAGAAGATAATATAGCTAATACTTCACTGCCACCTGTAATTTCCAAAACAACTAAGAGCATTATTATTAAAATTAAAATTAAATAATTCAACCTATATTATGTTAAATTTACTTTATTAAATTGTATTAATTTAAATAAAATTTAATGAGTTTTCAAATATAAATCATACTATAATTTAATATAAGTTAATAAACAATATCAATTAATAAAATAAATTTAAATCAAACCATAGTATTAATAAAAGAAATTTAAATAATACTACTAATAAAATTGATTTAAATTAGGTTAATTTATATTAAATGATATAATTTATATTTAAAAATATATTAAATTTTGTTTAAATTAATTTTAACAAAAATGTTCTGAATGGTTTTAGAAACTACAGGTGTCAGAGAAGTATGTGCTATGCAATCTGCTTTTTCTCTTCTCTGATTTCACCTACTTAAGCTGGAAACTTTTGATTCATCTTTTACCTTAATTTATCAAAAGGTTATAACTACTCCTATTTTAAAGCTTTTCATCTTTCAAAAACTGTTGTTAGCTTATTTCTCTCCCCAACTTGTTTTGATCAAATGTTTTATAAAATGTGTTTATGAGAATTATTGTAAAGCCCCCAATAGTATGTAGATAAGCAGTCCAGATATTTAATGATACATTCTTACTAATTAACTTTTCCATTGGCAGTGGATCCTGTGGTCCCACTTCGGGGTTGACTCATAAAAATACTCTTCCTTCTGGACATATTTATCATCTGGAAAACTGAATTAATGTGAAGTGACTTTCGTATAGAAATGGAAATAAGCAAAATGGATAGGGGTCATAGAATTTGGATTCAAAGCATCTTAGAATTTATCCACTAAGCTTCATGTTTAGGTCCTCCCCATTGGAATTTTCGCGTGGTAGTTGTACAATGTTATCTTGGATAAACTAAATATTCTCAACTTTTTGCAACATTATGTTTGGTTTTCATGTACTCTAAATCTGAGACATCCTTCTTATGGGTTGGATTTTTCTTGTTTCCTGTAATTACATGTATCGTTTTTACCTTAATGCCATTAAATTTAAGAAATATTATTATTGTTTTAAGGTTGGAACTAGTGGTTCAAGAAGGCTGCTCTGTACAGTTGCTCCCAAAAGTACATCAGAATTGATAACTGGTGATGATTATCTGCTGCATTGGAACAAAATTCTAGAAACAAAAAGTGCTACAAAAAACAAAACAAATTTTTTAAAAAGTACTATAGCAAAAAATCACAACAACAACAACTGAAAAAATAAAATAAAATACCTAGTAGCTATACACTTACATATACCAGCTTTTTTGCTTTCTCTCTTTGTCTACAAACACATGAGTACTTTTTCAAAAGGCCATGCTGTAAAACGTAAAAAAGGGTTATGGCTTCTTTCAAATGCTAAATATTTAGAAGATCCTGGAGTACAACTCTGGCACTATTGTCCAGGGACACTGGCAGTGGTGTAAAGGTGGGCATGAAATCTGCAGTGGGTTTAACAAGAGGATGCCCAGGTCCACCAAGTCCAACTCCAGCTAGGTTACTAAGAGGCACAGCTGCAGAACGTGGAACCAAAACAACTCATCCACTTACTGACACCACCGTGATCTTTATTCAACAGCTGCTCCATTTCGTCCTGTGGAATGTCCAGGATGCTCCCCGTCAACTGCAATACTTCACGACGTTTGTCCTTTGGTGTCTGGAAATGACCAATAAAAAGGTTTCGCATGAGGACTTTGTCCACTTTTCCTTCTGCGCTGTTGACCAAAGTCGACAATTTCTGTTGTGCATGGTCCAACATTTCTTTTCGGAGCTCGTTTTGTTTTTTCAGTTCTTCCATCTGTTCTTCCTTGAGATCTAAGTCTTCTCTCAGTCTGGAAGCAGAATCCAACAGAGCATTTGCTTCATCCAAACGTTCCTGCAGTGATGATACTTCTCCTTCCAGCTTTTCGGCCTTGTTCTTCCATTCAGCTATTGACTGTTTTTCTTTGTCTTCTGCAGCCAAAATTTGCTGGGTGTAAGACTCTTCTGATTCCAAGAGATGGCTGCGTAGCCTTTCTAGCTCCCGGTTTAGGCGTAATTCTTGGTCCCGTAAGTGTTGAACCTCTTTTTCTCTTAGGATTTTTACTTTGGTCTCTTGAAAAATATCAGAATTCAATGTCTGAGCATCTCCTTTCTCTCCAGGCAACTGGGCTTTTAGTTCTTCAATAGTCTTCTGCAAGTTCTTAATTTCCTCCTCTTTTTCTAAAATTAACTGGCTATGCGCAGCATTCATCTGCTCATATTTGTACTTAAATTCATCCATTTCCTCCTTCTGCTCCTGTAAAGACTGAAGTAGTTGCATTTTACGCTGGTTCTGGTTTTCAATGATATTCAGATGGTCTTGAATTTCATCTTCCAGATGATTTTTGACTATATTCAGTTGAGATACCTCCAATTCTAGTTCTGTGACAGCATCAAGAGCTGTCGGCTCAGCCACTGGTACAGCTTGATTGTGCTGTTCCCCAAGTATTTCCAATTCTACTCGCAGATAGTTGTTTTCTGCTCTCATGTAGGTAAGACTTCTGTCCTTTCTTTCCATGGATTGCCTTAAAGTTTCATTTTCTCCTAAAGCCTGAGAACACTTATCTAAATCCTTTTGTAGTTGTGAACTTTTTTCTTCGAGTTTTTCAATAAAAACTTCTTTCTCATTTATGACTTGTATCAATCGCTCCTGTTCGTCTACATAAGATGCCAAAATTTCATCAGTTTCTTTTTCATCAGCAGTCATTTGCTCAATATTCTTTTTGAGTCCTGCTATTTCAAAGTCCTTCTCTTGGCTGAGTTGAACTGCACATTCGTGTTTCAGCTTTAAGGCAGAGGTATCCAAATTATGTGCATTGGAGAGTTCCTGAATAGTCTGCCTGTGATTATTTGCTTCTTCCAACAGTCTTTTTTCTGCCTGGTGCAGTTTGGCTTCAATCTCTTCTTTGTCTCTTTTGAGAGTCTCCGTGATAGTGTCTTTTTCTTGAGAGATTTGATTGTAAGCAGCAATAGATTCTTCCAACTTACGCCTTACATCGTCACGTGCTAAAATCAACATTTCATTTTCCGTTTTGAGTTCAACAGCAACTTTCTTTAAATTTTCATTGAGCTGTTCCTCTTCAGAAAGATTTTGCCTTAAGTTGCTAACTTCAGCTTCTCGTTCTTTAAGCATGTCATCCTTACAATGACTGTTAGAGTCTTCATTCAGAGAAGTGCGATACTTGCTCTTAAATCCAGACAGCTCATCTTCAAGTTGTCTAATGTGATCCTTAAGCCCAAGGTTTTCCTGCTGGATGTTTAAACTATTTTTTTGTGACTGATTTAGCTGATCTACTAAATCTTCTACTTTACCTTCAAGCTTCTGCTTAGTTAAATGCAAATCACTGAGGCTCTGTGCGTTCTCAGTTAACTTCTCCTTCTGCACATGCAACTCTTGGGATATGTTCATTTGATCATCCTCAAGTTGATGAACTCTCTTTTTTTCATCATCTAGATCTTGTTCCAACTTCTTGATGACAAGGTCTCCTTCATTTTGTTGTTTTGATAGCTCCTCTTGTATCAAAATCATGTGCTTTGTAGCTTCCTGATTCTGATGATCCAGTTCTTCTAACTCAGCTATCAGCATTTTCTTTTCATTGATAGTCTGATTCAGTTCTTCCTCCTTTGCCTTCAAGTGAAGTTTTAAGTCTAGTAATTGTACATTCAAATTCATGTCTGTTGAAGCTCTGTTTTTCATGACTTGGTAGTCACAGCTCAATTTTGACAGTGACATCTGAAGTTCCTCTTTTTCTTGACTCAATGATGCCTTCTCTTTTTCTAAAGCTTCAGCATGCATTTTAAGTTTCAGATGGTCTTCAGCAAGACGGTTATCCTGGTTTAAACCATTTAGTCTCACGATTTCCTTCTCCGCATCAGCCAGGGCTTGTTGAAGCCTGAACACTTCTTCCACTGCTGAGCTCTGAGGAAGGATTTTTCCCTTTTCTGCCACAGTAGAACTCTGCTCCCAAACTGAAATTTCATGCTGATGATCATATATGTCTGGGCTTTGGTTTGGTTGAAGAGTCTTGATAGTATTTTGTACTTTGCAGATTTCACTTGAGTCAGAATGGTGTGTTCCCTGAGCCTCAGCAATCTGCCTCGAGTGGCCAACTTCAGATTCATGTTTTGCAGCTTCAGTTGATAATCTGTTTGTTTCTTGTCGTGATGAGATTATGTCACTAGAGTCCATGTCGTCATCACGAAAGGCTGAAAAATGACTACTGATCAGGGAACCGAACGGAGCCGGTGCAGTTGTTGTTGGCACACCACAAGCTCCCGAGTGTACTGATTGAGCGGCTGCCTGTAGTTGGAACATTTGATCTTGCAGTACAATCTGTCCTGCTTTAAGATGGCTGATCTCTACCTCTTTCTGTTGCAGTTGATTTTGGTAACTTACAGACTGATGGTTTATTTGTAGCTCTGATGCTTCATGCTTTTCTTCCAGGTCAGTACAATACTCTTTCAGTCTTTCATTCTCACATCTTAGTGTGGAATCAGTAGTTTCCATTTCCTTTCTCCAACAATGATGTAAAGCTGCTTCTGGGTCTCCTAAGTCACCCAGAAGCATTTCCCTGGCGAAGCTGGAGCTATGGCCGGTGAGGAAAGCCAAGCTGCTCCCCACCTGACCCAAGAAGTGGCCCAAGCCTGAGCCCAGGCCTCCAAACCAGGACCACATCGTGGCCACTTCAGTGATCCATCGGACCAGCTCTGAAAAGCGCGTCCATCACCATCCACTTCTGTGCCCCGAACGTCCTCGGGCGTTGCCGGGGTCAATTATGACCCAAGCGCTCAGAATTCCTCAGAGCGCGGGGTTCCTGGGGCTCCACCAACACTAATCATCCCTTCCTGCCTGTAAACTCAGAAGCCTGTCCTGCGCTTTGACCAGGGGCTGGCATCCAGTAGCACACACTCACCCCCTGCAGGGCCTCTGCTTCTTCCCTGCACTTGCCTGTCAGCTATTGGCTCACAGGATTGGGCAGGGTTGGCTGGGAGGAGCTAGAGATCCAGGAAAGTGTTCTAGTTTGAGTCCCAAGGCAGTGTGCTGTGGAGCCAGGAAGAATCAATGTTGTAGATGAAATCCAAAGGTAGTTCACTGGACAGTTCCCTCTTGTCTGGGAGAGGTGGGCTTTTTGTCCCATTCAGTTGCACTCGGTTGACGAGGTGAGGTCTCTCTCCATTACAGAATGGAATCTATTTAACTAAAAGTCCCCGATTCAAAAGTAAATCTCACCCCATAACACCAGCACAGACACACCCAGAATAAAAGTTGGCCAAGTGTCTGGGCATCGTAGCCCGGACGAGTTAACATGTAAAATTAACCATCACAAAGTCTTAATCATTCTCAGAATTCAAATTATAATATGGATTAAATGTCACTAAAGAACCATCTTTACCCTTTCCAAAAATAAATTTTTGCTGTTAATCTATAAATTTTCGAGTTCATTTTAATATTATTTGGTCCTTGTTAATTCTGATTGAGTTTATTGAAGTGCTGAAAAATTCCACTTAAATTTCACTTAAGAAAATTTGTTTTAGAGCCAACAGGTTGATGTTCACTTAACCTATTGTTGTTTATCAATGCCAAATATCATCCAGGTTTAAACAGTACAGAGTGAAATAAAAAGTCGAGAAATTTTCTACGATGGAGTAACAATCCTAAATTTAATTCCCACACCTCTAAGGATCAGAAGGAGTTAAGATAAGGCCCTGGTTTCCAAGGTGTTTAAATTCCAACAAGTTAATGAGGAGGCAGTTTTGTAGAGTTGGGGACAAAGCAAAGAGATGAAGCACATGGGCTGTAACAGACATACCAGTTGGGACCAAAGCAATTTTGGAGCTAAACTGACGGAATGCATTTAGAAAACCTCTCTCCCAAGCATGAGTTGAACAGTAAATGAGAACATAGTGTGTAGTTCTCACCTGATGGCTGGTGCAGAGAAAGTGGCCAACAAATAGAGCCTGCTGCCACTTTGTTCATATTTGCTTTTTGTTTTGTTTAGGATCATTTTCCTCATTACCCTTTAGAAGGGGTTTGGGTTTGCTCCCATTACTCTCTTCCCAGAGCCCATATTCAGGAGACTCTTTTCCTTGAGCTGTTCTTTCTATATGTCTGTTCAGGGAACAAAACCTCAAGGTGGCAGAAATAAAATTCAAAAAAAGGCAGAATTTTTGGAAAATTAATGGTTAAGTAGATTCTAAGGATTATATTAATCACCTCATAATGTCTCTTGCCTTCAAGATAGAGCAAGTAGACATAATTACTCAGATTGGTATCAGAAACTAGTGACTGCATTTGTGTGCTGTGCCAGAAAAGGAAATCTTCTTGGTCCTTCTTATTCATCTCCAAATCTGAGAGAGAAATCAGGCCTGTGTTAGTCAATCTCTCCTCATAAAAGACTAATATAAAAATTTAAGCCCCTTTTAGCATCTGCTGAAGTGCGAATCCACGCTGTACCCCAGCTGTGTCTACTGTTGAAGAAGGCATCAACAATACCAAGTGTCCTTTTCTCCCTTTAGACCATTCCTCCTGTGTGTGTGTGTGTGTGTGTGTGTGTGTGTGTGTGTGTGTGTTAGAAGACTTTTTCATCACTTTGACAACATACCTGAGAAAATTAAATGAGTAAATATTTATTTTGGTTCAATTTCAGGCTCCATTGCTGTGGCCTGAAGTGAGGCAGATTACCATGGCAGAGAGCCTGGCTTCAAAACAGAGCTGCTCAACTCATGGAGATCAGGGGATCAACTCATGGAGATCACGGAGATCAGGTGAGGGGAAGAGAGGACTGAGGAATATGATGTACCCTTCCAGGGAATCAACTCCAATGACCTACCCTCCAACTAGGCCCTACCGCCCACAGTTTTTACCAACTCCCAATAGTCCTGTCCAATCGTGAACCCATCAGTGGATTGATCCACAGATGAGGTTAGAGCCCAGGATTCAATTCACCTTTCTGTAGAGTCCGTTCTGAATGCTGTTACATTGGGGTCCAAGCTTTCAACACATGACCTTTGGGCAACATTCCAGATCCAAATTATAGCAGGGTGCCTCCTTCTCTTTAGGTGTTCTGTGTTTGTTTATTGTTTTAAATCACAAATAATGATCCTTTTTCAGTGTAAGACCTATCACATTTGGCTTGAATCTGGTTCCAGTGGTTGTTGCTCCTACTGCTGAAAGGCATTTCTGATCACTCAGATTCAGTCTTCTAGCATGGTTCACTCTGACCACAGCTGTTTGTCATTTTATATTTCAATCTGAGAGAGGTACCTACCTACTGTATTCAAAACTGACCATCCAAATAAAAGCATTTCTCTTCTTGTAAATATGTTTGGAATATTCCTGGAAACTATGGGGGATATGGAGGGCAAACCCTGGCTCATTCGCGAACACATGTGACAAAAAGCATCCAATAATCATAAGTATATCCTTATACATGTATTCAGTGCCCCCAAAGTACAAGGTATTGTGGTAGATATTGTGAACAACATAAAGCTGTGTTATATACATTTCCTGCTATGAAGTGCAATTGAATACAGTCAATCAATGGGGAAGATGTTACATAGAGTGATCCTTGAATTATAATGCAAGGTCAGCCATTGATGACTGTGGTGGTGAGGATCGCATATGGGGGAAAAGACTAAGTAAGAAAGAATAAGCCAGAAGTAGAGAGCCCTTAATAATGTGGCTTTGTTAAAACACAGTTGAAGATTAAAATAATGAAAGCTTTTTGAGTCTATAAACATAGGGTGATAAATTCTATGCAAGATATTAAGTTTGTACTTTTTTTTAATTCCTCATAATTCATTCAAACATTTTCTTATAGATTTCAGTAGAATTTTTAAATCTCTTTAATATGGGCCTTGTCTCTTCTTGTTTCTTTTTTTAAATTTCTATTGGTTGCTCAAAACATTACAATGATCTTGACATATCATATTTCATACATTTGATTCAAGTGGGGTATGAATTCTTATTTTTACCACGTGTACAGTTTGCAGGATCACATTGGTTATACATCCGAGTTTATACATACTGCCATACTAGTGTCTGTTATATTCTGCTGCCTTTCCTATTCCCTCCCTATCCCCCCTTCTGTCTCCTCCCCTCCCCTCCCATAATCTCTCTCTACCCCATCTACTGTAATTCATTTCTCTCCTTTTTTCCCCTTTCCCCTCACATCCTCTTATATGTAATTTTGTATAACAATGAGGGTATCCTTCCATTTCCATGAAATTCCCCTTCTCTCTCCCATTCCCTCCCACCTCTTGTCCCTTCTAAATGGTAATCTTCTTTTCATGCTCTTCCAGCCTGCTCTGTTTTGAGTCCCCCCTCCTTATATGAAAGAAGACATTCAGCATTTCTTTTCTAGGGATTGGCTAACTTCACTTAGCATAATCTGCTCTCATGCCATCCATTTCCCTGCAAATGCCATGATTTTGTCATTTTTTAGTGCTGAGTAATATTCCATTGTGTACAAATGCCACATTTTTTTATCCATTCATCTATTGACTGGCGTCTAGGTTGGTTCCACGTTCTAGCTATTGTGAATTGTGCTGCTATGAACATTGATGTAGCTGTATCCCTATAGTGTGCTCTTTTTAGGTCTCTGGGAATAGTCCGAGAAGGGGAATAGCTGGGTCGGATGGTGGTTCCATTCCCAGCTTTCCAAGGAATCTCCATAATGCTTTCCAAATTGGCTGCACCGATTTGCAGTCCCACCGGCAGTGTACAAGTGTACCTTTTCCCCCACATCCTTGCCAGCACGTGTTGTTGTTTGACTTCCTAATGGCTGCCATTCTTACTGGACTGATATGGTATCTTAGAGTGGTTTTAATTTGCATTTCTCTGATTGCTAGAGATGGTGAGCATTTTTTCCGTGTATTTTTTGATTAATTATATATCCTTCTCTGAGAAGTGTCTGTTCAGGTCCTTGGCCCATTTGTTGATTGGGTTATTTGTTTTCTTAATGTTCAGTTTTTGAGTTCTTTGTATACTCTGGATATTAGGGCTCGGCACATTTGTATTTTTAAGAATTGGCATAATCAATGAAATGTTCCGCACACATTTGTAGGAAGATGAACATAACACTCCAGTGACAATACAATAGTAGAAGGATTGATTTGGACTGAAGTTGTTCAGTGAATGATATATTACCCATAAATTTGAATTCTCATTATCATAAAGAAGCAAGGTGAAAATAAGAATTTAAGAGAGTGTTGGGGATATGGCTCAAGTAGCAGCTCGTTCACCTAGCATGCGTGAGGCGTGGGGTTCGATCCTCAGCACTACATAAAAAAATAAATAAAATAAAGATGTTGTGTCCACTAAAGGCTAAATAATAAATATTTTTTAAAACGAATTTAAGATAGTCCATAAATGTTATATACGAACTGTGAAAGTAGATGCTTTCGCATCTAGTGACTTTTATTAGTAGGACAAAGAATTAAATGTAGTTCTGCTGTGTACAAAATGATCACAATAAATCACCAATGTCATTTTTTGAAATGGGAAAATGTTTTTTTATTGGTTATTCAAAACATTACCAAGCTCTTGACATATCATCTTTCATACATTTGATTCAAGTGGGTTATAAACTCCCATTTTTACCCCAAATACAGATTGCAGAATCACATCGGTTACACATCCACGTTTCTACATGATGCCATATTAGTGACTGTTGTATTCTGGTACCTTTCCTATCGCCTACTATCTCCTCTCCCTCCCCTCCCATCTTCTCTCTCTACCCCATCTGCTGTAATTCAATTCTCTCCCTTGTTTTTTTTTTCCCCCTTTTCCCTCACATCCTCTTATATTTAATTTTGTGTAACAATGAGGGTCTCCTTCCATTTCCATGCGATTTCCCTTCTCTCTCCCTTTCCCTCCCACCACTTGTCTCTCTTTAATGTTAATCTTTTCCTCATGCTCTTCCTCCCTGCTCTGTTCTTAGTTGCTCTCCTTATATCAAAGAAGACATTTAGCATTTGTTTTTTAGGGATTGGCTAGATTCACTTAGCATAATCTGCTCTAATGCCATCCATTTCCCTGCAAATTCCATGATTTTGTCATTTCTTAGTGCTGCGTAATACTCCATTGTGTGTAAATGCCACATTTTTTTTTTTTTTTTATCCATTCATCTACTAAAGGGCATCTAGGTGAGTTCCACAGTCTAGCTATTGTGAATTGTGCTGCTGTGCACACTGATGTGGCAGTATCCCTATAGTACGCTCTTTTAAGGTCTTCAGGGAATATTCCGAGAAGGGCTATAGCTGGGTCAAATGGTGGTTCCATTTCCAGCTTTCCCAGGAATCTCCATATTGCTTTCCAAATTGACCGCACCAATTTGCAGTCCCACCAGCAATGTACAAGTGTACCCTTTTCCCCACATCCTCGCCAGTTCTTATTGTTGTTTGACTTCATAATGGATGCCAATCTTACTGGAGTGAGGTGATATCTCAGGGTGGTTTTGATTTGCATTTCTCTGACTGCTAGAGATGGTGAGCATTTATTCATGTACTTGTTGATTGATTGTATGTCCTCCTCTGAGAAGTGTCTGTTCAGGTCCTTGGCCCATTTGTTGATTGGGTTATTTGTTATCTTATGGTTTAATTTTTTGAGTTCTTTGTATACTCTGGATATTAGGGCTCTATCTGAAGTGTGAGGAGTAAAAATTTGTTCCCAGGATGTAGGCTCCCTATTTACCTCTCTTATTGTTTCTCTTGCTGAGGGGAAAAAAAAAAAGAAGAAAAAAACTTTTTAGTTTAAGTCAGTCCCATTTGTTGATTCTTGTTATTAACTCTTGTGCTATGGATGTCCTATTAAGGAATTTGGAGCCCGGCACCACAATATGTGGATCGGAGCCAACTTTTTCTTCTATGAGATGCAGAGTCTCTGATTTGATATCAAGCTCTTTGATCCATTTTGTGTTAACTTTTGTGCATGGCGAGAGAAAGGGATTCAGTTTCATTTTGTTGTATATGGATTTCCAGTTTTCCCAGCACCATTTGTTGAAGACGCTATCCTTCCTCCATTGCATGCTTTTAGCCCCTTTATCAAATATAAGAAAGTTGTAATTTTGTGGATTGGTCTCTGTGTCCTCTATTCTGTACCATTGGTTCACCCGCCTGTTTTGGTACCAGTACCATGCTGTTTTGGTTACTCTTGCTCTGTAGTACAGTTTGAAATCTGGTATCGCTATACCGCCAGATTCACACTTCCTGCTTAGAATTGCTTTTGCTAATATTTCTCAGACACCTGTAGTTTCTAAAACCACTAAGAGGATTTTTATCAAAATTAATTTTATTAATTTTTTTATTATATTATATAGTTAATATTAAATGATTTAATCTATATTAAATGTTATTTAAATTGACTTTGTTAAATTGTATTAATTTAAATGAAATTTAATGAACTTTTAAATATAAATCAATCTAAAATTTAATCAAAATTAATTTAAAAAATCAATTAAGAAAATAAATTTAAATCAAACAATAGTATTAATAAAATAAATTTAAACAATATTAATTAATAAAATAAATTTAAATTAGATCAATTTATTAAATGATAATATAATTTATATTTAAAAATTTATTAAATTTTATTTGAATTAATTTTAATAAAAATATTCTGAATGGTTTTAGAAACTACAGGTGTTAGAGAAGTATGTGCTATGCAATCTGCTTTTGCTCTTCTCTGATTTCACCTACTTAAGCTAGAAACTTTTGATTGTCTTTTACCTTAATTTACGAAAAGGTTGAAACTACTCCTTTTTTAAAGCCTTTCATCTTTCAAAAACTGATGTTAGCTTCTTTCTCTCCCCCAATTTTTTTGATCAAATGTTTTAAAAAATGTGTTGAGAGGCATTATTGTAGAGCCCCCAAAGTATGTAGATAAACAGTCCAGATATTTAATGAAATATTCTTACTAAGTAACTTTTCCATTGGCAATGGATCATGTGATTCCACTTTGGGGTTGACTCATAAAAATACTCTTACTTCTGGACATATTTAACATCTGGAAAACTGAATTAATGTGAGGTGACTTTTCTATAGAAATGGAAATAAGTAAAATGGATAGGGGTCATAGTATTTGGATTAAAAGTATCTTAGAATTTATCCACTAAGCTTCATGATAAGGCCCTCTGCACTGGAATTTTCTTTTAGTACTTGTACCAGGTTATTTGGGATAAACTAAATATTCTCAACATTTTGCAACATCATATTTGGTTTTCTTCTTCTCTAAATCTGAGATCTCCTTCAGGTGGTTTGGATTTTTCATCTTTCCTGTTATTTAAATGTATCATTTTTATCTTAATGCCATTAAATTTAACAAATATAATCATTTAAAAAAAAAGAGTTTAGAGCTAATGGTTCACTAATGCTGCTCTGTACAGTTGCTTACAAAAGTACATCAGAATTGAAGACTGGTGATGATTACCTGCTACACTGGAGCAAAATTTTATAAACAAAAAGTGCTACAGCAAACAAAACAAAATTTTTAGAAAGAGCTATAGCAAAAAAAAAAAAAAAAAAAAAACCTAGTATCTCTATACATATATATATATATCAGCTTTTTTTCTTTCTCTTTTTGTCTACAAATACAGAGTTCTTTTGCAAAAGGCCATGCTGTAAAACATCAAAAAGGGTTATGGCTTCTTTAAAGTGCTAAATATTTAGAAGATCCTAGAGTACAAGTCTGGCACTGTTGTCCGGGGACACTGGCAGTGGTGTGAAGGTGGGCTTGAAATCTGCGATGGGTTTAAAAAGAGGATGCCCAGGTCATATTATTTTATTTATTTATTTGTATGTGTGTGTGTGTGTGTGTGTGTGTGTGTGTGTTTTATTCAGATTTGTGAGTTCTTTCTATGCCCTAGAGATTAGTGCTCTATCTGATGTGTGATGGGGCAAAAATTTTCTCCCAAGATGTAGGATCTCTATTCACCTCCCAGATTGTTTGTTTTGTGGAGAAGAAACTTTTTTAGTTTGAATCTATCTCATTTATTGATACTTGATTTTAATTCTTGTGCTCTAGGAGTCTTATTAAGGAGTTTTGGGACTAATCCCATATGATTGGAATTAGGGCCTACTTTTTCTTCTGTTACATGCAAGCTCTCTGGTTTTATTCCTAGGTCCTTGATTCATTTGAGTGGAGTTTTGTGCATGGTGAGAGCTAGGGGTTTAATTGCACCTCACTCCAGTTAGAATGTCAGCGATTTTTGAAAATGGCAGCTATGATGAAGACAACAACGATAAGTGTTGGTGAGGATTTCAGGAAAAATGTACACTCCTACACTGTCGGTGGGACTGTAGATTGGTGGAGCCAATATGGAGAGCAGTTTGGAGATTCCTTGGAAATTTGGGAATAGAACCACCATTTGACCTAGCTATCCCTCTTTTTGATCTATACCCAAAGGACTTAAAAACTGCATACTACAGGGACACAGCCACATCAATGTTTATAGCAGCAAAATTCACATTAGCTAAATTGTGGAAACAACTTAGTAGATGAATGCATAAAAAAATGTGGCATTTATACACAATTAATATTACTCAGATACTTACCCTCTCGCTCAGTCCAGGAGACGCTAGTGCCCTTCACTACCTCTGTCAGAGCCTGGTTCCGACAGCTGGTGCCTCGGAGAGGACAGGCTGATCCTGCCTGCCTCCCATGTACCCTTTGTCACAGGGAGCGACATTAATGTGAGACCAAATAAAATCCAGTCATAGACATTAATAGAATATCTCAAAAAAGTATTTAATAAAAAGGCTAGCAAATACAGGGTCTTTAATGAAACTTTAATAAAATTTATGAGACGAGGAAACTGAAAGCACAATATTTTCTTAGGAACTTTTCTGTTTGGTGTTATTCTTTACAATATAGAAGCTTTTCCTAAGAATGCAGGGAGTATGAAATTTCTAAGGCTATCTTGCTGTTTTCTCCATTAAACCCCTTGTCTTAAAAAGAATCTTGAATCTATATTAATCTTTGTAATTTTCTGAGTACCCGTATAACATATTTTTCTCAAGAATGCAGTGAGGTCACTGTTTCCAAGAGCTCTTCAATTCTGAAATATAAGAAGTGTGTTTCCAGGCATTGAAACCCAAAGGCTCACCTAGACACAATGGAGTGAGCCGAATATATAAAAATCTCTCATGACAAATCTGAACTCTGCTTTTCCCAACCATGTGAAGTCTACTGGAATAAGATTCCAAGTAATTTGGCAGGTCGAAGCAAAATATATACTTTGATATTCTTCTCAGGAGTAACAACTGATGGCATCTTAATTTTGGTAAAATAATGTAAATGTTAAGGTGAAATTTAGAAATAAGAAAGGAAAAGCTGATATGTGTGTAGCTACTAGGTGTTTTTCTTCCTTTTTTTATTTTTGTAAAGTAAAACAAAAGATAAACCAAAAGGTTCTAGCTTAAGTTAGGTAAAATCAAAGAGGAGAAAAAAGAAGATAATATAGCTAATACTTCACTGCCACCTGTAATTTCCAAAACAACTAAGAGCATTATTATTAAAATTAAAATTAAATAATTCAACCTATATTATGTTAAATTTACTTTATTAAATTGTATTAATTTAAATAAAATTTAATGAGTTTTCAAATATAAATCATACTATAATTTAATATAAGTTAATAAACAATATCAATTAATAAAATAAATTTAAATCAAACCATAGTATTAATAAAAGAAATTTAAATAATACTACTAATAAAATTGATTTAAATTAGGTTAATTTATATTAAATGATATAATTTATATTTAAAAATATATTAAATTTTGTTTAAATTAATTTTAACAAAAATGTTCTGAATGGTTTTAGAAACTACAGGTGTCAGAGAAGTATGTGCTATGCAATCTGCTTTTTCTCTTCTCTGATTTCACCTACTTAAGCTGGAAACTTTTGATTCATCTTTTACCTTAATTTATCAAAAGGTTATAACTACTCCTATTTTAAAGCTTTTCATCTTTCAAAAACTGTTGTTAGCTTATTTCTCTCCCCAACTTGTTTTGATCAAATGTTTTATAAAATGTGTTTATGAGAATTATTGTAGAGCCCCCAATAGTATGTAGATAAGCAGTCCAGATATTTAATGATACATTCTTACTAATTAACTTTTCCATTGGCAGTGGATCCTGTGGTCCCACTTCGGGGTTGACTCATAAAAATACTCTTCCTTCTGGACATATTTATCATCTGGAAAACTGAATTAATGTGAAGTGACTTTCGTATAGAAATGGAAATAAGCAAAATGGATAGGGGTCATAGAATTTGGATTCAAAGCATCTTAGAATTTATCCACTAAGCTTCATGTTTAGGTCCTCCCCATTGGAATTTTCGCGTGGTAGTTGTACAATGTTATCTTGGATAAACTAAATATTCTCAACTTTTTGCAACATTATGTTTGGTTTTCATGTACTCTAAATCTGAGACATCCTTCTTATGGGTTGGATTTTTCTTGTTTCCTGTAATTACATGTATCGTTTTTACCTTAATGCCATTAAATTTAAGAAATATTATTATTGTTTTTAAAAAAAGAGGTTGGAACTAGTGGTTCAAGAAGGCTGCTCTGTACAGTTGCTCCCAAAAGTACATCAGAATTGATAACTGGTGATGATTATCTGCTGCATTGGAACAAAATTCTAGAAACAAAAAGTGCTACAAAAAACAAAACAAATTTTTTAAAAAGTACTATAGCAAAAAATCACAACAACAACAACTGAAAAAATAAAATAAAATACCTAGTAGCTATACACTTACATATACCAGCTTTTTTGCTTTCTCTCTTTGTCTACAAACACATGAGTACTTTTTCAAAAGGCCATGCTGTAAAACGTAAAAAAGGGTTATGGCTTCTTTCAAATGCTAAATATTTAGAAGATCCTGGAGTACAACTCTGGCACTATTGTCCAGGGACACTGGCAGTGGTGTAAAGGTGGGCATGAAATCTGCAGTGGGTTTAACAAGAGGATGCCCAGGTCCACCAAGTCCAACTCCAGCTAGGTTACTAAGAGGCACAGCTGCAGAACGTGGAACCAAAACAACTCATCCACTTACTGACACCACCGTGATCTTTATTCAACAGCTGCTCCATTTCGTCCTGTGGAATGTCCAGGATGCTCCCCGTCAACTGCAATACTTCACGACGTTTGTCCTTTGGTGTCTGGAAATGACCAATAAAAAGGTTTCGCATGAGGACTTTGTCCACTTTTCCTTCTGCGCTGTTGACCAAAGTCGACAATTTCTGTTGTGCATGGTCCAACATTTCTTTTCGGAGCTCGTTTTGTTTTTTCAGTTCTTCCATCTGTTCTTCCTTGAGATCTAAGTCTTCTCTCAGTCTGGAAGCAGAATCCAACAGAGCATTTGCTTCATCCAAACGTTCCTGCAGTGATGATACTTCTCCTTCCAGCTTTTCGGCCTTGTTCTTCCATTCAGCTATTGACTGTTTTTCTTTGTCTTCTGCAGCCAAAATTTGCTGGGTGTAAGACTCTTCTGATTCCAAGAGATGGCTGCGTAGCCTTTCTAGCTCCCGGTTTAGGCGTAATTCTTGGTCCCGTAAGTGTTGAACCTCTTTTTCTCTTAGGATTTTTACTTTGGTCTCTTGAAAAATATCAGAATTCAATGTCTGAGCATCTCCTTTCTCTCCAGGCAACTGGGCTTTTAGTTCTTCAATAGTCTTCTGCAAGTTCTTAATTTCCTCCTCTTTTTCTAAAATTAACTGGCTATGCGCAGCATTCATCTGCTCATATTTGTACTTAAATTCATCCATTTCCTCCTTCTGCTCCTGTAAAGACTGAAGTAGTTGCATTTTACGCTGGTTCTGGTTTTCAATGATATTCAGATGGTCTTGAATTTCATCTTCCAGATGATTTTTGACTATATTCAGTTGAGATACCTCCAATTCTAGTTCTGTGACAGCATCAAGAGCTGTCGGCTCAGCCACTGGTACAGCTTGATTGTGCTGTTCCCCAAGTATTTCCAATTCTACTCGCAGATAGTTGTTTTCTGCTCTCATGTAGGTAAGACTTCTGTCCTTTCTTTCCATGGATTGCCTTAAAGTTTCATTTTCTCCTAAAGCCTGAGAACACTTATCTAAATCCTTTTGTAGTTGTGAACTTTTTTCTTCGAGTTTTTCAATAAAAACTTCTTTCTCATTTATGACTTGTATCAATCGCTCCTGTTCGTCTACATAAGATGCCAAAATTTCATCAGTTTCTTTTTCATCAGCAGTCATTTGCTCAATATTCTTTTTGAGTCCTGCTATTTCAAAGTCCTTCTCTTGGCTGAGTTGAACTGCACATTCGTGTTTCAGCTTTAAGGCAGAGGTATCCAAATTATGTGCATTGGAGAGTTCCTGAATAGTCTGCCTGTGATTATTTGCTTCTTCCAACAGTCTTTTTTCTGCCTGGTGCAGTTTGGCTTCAATCTCTTCTTTGTCTCTTTTGAGAGTCTCCGTGATAGTGTCTTTTTCTTGAGAGATTTGATTGTAAGCAGCAATAGATTCTTCCAACTTACGCCTTACATCGTCACGTGCTAAAATCAACATTTCATTTTCCGTTTTGAGTTCAACAGCAACTTTCTTTAAATTTTCATTGAGCTGTTCCTCTTCAGAAAGATTTTGCCTTAAGTTGCTAACTTCAGCTTCTCGTTCTTTAAGCATGTCATCCTTACAATGACTGTTAGAGTCTTCATTCAGAGAAGTGCGATACTTGCTCTTAAATCCAGACAGCTCATCTTCAAGTTGTCTAATGTGATCCTTAAGCCCAAGGTTTTCCTGCTGGATGTTTAAACTATTTTTTTGTGACTGATTTAGCTGATCTACTAAATCTTCTACTTTACCTTCAAGCTTCTGCTTAGTTAAATGCAAATCACTGAGGCTCTGTGCGTTCTCAGTTAACTTCTCCTTCTGCACATGCAACTCTTGGGATATGTTCATTTGATCATCCTCAAGTTGATGAACTCTCTTTTTTTCATCATCTAGATCTTGTTCCAACTTCTTGATGACAAGGTCTCCTTCATTTTGTTGTTTTGATAGCTCCTCTTGTATCAAAATCATGTGCTTTGTAGCTTCCTGATTCTGATGATCCAGTTCTTCTAACTCAGCTATCAGCATTTTCTTTTCATTGATAGTCTGATTCAGTTCTTCCTCCTTTGCCTTCAAGTGAAGTTTTAAGTCTAGTAATTGTACATTCAAATTCATGTCTGTTGAAGCTCTGTTTTTCATGACTTGGTAGTCACAGCTCAATTTTGACAGTGACATCTGAAGTTCCTCTTTTTCTTGACTCAATGATGCCTTCTCTTTTTCTAAAGCTTCAGCATGCATTTTAAGTTTCAGATGGTCTTCAGCAAGACGGTTATCCTGGTTTAAACCATTTAGTCTCACGATTTCCTTCTCCGCATCAGCCAGGGCTTGTTGAAGCCTGAACACTTCTTCCACTGCTGAGCTCTGAGGAAGGATTTTTCCCTTTTCTGCCACAGTAGAACTCTGCTCCCAAACTGAAATTTCATGCTGATGATCATATATGTCTGGGCTTTGGTTTGGTTGAAGAGTCTTGATAGTATTTTGTACTTTGCAGATTTCACTTGAGTCAGAATGGTGTGTTCCCTGAGCCTCAGCAATCTGCCTCGAGTGGCCAACTTCAGATTCATGTTTTGCAGCTTCAGTTGATAATCTGTTTGTTTCTTGTCGTGATGAGATTATGTCACTAGAGTCCATGTCGTCATCACGAAAGGCTGAAAAATGACTACTGATCAGGGAACCGAACGGAGCCGGTGCAGTTGTTGTTGGCACACCACAAGCTCCCGAGTGTACTGATTGAGCGGCTGCCTGTAGTTGGAACATTTGATCTTGCAGTACAATCTGTCCTGCTTTAAGATGGCTGATCTCTACCTCTTTCTGTTGCAGTTGATTTTGGTAACTTACAGACTGATGGTTTATTTGTAGCTCTGATGCTTCATGCTTTTCTTCCAGGTCAGTACAATACTCTTTCAGTCTTTCATTCTCACATCTTAGTGTGGAATCAGTAGTTTCCATTTCCTTTCTCCAACAATGATGTAAAGCTGCTTCTGGGTCTCCTAAGTCACCCAGAAGCATTTCCCTGGCGAAGCTGGAGCTATGGCCGGTGAGGAAAGCCAAGCTGCTCCCCACCTGACCCAAGAAGTGGCCCAAGCCTGAGCCCAGGCCTCCAAACCAGGACCACATCGTGGCCACTTCAGTGATCCATCGGACCAGCTCTGAAAAGCGCGTCCATCACCATCCACTTCTGTGCCCCGAACGTCCTCGGGCGTTGCCGGGGTCAATTATGACCCAAGCGCTCAGAATTCCTCAGAGCGCGGGGTTCCTGGGGCTCCACCAACACTAATCATCCCTTCCTGCCTGTAAACTCAGAAGCCTGTCCTGCGCTTTGACCAGGGGCTGGCATCCAGTAGCACACACTCACCCCCTGCAGGGCCTCTGCTTCTTCCCTGCACTTGCCTGTCAGCTATTGGCTCACAGGATTGGGCAGGGTTGGCTGGGAGGAGCTAGAGATCCAGGAAAGTGTTCTAGTTTGAGTCCCAAGGCAGTGTGCTGTGGAGCCAGGAAGAATCAATGTTGTAGATGAAATCCAAAGGTAGTTCACTGGACAGTTCCCTCTTGTCTGGGAGAGGTGGGCTTTTTGTCCCATTCAGTTGCACTCGGTTGACGAGGTGAGGTCTCTCTCCATTACAGAATGGAATCTATTTAACTAAAAGTCCCCGATTCAAAAGTAAATCTCACCCCATAACACCAGCACAGACACACCCAGAATAAAAGTTGGCCAAGTGTCTGGGCATCGTAGCCCGGACGAGTTAACATGTAAAATTAACCATCACAAAGTCTTAATCATTCTCAGAATTCAAATTATAATATGGATTAAATGTCACTAAAGAACCATCTTTACCCTTTCCAAAAATAAATTTTTGCTGTTAATCTATAAATTTTCGAGTTCATTTTAATATTATTTGGTCCTTGTTAATTCTGATTGAGTTTATTGAAGTGCTGAAAAATTCCACTTAAATTTCACTTAAGAAAATTTGTTTTAGAGCCAACAGGTTGATGTTCACTTAACCTATTGTTGTTTATCAATGCCAAATATCATCCAGGTTTAAACAGTACAGAGTGAAATAAAAAGTCGAGAAATTTTCTACGATGGAGTAACAATCCTAAATTTAATTCCCACACCTCTAAGGATCAGAAGGAGTTAAGATAAGGCCCTGGTTTCCAAGGTGTTTAAATTCCAACAAGTTAATGAGGAGGCAGTTTTGTAGAGTTGGGGACAAAGCAAAGAGATGAAGCACATGGGCTGTAACAGACATACCAGTTGGGACCAAAGCAATTTTGGAGCTAAACTGACGGAATGCATTTAGAAAACCTCTCTCCCAAGCATGAGTTGAACAGTAAATGAGAACATAGTGTGTAGTTCTCACCTGATGGCTGGTGCAGAGAAAGTGGCCAACAAATAGAGCCTGCTGCCACTTTGTTCATATTTGCTTTTTGTTTTGTTTAGGATCATTTTCCTCATTACCCTTTAGAAGGGGTTTGGGTTTGCTCCCATTACTCTCTTCCCAGAGCCCATATTCAGGAGACTCTTTTCCTTGAGCTGTTCTTTCTATATGTCTGTTCAGGGAACAAAACCTCAAGGTGGCAGAAATAAAATTCAAAAAAAGGCAGAATTTTTGGAAAATTAATGGTTAAGTAGATTCTAAGGATTATATTAATCACCTCATAATGTCTCTTGCCTTCAAGATAGAGCAAGTAGACATAATTACTCAGATTGGTATCAGAAACTAGTGACTGCATTTGTGTGCTGTGCCAGAAAAGGAAATCTTCTTGGTCCTTCTTATTCATCTCCAAATCTGAGAGAGAAATCAGGCCTGTGTTAGTCAATCTCTCCTCATAAAAGACTAATATAAAAATTTAAGCCCCTTTTAGCATCTGCTGAAGTGCGAATCCACGCTGTACCCCAGCTGTGTCTACTGTTGAAGAAGGCATCAACAATACCAAGTGTCCTTTTCTCCCTTTAGACCATTCCTCCTGTGTGTGTGTGTGTGTGTGTGTGTGTGTGTGTGTGTGTGTGTTAGAAGACTTTTTCATCACTTTGACAACATACCTGAGAAAATTAAATGAGTAAATATTTATTTTGGTTCAATTTCAGGCTCCATTGCTGTGGCCTGAAGTGAGGCAGATTACCATGGCAGAGAGCCTGGCTTCAAAACAGAGCTGCTCAACTCATGGAGATCAGGGGATCAACTCATGGAGATCACGGAGATCAGGTGAGGGGAAGAGAGGACTGAGGAATATGATGTACCCTTCCAGGGAATCAACTCCAATGACCTACCCTCCAACTAGGCCCTACCACCCACAGTTTTTACCAACTCCCAATAGTCCTGTCCAATCGTGAACCCATCAGTGGATTGATCCACAGATGAGGTTAGAGCCCAGGATTCAATTCACCTTTCTGTAGAGTCCGTTCTGAATGCTGTTACATTGGGGTCCAAGCTTTCAACACATGACCTTTGGGCAACATTCCAGATCCAAATTATAGCAGGGTGCCTCCTTCTCTTTAGGTGTTCTGTGTTTGTTTATTGTTTTAAATCACAAATAATGATCCTTTTTCAGTGTAAGACCTATCACATTTGGCTTGAATCTGGTTCCAGTGGTTGTTGCTCCTACTGCTGAAAGGCATTTCTGATCACTCAGATTCAGTCTTCTAGCATGGTTCACTCTGACCACAGCTGTTTGTCATTTTATATTTCAATCTGAGAGAGGTACCTACCTACTGTATTCAAAACTGACCATCCAAATAAAAGCATTTCTCTTCTTGTAAATATGTTTGGAATATTCCTGGAAACTATGGGGGATATGGAGGGCAAACCCTGGCTCATTCGCGAACACATGTGACAAAAAGCATCCAATAATCATAAGTATATCCTTATACATGTATTCAGTGCCCCCAAAGTACAAGGTATTGTGGTAGATATTGTGAACAACATAAAGCTGTGTTATATACATTTCCTGCTATGAAGTGCAATTGAATACAGTCAATCAATGGGGAAGATGTTACATAGAGTGATCCTTGAATTATAATGCAAGGTCAGCCATTGATGACTGTGGTGGTGAGGATCGCATATGGGGGAAAAGACTAAGTAAGAAAGAATAAGCCAGAAGTAGAGAGCCCTTAATAATGTGGCTTTGTTAAAACACAGTTGAAGATTAAAATAATGAAAGCTTTTTGAGTCTATAAACATAGGGTGATAAATTCTATGCAAGATATTAAGTTTGTACTTTTTTTTAATTCCTCATAATTCATTCAAACATTTTCTTATAGATTTCAGTAGAATTTTTAAATCTCTTTAATATGGGCCTTGTCTCTTCTTGTTTCTTTTTTTAAATTTCTATTGGTTGCTCAAAACATTACAATGATCTTGACATATCATATTTCATACATTTGATTCAAGTGGGGTATGAATTCTTATTTTTACCACGTGTACAGTTTGCAGGATCACATTGGTTATACATCCGAGTTTATACATACTGCCATACTAGTGTCTGTTATATTCTGCTGCCTTTCCTATTCCCTCCCTATCCCCCCTTCTGTCTCCTCCCCTCCCCTCCCATAATCTCTCTCTACCCCATCTACTGTAATTCATTTCTCTCCTTTTTTCCCCTTTCCCCTCACATCCTCTTATATGTAATTTTGTATAACAATGAGGGTATCCTTCCATTTCCATGAAATTCCCCTTCTCTCTCCCATTCCCTCCCACCTCTTGTCCCTTCTAAATGGTAATCTTCTTTTCATGCTCTTCCAGCCTGCTCTGTTTTGAGTCCCCCCTCCTTATATGAAAGAAGACATTCAGCATTTCTTTTCTAGGGATTGGCTAACTTCACTTAGCATAATCTGCTCTCATGCCATCCATTTCCCTGCAAATGCCATGATTTTGTCATTTTTTAGTGCTGAGTAATATTCCATTGTGTACAAATGCCACATTTTTTTATCCATTCATCTATTGACTGGCGTCTAGGTTGGTTCCACGTTCTAGCTATTGTGAATTGTGCTGCTATGAACATTGATGTAGCTGTATCCCTATAGTGTGCTCTTTTTAGGTCTCTGGGAATAGTCCGAGAAGGGGAATAGCTGGGTCGGATGGTGGTTCCATTCCCAGCTTTCCAAGGAATCTCCATAATGCTTTCCAAATTGGCTGCACCGATTTGCAGTCCCACCGGCAGTGTACAAGTGTACCTTTTCCCCCACATCCTTGCCAGCACGTGTTGTTGTTTGACTTCCTAATGGCTGCCATTCTTACTGGACTGATATGGTATCTTAGAGTGGTTTTAATTTGCATTTCTCTGATTGCTAGAGATGGTGAGCATTTTTTCCGTGTATTTTTTGATTAATTATATATCCTTCTCTGAGAAGTGTCTGTTCAGGTCCTTGGCCCATTTGTTGATTGGGTTATTTGTTTTCTTAATGTTCAGTTTTTGAGTTCTTTGTATACTCTGGATATTAGGGCTCGGCACATTTGTATTTTTAAGAATTGGCATAATCAATGAAATGTTCCGCACACATTTGTAGGAAGATGAACATAACACTCCAGTGACAATACAATAGTAGAAGGATTGATTTGGACTGAAGTTGTTCAGTGAATGATATATTACCCATAAATTTGAATTCTCATTATCATAAAGAAGCAAGGTGAAAATAAGAATTTAAGAGAGTGTTGGGGATATGGCTCAAGTAGCAGCTCGTTCACCTAGCATGCGTGAGGCGTGGGGTTCGATCCTCAGCACTACATAAAAAAATAAATAAAATAAAGATGTTGTGTCCACTAAAGGCTAAATAATAAATATTTTTTAAAACGAATTTAAGATAGTCCATAAATGTTATATACGAACTGTGAAAGTAGATGCTTTCGCATCTAGTGACTTTTATTAGTAGGACAAAGAATTAAATGTAGTTCTGCTGTGTACAAAATGATCACAATAAATCACCAATGTCATTTTTTGAAATGGGAAAATGTTTTTTTATTGGTTATTCAAAACATTACCAAGCTCTTGACATATCATCTTTCATACATTTGATTCAAGTGGGTTATAAACTCCCATTTTTACCCCAAATACAGATTGCAGAATCACATCGGTTACACATCCACGTTTCTACATGATGCCATATTAGTGACTGTTGTATTCTGGTACCTTTCCTATCGCCTACTATCTCCTCTCCCTCCCCTCCCATCTTCTCTCTCTACCCCATCTGCTGTAATTCAATTCTCTCCCTTGTTTTTTTTTTCCCCCTTTTCCCTCACATCCTCTTATATTTAATTTTGTGTAACAATGAGGGTCTCCTTCCATTTCCATGCGATTTCCCTTCTCTCTCCCTTTCCCTCCCACCACTTGTCTCTCTTTAATGTTAATCTTTTCCTCATGCTCTTCCTCCCTGCTCTGTTCTTAGTTGCTCTCCTTATATCAAAGAAGACATTTAGCATTTGTTTTTTAGGGATTGGCTAGATTCACTTAGCATAATCTGCTCTAATGCCATCCATTTCCCTGCAAATTCCATGATTTTGTCATTTCTTAGTGCTGCGTAATACTCCATTGTGTGTAAATGCCACATTTTTTTTTTTTTTATCCATTCATCTACTAAAGGGCATCTAGGTGAGTTCCACAGTCTAGCTATTGTGAATTGTGCTGCTGTGCACACTGATGTGGCAGTATCCCTATAGTACGCTCTTTTAAGGTCTTCAGGGAATATTCCGAGAAGGGCTATAGCTGGGTCAAATGGTGGTTCCATTTCCAGCTTTCCCAGGAATCTCCATATTGCTTTCCAAATTGACCGCACCAATTTGCAGTCCCACCAGCAATGTACAAGTGTACCCTTTTCCCCACATCCTCGCCAGTTCTTATTGTTGTTTGACTTCATAATGGATGCCAATCTTACTGGAGTGAGGTGATATCTCAGGGTGGTTTTGATTTGCATTTCTCTGACTGCTAGAGATGGTGAGCATTTATTCATGTACTTGTTGATTGATTGTATGTCCTCCTCTGAGAAGTGTCTGTTCAGGTCCTTGGCCCATTTGTTGATTGGGTTATTTGTTATCTTATGGTTTAATTTTTTGAGTTCTTTGTATACTCTGGATATTAGGGCTCTATCTGAAGTGTGAGGAGTAAAAATTTGTTCCCAGGATGTAGGCTCCCTATTTACCTCTCTTATTGTTTCTCTTGCTGAGGGGAAAAAAAAAAAGAAGAAAAAAACTTTTTAGTTTAAGTCAGTCCCATTTGTTGATTCTTGTTATTAACTCTTGTGCTATGGATGTCCTATTAAGGAATTTGGAGCCCGGCACCACAATATGTGGATCGGAGCCAACTTTTTCTTCTATGAGATGCAGAGTCTCTGATTTGATATCAAGCTCTTTGATCCATTTTGTGTTAACTTTTGTGCATGGCGAGAGAAAGGGATTCAGTTTCATTTTGTTGTATATGGATTTCCAGTTTTCCCAGCACCATTTGTTGAAGACGCTATCCTTCCTCCATTGCATGCTTTTAGCCCCTTTATCAAATATAAGAAAGTTGTAATTTTGTGGATTGGTCTCTGTGTCCTCTATTCTGTACCATTGGTTCACCCGCCTGTTTTGGTACCAGTACCATGCTGTTTTGGTTACTCTTGCTCTGTAGTACAGTTTGAAATCTGGTATCGCTATACCGCCAGATTCACACTTCCTGCTTAGAATTGCTTTTGCTAATATTTCTCAGACACCTGTAGTTTCTAAAACCACTAAGAGGATTTTTATCAAAATTAATTTTATTAATTTTTTTATTATATTATATAGTTAATATTAAATGATTTAATCTATATTAAATGTTATTTAAATTGACTTTGTTAAATTGTATTAATTTAAATGAAATTTAATGAACTTTTAAATATAAATCAATCTAAAATTTAATCAAAATTAATTTAAAAAATCAATTAAGAAAATAAATTTAAATCAAACAATAGTATTAATAAAATAAATTTAAACAATATTAATTAATAAAATAAATTTAAATTAGATCAATTTATTAAATGATAATATAATTTATATTTAAAAATTTATTAAATTTTATTTGAATTAATTTTAATAAAAATATTCTGAATGGTTTTAGAAACTACAGGTGTTAGAGAAGTATGTGCTATGCAATCTGCTTTTGCTCTTCTCTGATTTCACCTACTTAAGCTAGAAACTTTTGATTGTCTTTTACCTTAATTTACGAAAAGGTTGAAACTACTCCTTTTTTAAAGCCTTTCATCTTTCAAAAACTGATGTTAGCTTCTTTCTCTCCCCCAATTTTTTTGATCAAATGTTTTAAAAAATGTGTTGAGAGGCATTATTGTAGAGCCCCCAAAGTATGTAGATAAACAGTCCAGATATTTAATGAAATATTCTTACTAAGTAACTTTTCCATTGGCAATGGATCATGTGATTCCACTTTGGGGTTGACTCATAAAAATACTCTTACTTCTGGACATATTTAACATCTGGAAAACTGAATTAATGTGAGGTGACTTTTCTATAGAAATGGAAATAAGTAAAATGGATAGGGGTCATAGTATTTGGATTAAAAGTATCTTAGAATTTATCCACTAAGCTTCATGATAAGGCCCTCTGCACTGGAATTTTCTTTTAGTACTTGTACCAGGTTATTTGGGATAAACTAAATATTCTCAACATTTTGCAACATCATATTTGGTTTTCTTCTTCTCTAAATCTGAGATCTCCTTCAGGTGGTTTGGATTTTTCATCTTTCCTGTTATTTAAATGTATCATTTTTATCTTAATGCCATTAAATTTAACAAATATAATCATTTAAAAAAAAAGAGTTTAGAGCTAATGGTTCACTAATGCTGCTCTGTACAGTTGCTTACAAAAGTACATCAGAATTGAAGACTGGTGATGATTACCTGCTACACTGGAGCAAAATTTTATAAACAAAAAGTGCTACAGCAAACAAAACAAAATTTTTAGAAAGAGCTATAGCAAAAAAAAAAAAAAAAAAAAAACCTAGTATCTCTATACATATATATATATATCAGCTTTTTTTCTTTCTCTTTTTGTCTACAAATACAGAGTTCTTTTGCAAAAGGCCATGCTGTAAAACATCAAAAAGGGTTATGGCTTCTTTAAAGTGCTAAATATTTAGAAGATCCTAGAGTACAAGTCTGGCACTGTTGTCCGGGGACACTGGCAGTGGTGTGAAGGTGGGCTTGAAATCTGCGATGGGTTTAAAAAGAGGATGCCCAGGTCATATTATTTTATTTATTTATTTGTATGTGTGTGTGTGTGTGTGTGTGTGTGTGTGTGTTTTATTCAGATTTGTGAGTTCTTTCTATGCCCTAGAGATTAGTGCTCTATCTGATGTGTGATGGGGCAAAAATTTTCTCCCAAGATGTAGGATCTCTATTCACCTCCCAGATTGTTTGTTTTGTGGAGAAGAAACTTTTTTAGTTTGAATCTATCTCATTTATTGATACTTGATTTTAATTCTTGTGCTCTAGGAGTCTTATTAAGGAGTTTTGGGACTAATCCCATATGATTGGAATTAGGGCCTACTTTTTCTTCTGTTACATGCAAGCTCTCTGGTTTTATTCCTAGGTCCTTGATTCATTTGAGTGGAGTTTTGTGCATGGTGAGAGCTAGGGGTTTAATTGCACCTCACTCCAGTTAGAATGTCAGCGATTTTTGAAAATGGCAGCTATGATGAAGACAACAACGATAAGTGTTGGTGAGGATTTCAGGAAAAATGTACACTCCTACACTGTCGGTGGGACTGTAGATTGGTGGAGCCAATATGGAGAGCAGTTTGGAGATTCCTTGGAAATTTGGGAATAGAACCACCATTTGACCTAGCTATCCCTCTTTTTGATCTATACCCAAAGGACTTAAAAACTGCATACTACAGGGACACAGCCACATCAATGTTTATAGCAGCAAAATTCACATTAGCTAAATTGTGGAAACAACTTAGTAGATGAATGCATAAAAAAATGTGGCATTTATACACAATTAATATTACTCAGATACTTACCCTCTCGCTCAGTCCAGGAGACGCTAGTGCCCTTCACTACCTCTGTCAGAGCCTGGTTCCGACAGCTGGTGCCTCGGAGAGGACAGGCTGATCCTGCCTGCCTCCCATGTACCCTTTGTCACAGGGAGCGACATTAATGTGAGACCAAATAAAATCCAGTCATAGACATTAATAGAATATCTCAAAAAAGTATTTAATAAAAAGGCTAGCAAATACAGGGTCTTTAATGAAACTTTAATAAAATTTATGAGACGAGGAAACTGAAAGCACAATATTTTCTTAGGAACTTTTCTGTTTGGTGTTATTCTTTACAATATAGAAGCTTTTCCTAAGAATGCAGGGAGTATGAAATTTCTAAGGCTATCTTGCTGTTTTCTCCATTAAACCCCTTGTCTTAAAAAGAATCTTGAATCTATATTAATCTTTGTAATTTTCTGAGTACCCGTATAACATATTTTTCTCAAGAATGCAGTGAGGTCACTGTTTCCAAGAGCTCTTCAATTCTGAAATATAAGAAGTGTGTTTCCAGGCATTGAAACCCAAAGGCTCACCTAGACACAATGGAGTGAGCCGAATATATAAAAATCTCTCATGACAAATCTGAACTCTGCTTTTCCCAACCATGTGAAGTCTACTGGAATAAGATTCCAAGTAATTTGGCAGGTCGAAGCAAAATATATACTTTGATATTCTTCTCAGGAGTAACAACTGATGGCATCTTAATTTTGGTAAAATAATGTAAATGTTAAGGTGAAATTTAGAAATAAGAAAGGAAAAGCTGATATGTGTGTAGCTACTAGGTGTTTTTCTTCCTTTTTTTATTTTTGTAAAGTAAAACAAAAGATAAACCAAAAGGTTCTAGCTTAAGTTAGGTAAAATCAAAGAGGAGAAAAAAGAAGATAATATAGCTAATACTTCACTGCCACCTGTAATTTCCAAAACAACTAAGAGCATTATTATTAAAATTAAAATTAAATAATTCAACCTATATTATGTTAAATTTACTTTATTAAATTGTATTAATTTAAATAAAATTTAATGAGTTTTCAAATATAAATCATACTATAATTTAATATAAGTTAATAAACAATATCAATTAATAAAATAAATTTAAATCAAACCATAGTATTAATAAAAGAAATTTAAATAATACTACTAATAAAATTGATTTAAATTAGGTTAATTTATATTAAATGATATAATTTATATTTAAAAATATATTAAATTTTGTTTAAATTAATTTTAACAAAAATGTTCTGAATGGTTTTAGAAACTACAGGTGTCAGAGAAGTATGTGCTATGCAATCTGCTTTTTCTCTTCTCTGATTTCACCTACTTAAGCTGGAAACTTTTGATTCATCTTTTACCTTAATTTATCAAAAGGTTATAACTACTCCTATTTTAAAGCTTTTCATCTTTCAAAAACTGTTGTTAGCTTATTTCTCTCCCCAACTTGTTTTGATCAAATGTTTTATAAAATGTGTTTATGAGAATTATTGTAGAGCCCCCAATAGTATGTAGATAAGCAGTCCAGATATTTAATGATACATTCTTACTAATTAACTTTTCCATTGGCAGTGGATCCTGTGGTCCCACTTCGGGGTTGACTCATAAAAATACTCTTCCTTCTGGACATATTTATCATCTGGAAAACTGAATTAATGTGAAGTGACTTTCGTATAGAAATGGAAATAAGCAAAATGGATAGGGGTCATAGAATTTGGATTCAAAGCATCTTAGAATTTATCCACTAAGCTTCATGTTTAGGTCCTCCCCATTGGAATTTTCGCGTGGTAGTTGTACAATGTTATCTTGGATAAACTAAATATTCTCAACTTTTTGCAACATTATGTTTGGTTTTCATGTACTCTAAATCTGAGACATCCTTCTTATGGGTTGGATTTTTCTTGTTTCCTGTAATTACATGTATCGTTTTTACCTTAATGCCATTAAATTTAAGAAATATTATTATTGTTTTTAAAAAAAGAGGTTGGAACTAGTGGTTCAAGAAGGCTGCTCTGTACAGTTGCTCCCAAAAGTACATCAGAATTGATAACTGGTGATGATTATCTGCTGCATTGGAACAAAATTCTAGAAACAAAAAGTGCTACAAAAAACAAAACAAATTTTTTAAAAAGTACTATAGCAAAAAATCACAACAACAACAACTGAAAAAATAAAATAAAATACCTAGTAGCTATACACTTACATATACCAGCTTTTTTGCTTTCTCTCTTTGTCTACAAACACATGAGTACTTTTTCAAAAGGCCATGCTGTAAAACGTAAAAAAGGGTTATGGCTTCTTTCAAATGCTAAATATTTAGAAGATCCTGGAGTACAACTCTGGCACTATTGTCCAGGGACACTGGCAGTGGTGTAAAGGTGGGCATGAAATCTGCAGTGGGTTTAACAAGAGGATGCCCAGGTCCACCAAGTCCAACTCCAGCTAGGTTACTAAGAGGCACAGCTGCAGAACGTGGAACCAAAACAACTCATCCACTTACTGACACCACCGTGATCTTTATTCAACAGCTGCTCCATTTCGTCCTGTGGAATGTCCAGGATGCTCCCCGTCAACTGCAATACTTCACGACGTTTGTCCTTTGGTGTCTGGAAATGACCAATAAAAAGGTTTCGCATGAGGACTTTGTCCACTTTTCCTTCTGCGCTGTTGACCAAAGTCGACAATTTCTGTTGTGCATGGTCCAACATTTCTTTTCGGAGCTCGTTTTGTTTTTTCAGTTCTTCCATCTGTTCTTCCTTGAGATCTAAGTCTTCTCTCAGTCTGGAAGCAGAATCCAACAGAGCATTTGCTTCATCCAAACGTTCCTGCAGTGATGATACTTCTCCTTCCAGCTTTTCGGCCTTGTTCTTCCATTCAGCTATTGACTGTTTTTCTTTGTCTTCTGCAGCCAAAATTTGCTGGGTGTAAGACTCTTCTGATTCCAAGAGATGGCTGCGTAGCCTTTCTAGCTCCCGGTTTAGGCGTAATTCTTGGTCCCGTAAGTGTTGAACCTCTTTTTCTCTTAGGATTTTTACTTTGGTCTCTTGAAAAATATCAGAATTCAATGTCTGAGCATCTCCTTTCTCTCCAGGCAACTGGGCTTTTAGTTCTTCAATAGTCTTCTGCAAGTTCTTAATTTCCTCCTCTTTTTCTAAAATTAACTGGCTATGCGCAGCATTCATCTGCTCATATTTGTACTTAAATTCATCCATTTCCTCCTTCTGCTCCTGTAAAGACTGAAGTAGTTGCATTTTACGCTGGTTCTGGTTTTCAATGATATTCAGATGGTCTTGAATTTCATCTTCCAGATGATTTTTGACTATATTCAGTTGAGATACCTCCAATTCTAGTTCTGTGACAGCATCAAGAGCTGTCGGCTCAGCCACTGGTACAGCTTGATTGTGCTGTTCCCCAAGTATTTCCAATTCTACTCGCAGATAGTTGTTTTCTGCTCTCATGTAGGTAAGACTTCTGTCCTTTCTTTCCATGGATTGCCTTAAAGTTTCATTTTCTCCTAAAGCCTGAGAACACTTATCTAAATCCTTTTGTAGTTGTGAACTTTTTTCTTCGAGTTTTTCAATAAAAACTTCTTTCTCATTTATGACTTGTATCAATCGCTCCTGTTCGTCTACATAAGATGCCAAAATTTCATCAGTTTCTTTTTCATCAGCAGTCATTTGCTCAATATTCTTTTTGAGTCCTGCTATTTCAAAGTCCTTCTCTTGGCTGAGTTGAACTGCACATTCGTGTTTCAGCTTTAAGGCAGAGGTATCCAAATTATGTGCATTGGAGAGTTCCTGAATAGTCTGCCTGTGATTATTTGCTTCTTCCAACAGTCTTTTTTCTGCCTGGTGCAGTTTGGCTTCAATCTCTTCTTTGTCTCTTTTGAGAGTCTCCGTGATAGTGTCTTTTTCTTGAGAGATTTGATTGTAAGCAGCAATAGATTCTTCCAACTTACGCCTTACATCGTCACGTGCTAAAATCAACATTTCATTTTCCGTTTTGAGTTCAACAGCAACTTTCTTTAAATTTTCATTGAGCTGTTCCTCTTCAGAAAGATTTTGCCTTAAGTTGCTAACTTCAGCTTCTCGTTCTTTAAGCATGTCATCCTTACAATGACTGTTAGAGTCTTCATTCAGAGAAGTGCGATACTTGCTCTTAAATCCAGACAGCTCATCTTCAAGTTGTCTAATGTGATCCTTAAGCCCAAGGTTTTCCTGCTGGATGTTTAAACTATTTTTTTGTGACTGATTTAGCTGATCTACTAAATCTTCTACTTTACCTTCAAGCTTCTGCTTAGTTAAATGCAAATCACTGAGGCTCTGTGCGTTCTCAGTTAACTTCTCCTTCTGCACATGCAACTCTTGGGATATGTTCATTTGATCATCCTCAAGTTGATGAACTCTCTTTTTTTCATCATCTAGATCTTGTTCCAACTTCTTGATGACAAGGTCTCCTTCATTTTGTTGTTTTGATAGCTCCTCTTGTATCAAAATCATGTGCTTTGTAGCTTCCTGATTCTGATGATCCAGTTCTTCTAACTCAGCTATCAGCATTTTCTTTTCATTGATAGTCTGATTCAGTTCTTCCTCCTTTGCCTTCAAGTGAAGTTTTAAGTCTAGTAATTGTACATTCAAATTCATGTCTGTTGAAGCTCTGTTTTTCATGACTTGGTAGTCACAGCTCAATTTTGACAGTGACATCTGAAGTTCCTCTTTTTCTTGACTCAATGATGCCTTCTCTTTTTCTAAAGCTTCAGCATGCATTTTAAGTTTCAGATGGTCTTCAGCAAGACGGTTATCCTGGTTTAAACCATTTAGTCTCACGATTTCCTTCTCCGCATCAGCCAGGGCTTGTTGAAGCCTGAACACTTCTTCCACTGCTGAGCTCTGAGGAAGGATTTTTCCCTTTTCTGCCACAGTAGAACTCTGCTCCCAAACTGAAATTTCATGCTGATGATCATATATGTCTGGGCTTTGGTTTGGTTGAAGAGTCTTGATAGTATTTTGTACTTTGCAGATTTCACTTGAGTCAGAATGGTGTGTTCCCTGAGCCTCAGCAATCTGCCTCGAGTGGCCAACTTCAGATTCATGTTTTGCAGCTTCAGTTGATAATCTGTTTGTTTCTTGTCGTGATGAGATTATGTCACTAGAGTCCATGTCGTCATCACGAAAGGCTGAAAAATGACTACTGATCAGGGAACCGAACGGAGCCGGTGCAGTTGTTGTTGGCACACCACAAGCTCCCGAGTGTACTGATTGAGCGGCTGCCTGTAGTTGGAACATTTGATCTTGCAGTACAATCTGTCCTGCTTTAAGATGGCTGATCTCTACCTCTTTCTGTTGCAGTTGATTTTGGTAACTTACAGACTGATGGTTTATTTGTAGCTCTGATGCTTCATGCTTTTCTTCCAGGTCAGTACAATACTCTTTCAGTCTTTCATTCTCACATCTTAGTGTGGAATCAGTAGTTTCCATTTCCTTTCTCCAACAATGATGTAAAGCTGCTTCTGGGTCTCCTAAGTCACCCAGAAGCATTTCCCTGGCGAAGCTGGAGCTATGGCCGGTGAGGAAAGCCAAGCTGCTCCCCACCTGACCCAAGAAGTGGCCCAAGCCTGAGCCCAGGCCTCCAAACCAGGACCACATCGTGGCCACTTCAGTGATCCATCGGACCAGCTCTGAAAAGCGCGTCCATCACCATCCACTTCTGTGCCCCGAACGTCCTCGGGCGTTGCCGGGGTCAATTATGACCCAAGCGCTCAGAATTCCTCAGAGCGCGGGGTTCCTGGGGCTCCACCAACACTAATCATCCCTTCCTGCCTGTAAACTCAGAAGCCTGTCCTGCGCTTTGACCAGGGGCTGGCATCCAGTAGCACACACTCACCCCCTGCAGGGCCTCTGCTTCTTCCCTGCACTTGCCTGTCAGCTATTGGCTCACAGGATTGGGCAGGGTTGGCTGGGAGGAGCTAGAGATCCAGGAAAGTGTTCTAGTTTGAGTCCCAAGGCAGTGTGCTGTGGAGCCAGGAAGAATCAATGTTGTAGATGAAATCCAAAGGTAGTTCACTGGACAGTTCCCTCTTGTCTGGGAGAGGTGGGCTTTTTGTCCCATTCAGTTGCACTCGGTTGACGAGGTGAGGTCTCTCTCCATTACAGAATGGAATCTATTTAACTAAAAGTCCCCGATTCAAAAGTAAATCTCACCCCATAACACCAGCACAGACACACCCAGAATAAAAGTTGGCCAAGTGTCTGGGCATCGTAGCCCGGACGAGTTAACATGTAAAATTAACCATCACAAAGTCTTAATCATTCTCAGAATTCAAATTATAATATGGATTAAATGTCACTAAAGAACCATCTTTACCCTTTCCAAAAATAAATTTTTGCTGTTAATCTATAAATTTTCGAGTTCATTTTAATATTATTTGGTCCTTGTTAATTCTGATTGAGTTTATTGAAGTGCTCAAAAATTCCACTTAAATTTCACTTAAGAAAATTTGTTTTAGAGCCAACAGGTTGATGTTCACTTAACCTATTGTTGTTTATCAATGCCAAATATCATCCAGGTTTAAACAGTACAGAGTGAAATAAAAAGTCGAGAAATTTTCTACGATGGAGTAACAATCCTAAATTTAATTCCCACACCTCTAAGGATCAGAAGGAGTTAAGATAAGGCCCTGGTTTCCAAGGTGTTTAAATTCCAACAAGTTAATGAGGAGGCAGTTTTGTAGAGTTGGGGACAAAGCAAAGAGATGAAGCACATGGGCTGTAACAGACATACCAGTTGGGACCAAAGCAATTTTGGAGCTAAACTGACGGAATGCATTTAGAAAACCTCTCTCCCGAGCATGAGTTGAACAGTAAATGAGAACATAGTGTGTAGTTCTCACCTGATGGCTGGTGCAGAGAAAGTGGCCAACAAATAGAGCCTGCTGCCACTTTGTTCATATTTGCTTTTTGTTTTGTTTAGGATCATTTTCCTCATTACCCTTTAGAAGGGGTTTGGGTTTGCTCCCATTACTCTCTTCCCAGAGCCCATATTCAGGAGACTCTTTTCCTTGAGCTGTTCTTTCTATATGTCTGTTCAGGGAACAAAACCTCAAGGTGGCAGAAATAAAATTCAAAAAAAGGCAGAATTTTTGGAAAATTAATGGTTAAGTAGATTCTAAGGATTATATTAATCACCTCATAATGTCTCTTGCCTTCAAGATAGAGCAAGTAGACATAATTACTCAGATTGGTATCAGAAACTAGTGACTGCATTTGTGTGCTGTGCCAGAAAAGGAAATCTTCTTGGTCCTTCTTATTCATCTCCAAATCTGAGAGAGAAATCAGGCCTGTGTTAGTCAATCTCTCCTCATAAAAGACTAATATAAAAATTTAAGCCCCTTTTAGCATCTGCTGAAGTGCGAATCCACGCTGTACCCCAGCTGTGTCTACTGTTGAAGAAGGCATCAACAATACCAAGTGTCCTTTTCTCCCTTTAGACCATTCCTCCTGTGTGTGTGTGTGTGTGTGTGTGTGTGTGTGTGTGTGTTAGAAGACTTTTTCATCACTTTGACAACATACCTGAGAAAATTAAATGAGTAAATATTTATTTTGGTTCAATTTCAGGCTCCATTGCTGTGGCCTGAAGTGAGGCAGATTACCATGGCAGAGAGCCTGGCTTCAAAACAGAGCTGCTCAACTCATGGAGATCAGGGGATCAACTCATGGAGATCACGGAGATCAGGTGAGGGGAAGAGAGGACTGAGGAATATGATGTACCCTTCCAGGGAATCAACTCCAATGACCTACCCTCCAACTAGGCCCTACCGCCCACAGTTTTTACCAACTCCCAATAGTCCTGTCCAATCGTGAACCCATCAGTGGATTGATCCACAGATGAGGTTAGAGCCCAGGATTCAATTCACCTTTCTGTAGAGTCCGTTCTGAATGCTGTTACATTGGGGTCCAAGCTTTCAACACATGACCTTTGGGCAACATTCCAGATCCAAATTATAGCAGGGTGCCTCCTTCTCTTTAGGTGTTCTGTGTTTGTTTATTGTTTTAAATCACAAATAATGATCCTTTTTCAGTGTAAGACCTATCACATTTGGCTTGAATCTGGTTCCAGTGGTTGTTGCTCCTACTGCTGAAAGGCATTTCTGATCACTCAGATTCAGTCTTCTAGCATGGTTCACTCTGACCACAGCTGTTTGTCATTTTATATTTCAATCTGAGAGAGGTACCTACCTACTGTATTCAAAACTGACCATCCAAATAAAAGCATTTCTCTTCTTGTAAATATGTTTGGAATATTCCTGGAAACTATGGGGGATATGGAGGGCAAACCCTGGCTCATTCGCGAACACATGTGACAAAAAGCATCCAATAATCATAAGTATATCCTTATACATGTATTCAGTGCCCCCAAAGTACAAGGTATTGTGGTAGATATTGTGAACAACATAAAGCTGTGTTATATACATTTCCTGCTATGAAGTGCAATTGAATACAGTCAATCAATGGGGAAGATGTTACATAGAGTGATCCTTGAATTATAATGCAAGGTCAGCCATTGATGACTGTGGTGGTGAGGATCGCATATGGGGGAAAAGACTAAGTAAGAAAGAATAAGCCAGAAGTAGAGAGCCCTTAATAATGTGGCTTTGTTAAAACACAGTTGAAGATTAAAATAATGAAAGCTTTTTGAGTCTATAAACATAGGGTGATAAATTCTATGCAAGATATTAAGTTTGTACTTTTTTTTAATACCTCATAATTCATTCAAACATTTTCTTATAGATTTCAGTAGAATTTTTAAATCTCTTTAATATGGGCCTTGTCTCTTCTTGTTTCTTTTTTTAAATTTCTATTGGTTGCTCAAAACATTACAATGATCTTGACATATCATATTTCATACATTTGATTCAAGTGGGGTATGAATTCTTATTTTTACCACGTGTACAGTTTGCAGGATCACATTGGTTATACATCCGAGTTTATACATACTGCCATACTAGTGTCTGTTATATTCTGCTGCCTTTCCTATTCCCTCCCTATCTCCCCTTCTGTCTCCTCCCCTCCCCTCCCATAATCTCTCTCTACCCCATCTACTGTAATTCATTTCTCTCCTTTTTTCCCCTTTCCCCTCACATCCTCTTATATGTAATTTTGTATAACAATGAGGGTATCCTTCCATTTCCATGAAATTCCCCTTCTCTCTCCCATTCCCTCCCACCTCTTGTCCCTTCTAAATGGTAATCTTCTTTTCATGCTCTTCCAGCCTGCTCTGTTTTGAGTCCCCCCTCCTTATATGAAAGAAGACATTCAGCATTTCTTTTCTAGGGATTGGCTAACTTCACTTAGCATAATCTGCTCTCATGCCATCCATTTCCCTGCAAATGCCATGATTTTGTCATTTTTTAGTGCTGAGTAATATTCCATTGTGTACAAATGCCACATTTTTTTATCCATTCATCTATTGACTGGCGTCTAGGTTGGTTCCACGTTCTAGCTATTGTGAATTGTGCTGCTATGAACATTGATGTAGCTGTATCCCTATAGTGTGCTCTTTTTAGGTCTCTGGGAATAGTCCGAGAAGGGGAATAGCTGGGTCGGATGGTGGTTCCATTCCCAGCTTTCCAAGGAATCTCCATAATGCTTTCCAAATTGGCTGCACCGATTTGCAGTCCCACCGGCAGTGTACAAGTGTACCTTTTCCCCCACATCCTTGCCAGCACGTGTTGTTGTTTGACTTCCTAATGGCTGCCATTCTTACTGGACTGATATGGTATCTTAGAGTGGTTTTAATTTGCATTTCTCTGATTGCTAGAGATGGTGAGCATTTTTTCCGTGTATTTTTTGATTAATTATATATCCTTCTCTGAGAAGTGTCTGTTCAGGTCCTTGGCCCATTTGTTGATTGGGTTATTTGTTTTCTTAATGTTCAGTTTTTGAGTTCTTTGTATACTCTGGATATTAGGGCTCGGCACATTTGTATTTTTAAGAATTGGCATAATCAATGAAATGTTCCGCACACATTTGTAGGAAGATGAACATAACACTCCAGTGACAATACAATAGTAGAAGGATTGATTTGGACTGAAGTTGTTCAGTGAATGATATATTACCCATAAATTTGAATTCTCATTATCATAAAGAAGCAAGGTGAAAATAAGAATTTAAGAGAGTGTTGGGGATATGGCTCAAGTAGCAGCTCGTTCACCTAGCATGCGTGAGGCGTGGGGTTCGATCCTCAGCACTACATAAAAAAATAAATAAAATAAAGATGTTGTGTCCACTAAAGGCTAAATAATAAATATTTTTTAAAACGAATTTAAGATAGTCCATAAATGTTATATACGAACTGTGAAAGTAGATGCTGTCGCATCTAGTGACTTTTATTAGTAGGACAAAGAATTAAATGTAGTTCTGCTGTGTACAAAATGATCACAATAAATCACCAATGTCATTTTTTGAAATGGGAAAATGTTTTTTTATTGGTTATTCAAAACATTACCAAGCTCTTGACATATCATCTTTCATACATTTGATTCAAGTGGGTTATAAACTCCCATTTTTACCCCAAATACAGATTGCAGAATCACATCGGTTACACATCCACGTTTCTACATGATGCCATATTAGTGACTGTTGTATTCTGGTACCTTTCCTATCGCCTACTATCTCCTCTCCCTCCCCTCCCATCTTCTCTCTCTACCCCATCTGCTGTAATTCAATTCTCTCCCTTGTTTTTTTTTTCCCCCTTTTCCCTCACATCCTCTTATATTTAATTTTGTGTAACAATGAGGGTCTCCTTCCATTTCCATGCGATTTCCCTTCTCTCTCCCTTTCCCTCCCACCACTTGTCTCTCTTTAATGTTAATCTTTTCCTCATGCTCTTCCTCCCTGCTCTGTTCTTAGTTGCTCTCCTTATATCAAAGAAGACATTTAGCATTTGTTTTTTAGGGATTGGCTAGATTCACTTAGCATAATCTGCTCTAATGCCATCCATTTCCCTGCAAATTCCATGATTTTGTCATTTCTTAGTGCTGCGTAATACTCCATTGTGTGTAAATGCCACATTTTTTTTTTTTATCCATTCATCTACTAAAGGGCATCTAGGTGGGTTCCACAGTCTAGCTATTGTGAATTGTGCTGCTGTGCACACTGATGTGGCAGTATCCCTATAGTACGCTCTTTTAAGGTCTTCAGGGAATATTCCGAGAAGGGCTATAGCTGGGTCAAATGGTGGTTCCATTTCCAGCTTTCCCAGGAATCTCCATATTGCTTTCCAAATTGACCGCACCAATTTGCAGTCCCACCAGCAATGTACAAGTGTACCCTTTTCCCCACATCCTCGCCAGTTCTTATTGTTGTTTGACTTCATAATGGATGCCAATCTTACTGGAGTGAGGTGATATCTCAGGGTGGTTTTGATTTGCATTTCTCTGACTGCTAGAGATGGTGAGCATTTATTCATGTACTTGTTGATTGATTGTATGTCCTCCTCTGAGAAGTGTCTGTTCAGGTCCTTGGCCCATTTGTTGATTGGGTTATTTGTTATCTTATGGTTTAATTTTTTGAGTTCTTTGTATACTCTGGATATTAGGGCTCTATCTGAAGTGTGAGGAGTAAAAATTTGTTCCCAGGATGTAGGCTCCCTATTTACCTCTCTTATTGTTTCTCTTGCTGAGGGGAAAAAAAAAAAAGAAGAAAAAAACTTTTTAGTTTAAGTCAGTCCCATTTGTTGATTCTTGTTATTAACTCTTGTGCTATGGATGTCCTATTAAGGAATTTGGAGCCCGGCACCACAATATGTGGATCGGAGCCAACTTTTTCTTCTATGAGATGCAGAGTCTCTGATTTGATATCAAGCTCTTTGATCCATTTTGTGTTAACTTTTGTGCATGGCGAGAGAAAGGGATTCAGTTTCATTTTGTTGTATATGGATTTCCAGTTTTCCCAGCACCATTTGTTGAAGACGCTATCCTTCCTCCATTGCATGCTTTTAGCCCCTTTATCAAATATAAGAAAGTTGTAATTTTGTGGATTGGTCTCTGTGTCCTCTATTCTGTACCATTGGTTCACCCGCCTGTTTTGGTACCAGTACCATGCTGTTTTGGTTACTCTTGCTCTGTAGTACAGTTTGAAATCTGGTATCGCTATACCGCCAGATTCACACTTCCTGCTTAGAATTGCTTTTGCTAATATTTCTCAGACACCTGTAGTTTCTAAAACCACTAAGAGGATTTTTATCAAAATTAATTTTATTAATTTTTTTATTATATTATATAGTTAATATTAAATGATTTAATCTATATTAAATGTTATTTAAATTGACTTTGTTAAATTGTATTAATTTAAATGAAATTTAATGAACTTTTAAATATAAATCAATCTAAAATTTAATCAAAATTAATTTAAAAAATCAATTAAGAAAATAAATTTAAATCAAACAATAGTATTAATAAAATAAATTTAAACAATATTAATTAATAAAATAAATTTAAATTAGATCAATTTATTAAATGATAATATAATTTATATTTAAAAATTTATTAAATTTTATTTGAATTAATTTTAATAAAAATATTCTGAATGGTTTTAGAAACTACAGGTGTTAGAGAAGTATGTGCTATGCAATCTGCTTTTGCTCTTCTCTGATTTCACCTACTTAAGCTAGAAACTTTTGATTGTCTTTTACCTTAATTTACGAAAAGGTTGAAACTACTCCTTTTTTAAAGCCTTTCATCTTTCAAAAACTGATGTTAGCTTCTTTCTCTCCCCCAATTTTTTTGATCAAATGTTTTAAAAAATGTGTTGACAGGCATTATTGTAGAGCCCCCAAAGTATGTAGATAAACAGTCCAGATATTTAATGAAATATTCTTACTAAGTAACTTTTCCATTGGCAATGGATCATGTGATTCCACTTTGGGGTTGACTCATAAAAATACTCTTACTTCTGGACATATTTAACATCTGGAAAACTGAATTAATGTGAGGTGACTTTTCTATAGAAATGGAAATAAGTAAAATGGATAGGGGTCATAGTATTTGGATTAAAAGTATCTTAGAATTTATCCACTAAGCTTCATGATAAGGCCCTCTGCACTGGAATTTTCTTTTAGTACTTGTACCAGGTTATTTGGGATAAACTAAATATTCTCAACATTTTGCAACATCATATTTGGTTTTCTTCTTCTCTAAATCTGAGATCTCCTTCAGGTGGTTTGGATTTTTCATCTTTCCTGTTATTTAAATGTATCATTTTTATCTTAATGCCATTAAATTTAACAAATATAATCATTTAAAAAAAAGAGTTTAGAGCTAATGGTTCACTAATGCTGCTCTGTACAGTTGCTTACAAAAGTACATCAGAATTGAAGACTGGTGATGATTACCTGCTACACTGGAGCAAAATTTTATAAAGAAAAAGTGCTACAGCAAACAAAACAAAATTTTTAGAAAGAGCTATAGCAAAAAATAAAAAAAAAAAAACAGAAAAAAAACTACAACAAGAAGCAAAAAAAAAAAAAAACCTAGTATCTATATACATATATATATATCAGCTTTTTTTCTTTCTCTTTTTGTCTACAAATACAGAGTTCTTTTGCAAAAGGCCATGCTGTAAAACATCAAAAAGGGTTATGGCTTCTTTAAAGTGCTAAATATTTAGAAGATCCTAGAGTACAAGTCTGGCACTGTTGTCCGGGGACACTGGCAGTGGTGTGAAGGTGGGCTTGAAATCTGCGATGGGTTTAAAAAGAGGATGCCCAGGTCATATTATTTTATTTATTTATTTGTTTGTGTGTGTGTGTGTGTGTGTGTGTGTGTGTGTGTGTGTGTTATTCAGATTTGTGAGTTCTTTCTATGCCCTAGAGATTAGTGCTCTATCTGATGTGTGATGGGGCAAAAATTTTCTCCCAAGATGTAGGATCTCTATTCACCTCCCAGATTGTTTGTTTTGTGGAGAAGAAACTTTTTTAGTTTGAATCTATCTCATTTATTGATACTTGATTTTAATTCTTGTGCTCTAGGAGTCTTATTAAGGAATTTTGGGACTAATCCCATATGATTGGAATTAGGGCCTACTTTTTCTTCTGTTACATGCAAGCTCTCTGGTTTTATTCCTAGGTCCTTGATTCATTTGAGTGGAGTTTTGTGCATGGTGAGAGCTAGGGGTTTAATTGCACCTCACTCCAGTTAGAATGTCAGCGATTTTTGAAAATGGCAGCTATGATGAAGACAACAACGATAAGTGTTGGTGAGGATTTCAGGAAAAATGTACACTCCTACACTGTCGGTGGGACTGTAGATTGGTGGAGCCAATATGGAGAGCAGTTTGGAGATTCCTTGGAAATTTGGGAATAGAACCACCATTTGACCTAGCTATCCCTCTTTTTGATCTATACCCAAAGGACTTAAAAACTGCATACTACAGGGACACAGCCACATCAATGTTTATAGCAGCAAAATTCACATTAGCTAAATTGTGGAAACAACTTAGTAGATGAATGCATAAAAAAATGTGGCATTTATACACAATTAATATTACTCAGATACTTACCCTCTCGCTCAGTCCAGGAGACGCTAGTGCCCTTCACTACCTCTGTCAGAGCCTGGTTCCGACAGCTGGTGCCTCGGAGAGGACAGGCTGATCCTGCCTGCCTCCCATGTACCCTTTGTCACAGGGAGCGACATTAATGTGAGACCAAATAAAATCCAGTCATAGACATTAATAGAATATCTCAAAAAAGTATTTAATAAAAAGGCTAGCAAATACAGGGTCTTTAATGAAACTTTAATAAAATTTATGAGACGAGGAAACTGAAAGCACAATATTTTCTTAGGAACTTTTCTGTTTGGTGTTATTCTTTACAATATAGAAGCTTTTCCTAAGAATGCAGGGAGTATGAAATTTCTAAGGCTATCTTGCTGTTTTCTCCATTAAACCCCTTGTCTTAAAAAGAATCTTGAATCTATATTAATCTTTGTAATTTTCTGAGTACCCGTATAACATATTTTTCTCAAGAATGCAGTGAGGTCGCTGTTTCCAAGAGCTCTTCAATTCTGAAATATAAGAAGTGTGTTTCCAGGCATTGAAACCCAAAGGCTCACCTAGACACAATGGAGTGAGCCGAATATATAAAAATCTCTCATGACAAATCTGAACTCTGCTTTTCCCAACCATGTGAAGTCTACTGGAATAAGATTCCAAGTAATTTGGCAGGTCGAAGCAAAATATATACTTTGATATTCTTCTCAGGAGTAACAACTGATGGCATCTTAATTTTGGTAAAATAATGTAAATGTTAAGGTGAAATTTAGAAATAAGAAAGGAAAAGCTGATATGTGTGTAGCTACTAGGTGTTTTTCTTCCTTTTTTTATTTTTGTAAAGTAAAACAAAAGATAAACCAAAAGGTTCTAGCTTAAGTTAGGTAAAATCAAAGAGGAGAAAAAAGAAGATAATATAGCTAATACTTCACTGCCACCTGTAATTTCCAAAACAACTAAGAGCATTATTATTAAAATTAAAATTAAATAATTCAACCTATATTATGTTAAATTTACTTTATTAAATTGTATTAATTTAAATAAAATTTAATGAGTTTTCAAATATAAATCATACTATAATTTAATATAAGTTAATAAACAATATCAATTAATAAAATAAATTTAAATCAAACCATAGTATTAATAAAAGAAATTTAAATAATACTACTAATAAAATTGATTTAAATTAGGTTAATTTATATTAAATGATATAATTTATATTTAAAAATATATTAAATTTTGTTTAAATTAATTTTAACAAAAATGTTCTGAATGGTTTTAGAAACTACAGGTGTCAGAGAAGTATGTGCTATGCAATCTGCTTTTTCTCTTCTCTGATTTCACCTACTTAAGCTGGAAACTTTTGATTCATCTTTTACCTTAATTTATCAAAAGGTTATAACTACTCCTATTTTAAAGCTTTTCATCTTTCAAAAACTGTTGTTAGCTTATTTCTCTCCCCAACTTGTTTTGATCAAATGTTTTATAAAATGTGTTTATGAGAATTATTGTAGAGCCCCCAATAGTATGTAGATAAGCAGTCCAGATATTTAATGATACATTCTTACTAATTAACTTTTCCATTGGCAATGGATCCTGTGGTCCCACTTCGGGGTTGACTCATAAAAATACTCTTCCTTCTGGACATATTTATCATCTGGAAAACTGAATTAATGTGAAGTGACTTTCGTATAGAAATGGAAATAAGCAAAATGGATAGGGGTCATAGAATTTGGATTCAAAGCATCTTAGAATTTATCCACTAAGCTTCATGTTTAGGTCCTCCCCATTGGAATTTTCGCGTGGTAGTTGTACAATGTTATCTTGGATAAACTAAATATTCTCAACTTTTTGCAACATTATGTTTGGTTTTCATGTACTCTAAATCTGAGACATCCTTCTTATGGGTTGGATTTTTCTTGTTTCCTGTAATTACATGTATCGTTTTTACCTTAATGCCATTAAATTTAAGAAATATTATTATTGTTTTAAGGTTGGAACTAGTGGTTCAAGAAGGCTGCTCTGTACAGTTGCTCCCAAAAGTACATCAGAATTGATAACTGGTGATGATTATCTGCTGCATTGGAACAAAATTCTAGAAACAAAAAGTGCTACAAAAAACAAAACAAATTTTTTAAAAAGTACTATAGCAAAAAATCACAACAACAACAACTGAAAAAATAAAATAAAATACCTAGTAGCTATACACTTACATATACCAGCTTTTTTGCTTTCTCTCTTTGTCTACAAACACATGAGTACTTTTTCAAAAGGCCATGCTGTAAAAACGTAAAAAAGGGTTATGGCTTCTTTCAAATGCTAAATATTTAGAAGATCCTGGAGTACAACTCTGGCACTATTGTCCAGGGACACTGGCAGTGGTGTAAAGGTGGGCATGAAATCTGCAGTGGGTTTAACAAGAGGATGCCCAGGTCCACCAAGTCCAACTCCAGCTAGGTTACTAAGAGGCACAGCTGCAGAACGTGGAACCAAAACAACTCATCCACTTACTGACACCACCGTGATCTTTATTCAACAGCTGCTCCATTTCGTCCTGTGGAATGTCCAGGATGCTCCCCGTCAACTGCAATACTTCACGACGTTTGTCCTTTGGTGTCTGGAAATGACCAATAAAAAGGTTTCGCATGAGGACTTTGTCCACTTTTCCTTCTGCGCTGTTGACCAAAGTCGACAATTTCTGTTGTGCATGGTCCAACATTTCTTTTCGGAGCTCGTTTTGTTTTTTCAGTTCTTCCATCTGTTCTTCCTTGAGATCTAAGTCTTCTCTCAGTCTGGAAGCAGAATCCAACAGAGCATTTGCTTCATCCAAACGTTCCTGCAGTGATGATACTTCTCCTTCCAGCTTTTCGGCCTTGTTCTTCCATTCAGCTATTGACTGTTTTTCTTTGTCTTCTGCAGCCAAAATTTGCTGGGTGTAAGACTCTTCTGATTCCAAGAGATGGCTGCGTAGCCTTTCTAGCTCCCGGTTTAGGCGTAATTCTTGGTCCCGTAAGTGTTGAACCTCTTTTTCTCTTAGGATTTTTACTTTGGTCTCTTGAAAAATATCAGAATTCAATGTCTGAGCATCTCCTTTCTCTCCAGGCAACTGGGCTTTTAGTTCTTCAATAGTCTTCTGCAAGTTCTTAATTTCCTCCTCTTTTTCTAAAATTAACTGGCTATGCGCAGCATTCATCTGCTCATATTTGTACTTAAATTCATCCATTTCCTCCTTCTGCTCCTGTAAAGACTGAAGTAGTTGCATTTTACGCTGGTTCTGGTTTTCAATGATATTCAGATGGTCTTGAATTTCATCTTCCAGATGATTTTTGACTATATTCAGTTGAGATACCTCCAATTCTAGTTCTGTGACAGCATCAAGAGCTGTCGGCTCAGCCACTGGTACAGCTTGATTGTGCTGTTCCCCAAGTATTTCCAATTCTACTCGCAGATAGTTGTTTTCTGCTCTCATGTAGGTAAGACTTCTGTCCTTTCTTTCCATGGATTGCCTTAAAGTTTCATTTTCTCCTAAAGCCTGAGAACACTTATCTAAATCCTTTTGTAGTTGTGAACTTTTTTCTTCGAGTTTTTCAATAAAAACTTCTTTCTCATTTATGACTTGTATCAATCGCTCCTGTTCGTCTACATAAGATGCCAAAATTTCATCAGTTTCTTTTTCATCAGCAGTCATTTGCTCAATATTCTTTTTGAGTCCTGCTATTTCAAAGTCCTTCTCTTGGCTGAGTTGAACTGCACATTCGTGTTTCAGCTTTAAGGCAGAGGTATCCAAATTATGTGCATTGGAGAGTTCCTGAATAGTCTGCCTGTGATTATTTGCTTCTTCCAACAGTCTTTTTTCTGCCTGGTGCAGTTTGGCTTCAATCTCTTCTTTGTCTCTTTTGAGAGTCTCCGTGATAGTGTCTTTTTCTTGAGAGATTTGATTGTAAGCAGCAATAGATTCTTCCAACTTACGCCTTACATCGTCACGTGCTAAAATCAACATTTCATTTTCCGTTTTGAGTTCAACAGCAACTTTCTTTAAATTTTCATTGAGCTGTTCCTCTTCAGAAAGATTTTGCCTTAAGTTGCTAACTTCAGCTTCTCGTTCTTTAAGCATGTCATCCTTACAATGACTGTTAGAGTCTTCATTCAGAGAAGTGCGATACTTGCTCTTAAATCCAGACAGCTCATCTTCAAGTTGTCTAATGTGATCCTTAAGCCCAAGGTTTTCCTGCTGGATGTTTAAACTATTTTTTTGTGACTGATTTAGCTGATCTACTAAATCTTCTACTTTACCTTCAAGCTTCTGCTTAGTTAAATGCAAATCACTGAGGCTCTGTGCGTTCTCAGTTAACTTCTCCTTCTGCACATGCAACTCTTGGGATATGTTCATTTGATCATCCTCAAGTTGATGAACTCTCTTTTTTTCATCATCTAGATCTTGTTCCAACTTCTTGATGACAAGGTCTCCTTCATTTTGTTGTTTTGATAGCTCCTCTTGTATCAAAATCATGTGCTTTGTAGCTTCCTGATTCTGATGATCCAGTTCTTCTAACTCAGCTATCAGCATTTTCTTTTCATTGATAGTCTGATTCAGTTCTTCCTCCTTTGCCTTCAAGTGAAGTTTTAAGTCTAGTAATTGTACATTCAAATTCATGTCTGTTGAAGCTCTGTTTTTCATGACTTGGTAGTCACAGCTCAATTTTGACAGTGACATCTGAAGTTCCTCTTTTTCTTGACTCAATGATGCCTTCTCTTTTTCTAAAGCTTCAGCATGCATTTTAAGTTTCAGATGGTCTTCAGCAAGACGGTTATCCTGGTTTAAACCATTTAGTCTCACGATTTCCTTCTCCGCATCAGCCAGGGCTTGTTGAAGCCTGAACACTTCTTCCACTGCTGAGCTCTGAGGAAGGATTTTTCCCTTTTCTGCCACAGTAGAACTCTGCTCCCAAACTGAAATTTCATGCTGATGATCATATATGTCTGGGCTTTGGTTTGGTTGAAGAGTCTTGATAGTATTTTGTACTTTGCAGATTTCACTTGAGTCAGAATGGTGTGTTCCCTGAGCCTCAGCAATCTGCCTCGAGTGGCCAACTTCAGATTCATGTTTTGCAGCTTCAGTTGATAATCTGTTTGTTTCTTGTCGTGATGAGATTATGTCACTAGAGTCCATGTCGTCATCACGAAAGGCTGAAAAATGACTACTGATCAGGGAACCGAACGGAGCCGGTGCAGTTGTTGTTGGCACACCACAAGCTCCCGAGTGTACTGATTGAGCGGCTGCCTGTAGTTGGAACATTTGATCTTGCAGTACAATCTGTCCTGCTTTAAGATGGCTGATCTCTACCTCTTTCTGTTGCAGTTGATTTTGGTAACTTACAGACTGATGGTTTATTTGTAGCTCTGATGCTTCATGCTTTTCTTCCAGGTCAGTACAATACTCTTTCAGTCTTTCATTCTCACATCTTAGTGTGGAATCAGTAGTTTCCATTTCCTTTCTCCAACAATGATGTAAAGCTGCTTCTGGGTCTCCTAAGTCACCCAGAAGCATTTCCCTGGCGAAGCTGGAGCTATGGCCGGTGAGGAAAGCCAAGCTGCTCCCCACCTGACCCAAGAAGTGGCCCAAGCCTGAGCCCAGGCCTCCAAACCAGGACCACATCGTGGCCACTTCAGTGATCCATCGGACCAGCTCTGAAAAGCGCGTCCATCACCATCCACTTCTGTGCCCCGAACGTCCTCGGGCGTTGCCGGGGTCAATTATGACCCAAGCGCTCAGAATTCCTCAGAGCGCGGGGTTCCTGGGGCTCCACCAACACTAATCATCCCTTCCTGCCTGTAAACTCAGAAGCCTGTCCTGCGCTTTGACCAGGGGCTGGCATCCAGTAGCACACACTCACCCCCTGCAGGGCCTCTGCTTCTTCCCTGCACTTGCCTGTCAGCTATTGGCTCACAGGATTGGGCAGGGTTGGCTGGGAGGAGCTAGAGATCCAGAAAAGTGTTCTAGTTTGAGTCCCAAGGCAGTGTGCTGTGGAGCCAGGAAGAATCAATGTTGTAGATGAAATCCAAAGGTAGTTCACTGGACAGTTCCCTCTTGTCTGGGAGAGGTGGGCTTTTTGTCCCATTCAGTTGCACTCGGTTGACGAGGTGAGGTCTCTCTCCATTACAGAATGGAATCTATTTAACTAAAAGTCCCCGATTCAAAAGTAAATCTCACCCCATAACACCAGCACAGACACACCCAGAATAAAAGTTGGCCAAGTGTCTGGGCATCGTAGCCCGGACGAGTTAACATGTAAAATTAACCATCACAAAGTCTTAATCATTCTCAGAATTCAAATTATAATATGGATTAAATGTCACTAAAGAACCATCTTTACCCTTTCCAAAAATAAATTTTTGCTGTTAATCTATAAATTTTCGAGTTCATTTTAATATTATTTGGTCCTTGTTAATTCTGATTGAGTTTATTGAAGTGCTCAAAAATTCCACTTAAATTTCACTTAAGAAAATTTGTTTTAGAGCCAACAGGTTGATGTTCACTTAACCTATTGTTGTTTATCAATGCCAAATATCATCCAGGTTTAAACAGTACAGAGTGAAATAAAAAGTCGAGAAATTTTCTACGATGGAGTAACAATCCTAAATTTAATTCCCACACCTCTAAGGATCAGAAGGAGTTAAGATAAGGCCCTGGTTTCCAAGGTGTTTAAATTCCAACAAGTTAATGAGGAGGCAGTTTTGTAGAGTTGGGGACAAAGCAAAGAGATGAAGCACATGGGCTGTAACAGACATACCAGTTGGGACCAAAGCAATTTTGGAGCTAAACTGACGGAATGCATTTAGAAAACCTCTCTCCCAAGCATGAGTTGAACAGTAAATGAGAACATAGTGTGTAGTTCTCACCTGATGGCTGGTGCAGAGAAAGTGGCCAACAAATAGAGCCTGCTGCCACTTTGTTCATATTTGCTTTTTGTTTTGTTTAGGATCATTTTCCTCATTACCCTTTAGAAGGGGTTTGGGTTTGCTCCCATTACTCTCTTCCCAGAGCCCATATTCAGGAGACTCTTTTCCTTGAGCTGTTCTTTCTATATGTCTGTTCAGGGAACAAAACCTCAAGGTGGCAGAAATAAAATTCAAAAAAAGGCAGAATTTTTGGAAAATTAATGGTTAAGTAGATTCTAAGGATTATATTAATCACCTCATAATGTCTCTTGCCTTCAAGATAGAGCAAGTAGACATAATTACTCAGATTGGTATCAGAAACTAGTGACTGCATTTGTGTGCTGTGCCAGAAAAGGAAATCTTCTTGGTCCTTCTTATTCATCTCCAAATCTGAGAGAGAAATCAGGCCTGTGTTAGTCAATCTCTCCTCATAAAAGACTAATATAAAAATTTAAGCCCCTTTTAGCATCTGCTGAAGTGCGAATCCACGCTGTACCCCAGCTGTGTCTACTGTTGAAGAAGGCATCAACAATACCAAGTGTCCTTTTCTCCCTTTAGACCATTCCTCCTGTGTGTGTGTGTGTGTGTGTGTGTGTGTGTGTTAGAAGACTTTTTCATCACTTTGACAACATACCTGAGAAAATTAAATGAGTAAATATTTATTTTGGTTCAATTTCAGGCTCCATTGCTGTGGCCTGAAGTGAGGCAGATTACCATGGCAGAGAGCCTGGCTTCAAAACAGAGCTGCTCAACTCATGGAGATCAGGGGATCAACTCATGGAGATCATGGAGATCAGGTGAGGGGAAGAGAGGACTGAGGAATATGATGTACCCTTCCAGGGAATCAACTCCAATGACCTACCCTCCAACTAGGCCCTACCGCCCACAGTTTTTACCAACTCCCAATAGTCCTGTCCAATCGTGAACCCATCAGTGGATTGATCCACAGATGAGGTTAGAGCCCAGGATTCAATTCACCTTTCTGTAGAGTCCGTTCTGAATGCTGTTACATTGGGGTCCAAGCTTTCAACACATGACCTTTGGGCAACATTCCAGATCCAAATTATAGCAGGGTGCCTCCTTCTCTTTAGGTGTTCTGTGTTTGTTTATTGTTTTAAATCACAAATAATGATCCTTTTTCAGTGTAAGACCTATCACATTTGGCTTGAATCTGGTTCCAGTGGTTGTTGCTCCTACTGCTGAAAGGCATTTCTGATCACTCAGATTCAGTCTTCTAGCATGGTTCACTCTGACCACAGCTGTTTGTCATTTTATATTTCAATCTGAGAGAGGTACCTACCTACTGTATTCAAAACTGACCATCCAAATAAAAGCATTTCTCTTCTTGTAAATATGTTTGGAATATTCCTGGAAACTATGGGGGATATGGAGGGCAAACCCTGGCTCATTCGCGAACACATGTGACAAAAAGCATCCAATAATCATAAGTATATCCTTATACATGTATTCAGTGCCCCCAAAGTACAAGGTATTGTGGTAGATATTGTGAACAACATAAAGCTGTGTTATATACATTTCCTGCTATGAAGTGCAATTGAATACAGTCAATCAATGGGGAAGATGTTACATAGAGTGATCCTTGAATTATAATGCAAGGTCAGCCATTGATGACTGTGGTGGTGAGGATCGCATATGGGGGAAAAGACTAAGTAAGAAAGAATAAGCCAGAAGTAGAGAGCCCTTAATAATGTGGCTTTGTTAAAACACAGTTGAAGATTAAAATAATGAAAGCTTTTTGAGTCTATAAACATAGGGTGATAAATTCTATGCAAGATATTAAGTTTGTACTTTTTTTTAATACCTCATAATTCATTCAAACATTTTCTTATAGATTTCAGTAGAATTTTTAAATCTCTTTAATATGGGCCTTGTCTCTTCTTGTTTCTTTTTTTAAATTTCTATTGGTTGCTCAAAACATTACAATGATCTTGACATATCATATTTCATACATTTGATTCAAGTGGGGTATGAATTCTTATTTTTACCACGTGTACAGTTTGCAGGATCACATTGGTTATACATCCGAGTTTATACATACTGCCATACTAGTGTCTGTTATATTCTGCTGCCTTTCCTATTCCCTCCCTATCTCCCCTTCTGTCTCCTCCCCTCCCCTCCCATAATCTCTCTCTACCCCATCTACTGTAATTCATTTCTCTCCTTTTTTCCCCTTTCCCCTCACATCCTCTTATATGTAATTTTGTATAACAATGAGGGTATCCTTCCATTTCCATGAAATTCCCCTTCTCTCTCCCATTCCCTCCCACCTCTTGTCCCTTCTAAATGGTAATCTTCTTTTCATGCTCTTCCAGCCTGCTCTGTTTTGAGTCCCCCCTCCTTATATGAAAGAAGACATTCAGCATTTCTTTTCTAGGGATTGGCTAACTTCACTTAGCATAATCTGCTCTCATGCCATCCATTTCCCTGCAAATGCCATGATTTTGTCATTTTTTAGTGCTGAGTAATATTCCATTGTGTACAAATGCCACATTTTTTTATCCATTCATCTATTGACTGGCGTCTAGGTTGGTTCCACGTTCTAGCTATTGTGAATTGTGCTGCTATGAACATTGATGTAGCTGTATCCCTATAGTGTGCTCTTTTTAGGTCTCTGGGAATAGTCCGAGAAGGGGAATAGCTGGGTCGGATGGTGGTTCCATTCCCAGCTTTCCAAGGAATCTCCATAATGCTTTCCAAATTGGCTGCACCGATTTGCAGTCCCACCGGCAGTGTACAAGTGTACCTTTTCCCCCACATCCTTGCCAGCACGTGTTGTTGTTTGACTTCCTAATGGCTGCCATTCTTACTGGACTGATATGGTATCTTAGAGTGGTTTTAATTTGCATTTCTCTGATTGCTAGAGATGGTGAGCATTTTTTCCGTGTATTTTTTGATTAATTATATATCCTTCTCTGAGAAGTGTCTGTTCAGGTCCTTGGCCCATTTGTTGATTGGGTTATTTGTTTTCTTAATGTTCAATTTTTGAGTTCTTTGTATACTCTGGATATTAGGGCTCGGCACATTTGTATTTTTAAGAATTGGCATAATCAATGAAATGTTCCGCACACATTTGTAGGAAGATGAACATAACACTCCAGTGACAATACAATAGTAGAAGGATTGATTTGGACTGAAGTTGTTCAGTGAATGATATATTACCCATAAATTTGAATTCTCATTATCATAAAGAAGCAAGGTGAAAATAAGAATTTAAGAGAGTGTTGGGGATATGGCTCAAGTAGCAGCTCGTTCACCTAGCATGCGTGAGGCGTGGGGTTCGATCCTCAGCACTACATAAAAAAATAAATAAAATAAAGATGTTGTGTCCACTAAAGGCTAAATAATAAATATTTTTTAAAACGAATTTAAGATAGTCCATAAATGTTATATACGAACTGTGAAAGTAGATGCTTTCGCATCTAGTGACTTTTATTAGTAGGACAAAGAATTAAATGTAGTTCTGCTGTGTACAAAATGATCACAATAAATCACCAATGTCATTTTTTGAAATGGGAAAATGTTTTTTTATTGGTTATTCAAAACATTACCAAGCTCTTGACATATCATCTTTCATACATTTGATTCAAGTGGGTTATAAACTCCCATTTTTACCCCAAATACAGATTGCAGAATCACATCGGTTACACATCCACGTTTCTACATGATGCCATATTAGTGACTGTTGTATTCTGGTACCTTTCCTATCGCCTACTATCTCCTCTCCCTCCCCTCCCATCTTCTCTCTCTACCCCATCTGCTGTAATTCAATTCTCTCCCTTGTTTTTTTTTTCCCCCTTTTCCCTCACATCCTCTTATATTTAATTTTGTGTAACAATGAGGGTCTCCTTCCATTTCCATGCGATTTCCCTTCTCTCTCCCTTTCCCTCCCACCACTTGTCTCTCTTTAATGTTAATCTTTTCCTCATGCTCTTCCTCCCTGCTCTGTTCTTAGTTGCTCTCCTTATATCAAAGAAGACATTTAGCATTTGTTTTTTAGGGATTGGCTAGATTCACTTAGCATAATCTGCTCTAATGCCATCCATTTCCCTGCAAATTCCATGATTTTGTCATTTCTTAGTGCTGCGTAATACTCCATTGTGTGTAAATGCCACATTTTTTTTTTTTTTTATCCATTCATCTACTAAAGGGCATCTAGGTGGGTTCCACAGTCTAGCTATTGTGAATTGTGCTGCTGTGCACACTGATGTGGCAGTATCCCTATAGTACGCTCTTTTAAGGTCTTCAGGGAATATTCCGAGAAGGGCTATAGCTGGGTCAAATGGTGGTTCCATTTCCAGCTTTCCCAGGAATCTCCATATTGCTTTCCAAATTGACCGCACCAATTTGCAGTCCCACCAGCAATGTACAAGTGTACCCTTTTCCCCACATCCTCGCCAGTTCTTATTGTTGTTTGACTTCATAATGGATGCCAATCTTACTGGAGTGAGGTGATATCTCAGGGTGGTTTTGATTTGCATTTCTCTGACTGCTAGAGATGGTGAGCATTTATTCATGTACTTGTTGATTGATTGTATGTCCTCCTCTGAGAAGTGTCTGTTCAGGTCCTTGGCCCATTTGTTGATTGGGTTATTTGTTATCTTATGGTTTAATTTTTTGAGTTCTTTGTATACTCTGGATATTAGGGCTCTATCTGAAGTGTGAGGAGTAAAAATTTGTTCCCAGGATGTAGGCTCCCTATTTACCTCTCTTATTGTTTCTCTTGCTGAGGGGAAAAAAAAAAAAGAAGAAAAAAACTTTTTAGTTTAAGTCAGTCCCATTTGTTGATTCTTGTTATTAACTCTTGTGCTATGGATGTCCTATTAAGGAATTTGGAGCCCGGCACCACAATATGTGGATCGGAGCCAACTTTTTCTTCTATGAGATGCAGAGTCTCTGATTTGATATCAAGCTCTTTGATCCATTTTGTGTTAACTTTTGTGCATGGCGAGAGAAAGGGATTCAGTTTCATTTTGTTGTATATGGATTTCCAGTTTTCCCAGCACCATTTGTTGAAGACGCTATCCTTCCTCCATTGCATGCTTTTAGCCCCTTTATCAAATATAAGAAAGTTGTAATTTTGTGGATTGGTCTCTGTGTCCTCTATTCTGTACCATTGGTTCACCCGCCTGTTTTGGTACCAGTACCATGCTGTTTTGGTTACTCTTGCTCTGTAGTACAGTTTGAAATCTGGTATCGCTATACCGCCAGATTCACACTTCCTGCTTAGAATTGCTTTTGCTAATATTTCTCAGACACCTGTAGTTTCTAAAACCACTAAGAGGATTTTTATCAAAATTAATTTTATTAATTTTTTTATTATATTATATAGTTAATATTAAATGATTTAATCTATATTAAATGTTATTTAAATTGACTTTGTTAAATTGTATTAATTTAAATGAAATTTAATGAACTTTTAAATATAAATCAATCTAAAATTTAATCAAAATTAATTTAAAAAATCAATTAAGAAAATAAATTTAAATCAAACAATAGTATTAATAAAATAAATTTAAACAATATTAATTAATAAAATAAATTTAAATTAGATCAATTTATTAAATGATAATATAATTTATATTTAAAAATTTATTAAATTTTATTTGAATTAATTTTAATAAAAATATTCTGAATGGTTTTAGAAACTACAGGTGTTAGAGAAGTATGTGCTATGCAATCTGCTTTTGCTCTTCTCTGATTTCACCTACTTAAGCTAGAAACTTTTGATTGTCTTTTACCTTAATTTACGAAAAGGTTGAAACTACTCCTTTTTTAAAGCCTTTCATCTTTCAAAAACTGATGTTAGCTTCTTTCTCTCCCCCAATTTTTTTGATCAAATGTTTTAAAAAATGTGTTGAGAGGCATTATTGTAGAGCCCCCAAAGTATGTAGATAAACAGTCCAGATATTTAATGAAATATTCTTACTAAGTAACTTTTCCATTGGCAATGGATCATGTGATTCCACTTTGGGGTTGACTCATAAAAATACTCTTACTTCTGGACATATTTAACATCTGGAAAACTGAATTAATGTGAGGTGACTTTTCTATAGAAATGGAAATAAGTAAAATGGATAGGGGTCATAGTATTTGGATTAAAAGTATCTTAGAATTTATCCACTAAGCTTCATGATAAGGCCCTCTGCACTGGAATTTTCTTTTAGTACTTGTACCAGGTTATTTGGGATAAACTAAATATTCTCAACATTTTGCAACATCATATTTGGTTTTCTTCTTCTCTAAATCTGAGATCTCCTTCAGGTGGTTTGGATTTTTCATCTTTCCTGTTATTTAAATGTATCATTTTTATCTTAATGCCATTAAATTTAACAAATATAATCATTTAAAAAAAAAGAGTTTAGAGCTAATGGTTCACTAATGCTGCTCTGTACAGTTGCTTACAAAAGTACATCAGAATTGAAGACTGGTGATGATTACCTGCTACACTGGAGCAAAATTTTATAAACAAAAAGTGCTACAGCAAACAAAACAAAATTTTTAGAAAGAGCTATAGCAAAAAAAAAAAAAAAAAAAAACCTAGTATCTCTATACATATATATATATATCAGCTTTTTTTCTTTCTCTTTTTGTCTACAAATACAGAGTTCTTTTGCAAAAGGCCATGCTGTAAAACATCAAAAAGGGTTATGGCTTCTTTAAAGTGCTAAATATTTAGAAGATCCTAGAGTACAAGTCTGGCACTGTTGTCCGGGGACACTGGCAGTGGTGTGAAGGTGGGCTTGAAATCTGCGATGGGTTTAAAAAGAGGATGCCCAGGTCATATTATTTTATTTATTTATTTGTTTGTGTGTGTGTGTGTGTGTGTGTGTGTGTGTGTGTGTGTGTGTGTTATTCAGATTTGTGAGTTCTTTCTATGCCCTAGAGATTAGTGCTCTATCTGATGTGTGATGGGGCAAAAATTTTCTCCCAAGATGTAGGATCTCTATTCACCTCCCAGATTGTTTGTTTTGTGGAGAAGAAACTTTTTTAGTTTGAATCTATCTCATTTATTGATACTTGATTTTAATTCTTGTGCTCTAGGAGTCTTATTAAGGAATTTTGGGACTAATCCCATATGATTGGAATTAGGGCCTACTTTTTCTTCTGTTACATGCAAGCTCTCTGGTTTTATTCCTAGGTCCTTGATTCATTTGAGTGGAGTTTTGTGCATGGTGAGAGCTAGGGGTTTAATTGCACCTCACTCCAGTTAGAATGTCAGCGATTTTTGAAAATGGCAGCTATGATGAAGACAACAACGATAAGTGTTGGTGAGGATTTCAGGAAAAATGTACACTCCTACACTGTCGGTGGGACTGTAGATTGGTGGAGCCAATATGGAGAGCAGTTTGGAGATTCCTTGGAAATTTGGGAATAGAACCACCATTTGACCTAGCTATCCCTCTTTTTGATCTATACCCAAAGGACTTAAAAACTGCATACTACAGGGACACAGCCACATCAATGTTTATAGCAGCAAAATTCACATTAGCTAAATTGTGGAAACAACTTAGTAGATGAATGCATAAAAAAATGTGGCATTTATACACAATTAATATTACTCAGATACTTACCCTCTCGCTCAGTCCAGGAGACGCTAGTGCCCTTCACTACCTCTGTCAGAGCCTGGTTCCGACAGCTGGTGCCTCGGAGAGGACAGGCTGATCCTGCCTGCCTCCCATGTACCCTTTGTCACAGGGAGCGACATTAATGTGAGACCAAATAAAATCCAGTCATAGACATTAATAGAATATCTCAAAAAAGTATTTAATAAAAAGGCTAGCAAATACAGGGTCTTTAATGAAACTTTAATAAAATTTATGAGACGAGGAAACTGAAAGCACAATATTTTCTTAGGAACTTTTCTGTTTGGTGTTATTCTTTACAATATAGAAGCTTTTCCTAAGAATGCAGGGAGTATGAAATTTCTAAGGCTATCTTGCTGTTTTCTCCATTAAACCCCTTGTCTTAAAAAGAATCTTGAATCTATATTAATCTTTGTAATTTTCTGAGTACCCGTATAACATATTTTTCTCAAGAATGCAGTGAGGTCGCTGTTTCCAAGAGCTCTTCAATTCTGAAATATAAGAAGTGTGTTTCCAGGCATTGAAACCCAAAGGCTCACCTAGACACAATGGAGTGAGCCGAATATATAAAAATCTCTCATGACAAATCTGAACTCTGCTTTTCCCAACCATGTGAAGTCTACTGGAATAAGATTCCAAGTAATTTGGCAGGTCGAAGCAAAATATATACTTTGATATTCTTCTCAGGAGTAACAACTGATGGCATCTTAATTTTGGTAAAATAATGTAAATGTTAAGGTGAAATTTAGAAATAAGAAAGGAAAAGCTGATATGTGTGTAGCTACTAGGTGTTTTTCTTCCTTTTTTTATTTTTGTAAAGTAAAACAAAAGATAAACCAAAAGGTTCTAGCTTAAGTTAGGTAAAATCAAAGAGGAGAAAAAAGAAGATAATATAGCTAATACTTCACTGCCACCTGTAATTTCCAAAACAACTAAGAGCATTATTATTAAAATTAAAATTAAATAATTCAACCTATATTATGTTAAATTTACTTTATTAAATTGTATTAATTTAAATAAAATTTAATGAGTTTTCAAATATAAATCATACTATAATTTAATATAAGTTAATAAACAATATCAATTAATAAAATAAATTTAAATCAAACCATAGTATTAATAAAAGAAATTTAAATAATACTACTAATAAAATTGATTTAAATTAGGTTAATTTATATTAAATGATATAATTTATATTTAAAAATATATTAAATTTTGTTTAAATTAATTTTAACAAAAATGTTCTGAATGGTTTTAGAAACTACAGGTGTCAGAGAAGTATGTGCTATGCAATCTGCTTTTTCTCTTCTCTGATTTCACCTACTTAAGCTGGAAACTTTTGATTCATCTTTTACCTTAATTTATCAAAAGGTTATAACTACTCCTATTTTAAAGCTTTTCATCTTTCAAAAACTGTTGTTAGCTTATTTCTCTCCCCAACTTGTTTTGATCAAATGTTTTATAAAATGTGTTTATGAGAATTATTGTAGAGCCCCCAATAGTATGTAGATAAGCAGTCCAGATATTTAATGATACATTCTTACTAATTAACTTTTCCATTGGCAATGGATCCTGTGGTCCCACTTCGGGGTTGACTCATAAAAATACTCTTCCTTCTGGACATATTTATCATCTGGAAAACTGAATTAATGTGAAGTGACTTTCGTATAGAAATGGAAATAAGCAAAATGGATAGGGGTCATAGAATTTGGATTCAAAGCATCTTAGAATTTATCCACTAAGCTTCATGTTTAGGTCCTCCCCATTGGAATTTTCGCGTGGTAGTTGTACAATGTTATCTTGGATAAACTAAATATTCTCAACTTTTTGCAACATTATGTTTGGTTTTCATGTACTCTAAATCTGAGACATCCTTCTTATGGGTTGGATTTTTCTTGTTTCCTGTAATTACATGTATCGTTTTTACCTTAATGCCATTAAATTTAAGAAATATTATTATTGTTTTAAGGTTGGAACTAGTGGTTCAAGAAGGCTGCTCTGTACAGTTGCTCCCAAAAGTACATCAGAATTGATAACTGGTGATGATTATCTGCTGCATTGGAACAAAATTCTAGAAACAAAAAGTGCTACAAAAAACAAAACAAATTTTTTAAAAAGTACTATAGCAAAAAATCACAACAACAACTGAAAAAATAAAATAAAATACCTAGTAGCTATACACTTACATATACCAGCTTTTTTGCTTTCTCTCTTTGTCTACAAACACATGAGTACTTTTTCAAAAGGCCATGCTGTAAAAACGTAAAAAAGGGTTATGGCTTCTTTCAAATGCTAAATATTTAGAAGATCCTGGAGTACAACTCTGGCACTATTGTCCAGGGACACTGGCAGTGGTGTAAAGGTGGGCATGAAATCTGCAGTGGGTTTAACAAGAGGATGCCCAGGTCCACCAAGTCCAACTCCAGCTAGGTTACTAAGAGGCACAGCTGCAGAACGTGGAACCAAAACAACTCATCCACTTACTGACACCACCGTGATCTTTATTCAACAGCTGCTCCATTTCGTCCTGTGGAATGTCCAGGATGCTCCCCGTCAACTGCAATACTTCACGACGTTTGTCCTTTGGTGTCTGGAAATGACCAATAAAAAGGTTTCGCATGAGGACTTTGTCCACTTTTCCTTCTGCGCTGTTGACCAAAGTCGACAATTTCTGTTGTGCATGGTCCAACATTTCTTTTCGGAGCTCGTTTTGTTTTTTCAGTTCTTCCATCTGTTCTTCCTTGAGATCTAAGTCTTCTCTCAGTCTGGAAGCAGAATCCAACAGAGCATTTGCTTCATCCAAACGTTCCTGCAGTGATGATACTTCTCCTTCCAGCTTTTCGGCCTTGTTCTTCCATTCAGCTATTGACTGTTTTTCTTTGTCTTCTGCAGCCAAAATTTGCTGGGTGTAAGACTCTTCTGATTCCAAGAGATGGCTGCGTAGCCTTTCTAGCTCCCGGTTTAGGCGTAATTCTTGGTCCCGTAAGTGTTGAACCTCTTTTTCTCTTAGGATTTTTACTTTGGTCTCTTGAAAAATATCAGAATTCAATGTCTGAGCATCTCCTTTCTCTCCAGGCAACTGGGCTTTTAGTTCTTCAATAGTCTTCTGCAAGTTCTTAATTTCCTCCTCTTTTTCTAAAATTAACTGGCTATGCGCAGCATTCATCTGCTCATATTTGTACTTAAATTCATCCATTTCCTCCTTCTGCTCCTGTAAAGACTGAAGTAGTTGCATTTTACGCTGGTTCTGGTTTTCAATGATATTCAGATGGTCTTGAATTTCATCTTCCAGATGATTTTTGACTATATTCAGTTGAGATACCTCCAATTCTAGTTCTGTGACAGCATCAAGAGCTGTCGGCTCAGCCACTGGTACAGCTTGATTGTGCTGTTCCCCAAGTATTTCCAATTCTACTCGCAGATAGTTGTTTTCTGCTCTCATGTAGGTAAGACTTCTGTCCTTTCTTTCCATGGATTGCCTTAAAGTTTCATTTTCTCCTAAAGCCTGAGAACACTTATCTAAATCCTTTTGTAGTTGTGAACTTTTTTCTTCGAGTTTTTCAATAAAAACTTCTTTCTCATTTATGACTTGTATCAATCGCTCCTGTTCGTCTACATAAGATGCCAAAATTTCATCAGTTTCTTTTTCATCAGCAGTCATTTGCTCAATATTCTTTTTGAGTCCTGCTATTTCAAAGTCCTTCTCTTGGCTGAGTTGAACTGCACATTCGTGTTTCAGCTTTAAGGCAGAGGTATCCAAATTATGTGCATTGGAGAGTTCCTGAATAGTCTGCCTGTGATTATTTGCTTCTTCCAACAGTCTTTTTTCTGCCTGGTGCAGTTTGGCTTCAATCTCTTCTTTGTCTCTTTTGAGAGTCTCCGTGATAGTGTCTTTTTCTTGAGAGATTTGATTGTAAGCAGCAATAGATTCTTCCAACTTACGCCTTACATCGTCACGTGCTAAAATCAACATTTCATTTTCCGTTTTGAGTTCAACAGCAACTTTCTTTAAATTTTCATTGAGCTGTTCCTCTTCAGAAAGATTTTGCCTTAAGTTGCTAACTTCAGCTTCTCGTTCTTTAAGCATGTCATCCTTACAATGACTGTTAGAGTCTTCATTCAGAGAAGTGCGATACTTGCTCTTAAATCCAGACAGCTCATCTTCAAGTTGTCTAATGTGATCCTTAAGCCCAAGGTTTTCCTGCTGGATGTTTAAACTATTTTTTTGTGACTGATTTAGCTGATCTACTAAATCTTCTACTTTACCTTCAAGCTTCTGCTTAGTTAAATGCAAATCACTGAGGCTCTGTGCGTTCTCAGTTAACTTCTCCTTCTGCACATGCAACTCTTGGGATATGTTCATTTGATCATCCTCAAGTTGATGAACTCTCTTTTTTTCATCATCTAGATCTTGTTCCAACTTCTTGATGACAAGGTCTCCTTCATTTTGTTGTTTTGATAGCTCCTCTTGTATCAAAATCATGTGCTTTGTAGCTTCCTGATTCTGATGATCCAGTTCTTCTAACTCAGCTATCAGCATTTTCTTTTCATTGATAGTCTGATTCAGTTCTTCCTCCTTTGCCTTCAAGTGAAGTTTTAAGTCTAGTAATTGTACATTCAAATTCATGTCTGTTGAAGCTCTGTTTTTCATGACTTGGTAGTCACAGCTCAATTTTGACAGTGACATCTGAAGTTCCTCTTTTTCTTGACTCAATGATGCCTTCTCTTTTTCTAAAGCTTCAGCATGCATTTTAAGTTTCAGATGGTCTTCAGCAAGACGGTTATCCTGGTTTAAACCATTTAGTCTCACGATTTCCTTCTCCGCATCAGCCAGGGCTTGTTGAAGCCTGAACACTTCTTCCACTGCTGAGCTCTGAGGAAGGATTTTTCCCTTTTCTGCCACAGTAGAACTCTGCTCCCAAACTGAAATTTCATGCTGATGATCATATATGTCTGGGCTTTGGTTTGGTTGAAGAGTCTTGATAGTATTTTGTACTTTGCAGATTTCACTTGAGTCAGAATGGTGTGTTCCCTGAGCCTCAGCAATCTGCCTCGAGTGGCCAACTTCAGATTCATGTTTTGCAGCTTCAGTTGATAATCTGTTTGTTTCTTGTCGTGATGAGATTATGTCACTAGAGTCCATGTCGTCATCACGAAAGGCTGAAAAATGACTACTGATCAGGGAACCGAACGGAGCCGGTGCAGTTGTTGTTGGCACACCACAAGCTCCCGAGTGTACTGATTGAGCGGCTGCCTGTAGTTGGAACATTTGATCTTGCAGTACAATCTGTCCTGCTTTAAGATGGCTGATCTCTACCTCTTTCTGTTGCAGTTGATTTTGGTAACTTACAGACTGATGGTTTATTTGTAGCTCTGATGCTTCATGCTTTTCTTCCAGGTCAGTACAATACTCTTTCAGTCTTTCATTCTCACATCTTAGTGTGGAATCAGTAGTTTCCATTTCCTTTCTCCAACAATGATGTAAAGCTGCTTCTGGGTCTCCTAAGTCACCCAGAAGCATTTCCCTGGCGAAGCTGGAGCTATGGCCGGTGAGGAAAGCCAAGCTGCTCCCCACCTGACCCAAGAAGTGGCCCAAGCCTGAGCCCAGGCCTCCAAACCAGGACCACATCGTGGCCACTTCAGTGATCCATCGGACCAGCTCTGAAAAGCGCGTCCATCACCATCCACTTCTGTGCCCCGAACGTCCTCGGGCGTTGCCGGGGTCAATTATGACCCAAGCGCTCAGAATTCCTCAGAGCGCGGGGTTCCTGGGGCTCCACCAACACTAATCATCCCTTCCTGCCTGTAAACTCAGAAGCCTGTCCTGCGCTTTGACCAGGGGCTGGCATCCAGTAGCACACACTCACCCCCTGCAGGGCCTCTGCTTCTTCCCTGCACTTGCCTGTCAGCTATTGGCTCACAGGATTGGGCAGGGTTGGCTGGGAGGAGCTAGAGATCCAGGAAAGTGTTCTAGTTTGAGTCCCAAGGCAGTGTGCTGTGGAGCCAGGAAGAATCAATGTTGTAGATGAAATCCAAAGGTAGTTCACTGGACAGTTCCCTCTTGTCTGGGAGAGGTGGGCTTTTTGTCCCATTCAGTTGCACTCGGTTGACGAGGTGAGGTCTCTCTCCATTACAGAATGGAATCTATTTAACTAAAAGTCCCCGATTCAAAAGTAAATCTCACCCCATAACACCAGCACAGACACACCCAGAATAAAAGTTGGCCAAGTGTCTGGGCATCGTAGCCCGGACGAGTTAACATGTAAAATTAACCATCACAAAGTCTTAATCATTCTCAGAATTCAAATTATAATATGGATTAAATGTCACTAAAGAACCATCTTTACCCTTTCCAAAAATAAATTTTTGCTGTTAATCTATAAATTTTCGAGTTCATTTTAATATTATTTGGTCCTTGTTAATTCTGATTGAGTTTATTGAAGTGCTCAAAAATTCCACTTAAATTTCACTTAAGAAAATTTGTTTTAGAGCCAACAGGTTGATGTTCACTTAACCTATTGTTGTTTATCAATGCCAAATATCATCCAGGTTTAAACAGTACAGAGTGAAATAAAAAGTCGAGAAATTTTCTACGATGGAGTAACAATCCTAAATTTAATTCCCACACCTCTAAGGATCAGAAGGAGTTAAGATAAGGCCCTGGTTTCCAAGGTGTTTAAATTCCAACAAGTTAATGAGGAGGCAGTTTTGTAGAGTTGGGGACAAAGCAAAGAGATGAAGCACATGGGCTGTAACAGACATACCAGTTGGGACCAAAGCAATTTTGGAGCTAAACTGACGGAATGCATTTAGAAAACCTCTCTCCCGAGCATGAGTTGAACAGTAAATGAGAACATAGTGTGTAGTTCTCACCTGATGGCTGGTGCAGAGAAAGTGGCCAACAAATAGAGCCTGCTGCCACTTTGTTCATATTTGCTTTTTGTTTTGTTTAGGATCATTTTCCTCATTACCCTTTAGAAGGGGTTTGGGTTTGCTCCCATTACTCTCTTCCCAGAGCCCATATTCAGGAGACTCTTTTCCTTGAGCTGTTCTTTCTATATGTCTGTTCAGGGAACAAAACCTCAAGGTGGCAGAAATAAAATTCAAAAAAAGGCAGAATTTTTGGAAAATTAATGGTTAAGTAGATTCTAAGGATTATATTAATCACCTCATAATGTCTCTTGCCTTCAAGATAGAGCAAGTAGACATAATTACTCAGATTGGTATCAGAAACTAGTGACTGCATTTGTGTGCTGTGCCAGAAAAGGAAATCTTCTTGGTCCTTCTTATTCATCTCCAAATCTGAGAGAGAAATCAGGCCTGTGTTAGTCAATCTCTCCTCATAAAAGACTAATATAAAAATTTAAGCCCCTTTTAGCATCTGCTGAAGTGCGAATCCACGCTGTACCCCAGCTGTGTCTACTGTTGAAGAAGGCATCAACAATACCAAGTGTCCTTTTCTCCCTTTAGACCATTCCTCCTGTGTGTGTGTGTGTGTGTGTGTGTGTGTGTGTGTGTGTGTTAGAAGACTTTTTCATCACTTTGACAACATACCTGAGAAAATTAAATGAGTAAATATTTATTTTGGTTCAATTTCAGGCTCCATTGCTGTGGCCTGAAGTGAGGCAGATTACCATGGCAGAGAGCCTGGCTTCAAAACAGAGCTGCTCAACTCATGGAGATCAGGGGATCAACTCATGGAGATCACGGAGATCAGGTGAGGGGAAGAGAGGACTGAGGAATATGATGTACCCTTCCAGGGAATCAACTCCAATGACCTACCCTCCAACTAGGCCCTACCGCCCACAGTTTTTACCAACTCCCAATAGTCCTGTCCAATCGTGAACCCATCAGTGGATTGATCCACAGATGAGGTTAGAGCCCAGGATTCAATTCACCTTTCTGTAGAGTCCGTTCTGAATGCTGTTACATTGGGGTCCAAGCTTTCAACACATGACCTTTGGGCAACATTCCAGATCCAAATTATAGCAGGGTGCCTCCTTCTCTTTAGGTGTTCTGTGTTTGTTTATTGTTTTAAATCACAAATAATGATCCTTTTTCAGTGTAAGACCTATCACATTTGGCTTGAATCTGGTTCCAGTGGTTGTTGCTCCTACTGCTGAAAGGCATTTCTGATCACTCAGATTCAGTCTTCTAGCATGGTTCACTCTGACCACAGCTGTTTGTCATTTTATATTTCAATCTGAGAGAGGTACCTACCTACTGTATTCAAAACTGACCATCCAAATAAAAGCATTTCTCTTCTTGTAAATATGTTTGGAATATTCCTGGAAACTATGGGGGATATGGAGGGCAAACCCTGGCTCATTCGCGAACACATGTGACAAAAAGCATCCAATAATCATAAGTATATCCTTATACATGTATTCAGTGCCCCCAAAGTACAAGGTATTGTGGTAGATATTGTGAACAACATAAAGCTGTGTTATATACATTTCCTGCTATGAAGTGCAATTGAATACAGTCAATCAATGGGGAAGATGTTACATAGAGTGATCCTTGAATTATAATGCAAGGTCAGCCATTGATGACTGTGGTGGTGAGGATCGCATATGGGGGAAAAGACTAAGTAAGAAAGAATAAGCCAGAAGTAGAGAGCCCTTAATAATGTGGCTTTGTTAAAACACAGTTGAAGATTAAAATAATGAAAGCTTTTTGAGTCTATAAACATAGGGTGATAAATTCTATGCAAGATATTAAGTTTGTACTTTTTTTTAATACCTCATAATTCATTCAAACATTTTCTTATAGATTTCAGTAGAATTTTTAAATCTCTTTAATATGGGCCTTGTCTCTTCTTGTTTCTTTTTTTAAATTTCTATTGGTTGCTCAAAACATTACAATGATCTTGACATATCATATTTCATACATTTGATTCAAGTGGGGTATGAATTCTTATTTTTACCACGTGTACAGTTTGCAGGATCACATTGGTTATACATCCGAGTTTATACATACTGCCATACTAGTGTCTGTTATATTCTGCTGCCTTTCCTATTCCCTCCCTATCTCCCCTTCTGTCTCCTCCCCTCCCCTCCCATAATCTCTCTCTACCCCATCTACTGTAATTCATTTCTCTCCTTTTTTCCCCTTTCCCCTCACATCCTCTTATATGTAATTTTGTATAACAATGAGGGTATCCTTCCATTTCCATGAAATTCCCCTTCTCTCTCCCATTCCCTCCCACCTCTTGTCCCTTCTAAATGGTAATCTTCTTTTCATGCTCTTCCAGCCTGCTCTGTTTTGAGTCCCCCCTCCTTATATGAAAGAAGACATTCAGCATTTCTTTTCTAGGGATTGGCTAACTTCACTTAGCATAATCTGCTCTCATGCCATCCATTTCCCTGCAAATGCCATGATTTTGTCATTTTTTAGTGCTGAGTAATATTCCATTGTGTACAAATGCCACATTTTTTTATCCATTCATCTATTGACTGGCGTCTAGGTTGGTTCCACGTTCTAGCTATTGTGAATTGTGCTGCTATGAACATTGATGTAGCTGTATCCCTATAGTGTGCTCTTTTTAGGTCTCTGGGAATAGTCCGAGAAGGGGAATAGCTGGGTCGGATGGTGGTTCCATTCCCAGCTTTCCAAGGAATCTCCATAATGCTTTCCAAATTGGCTGCACCGATTTGCAGTCCCACCGGCAGTGTACAAGTGTACCTTTTCCCCCACATCCTTGCCAGCACGTGTTGTTGTTTGACTTCCTAATGGCTGCCATTCTTACTGGACTGATATGGTATCTTAGAGTGGTTTTAATTTGCATTTCTCTGATTGCTAGAGATGGTGAGCATTTTTTCCGTGTATTTTTTGATTAATTATATATCCTTCTCTGAGAAGTGTCTGTTCAGGTCCTTGGCCCATTTGTTGATTGGGTTATTTGTTTTCTTAATGTTCAGTTTTTGAGTTCTTTGTATACTCTGGATATTAGGGCTCGGCACATTTGTATTTTTAAGAATTGGCATAATCAATGAAATGTTCCGCACACATTTGTAGGAAGATGAACATAACACTCCAGTGACAATACAATAGTAGAAGGATTGATTTGGACTGAAGTTGTTCAGTGAATGATATATTACCCATAAATTTGAATTCTCATTATCATAAAGAAGCAAGGTGAAAATAAGAATTTAAGAGAGTGTTGGGGATATGGCTCAAGTAGCAGCTCGTTCACCTAGCATGCGTGAGGCGTGGGGTTCGATCCTCAGCACTACATAAAAAAATAAATAAAATAAAGATGTTGTGTCCACTAAAGGCTAAATAATAAATATTTTTTAAAACGAATTTAAGATAGTCCATAAATGTTATATACGAACTGTGAAAGTAGATGCTGTCGCATCTAGTGACTTTTATTAGTAGGACAAAGAATTAAATGTAGTTCTGCTGTGTACAAAATGATCACAATAAATCACCAATGTCATTTTTTGAAATGGGAAAATGTTTTTTTATTGGTTATTCAAAACATTACCAAGCTCTTGACATATCATCTTTCATACATTTGATTCAAGTGGGTTATAAACTCCCATTTTTACCCCAAATACAGATTGCAGAATCACATCGGTTACACATCCACGTTTCTACATGATGCCATATTAGTGACTGTTGTATTCTGGTACCTTTCCTATCGCCTACTATCTCCTCTCCCTCCCCTCCCATCTTCTCTCTCTACCCCATCTGCTGTAATTCAATTCTCTCCCTTGTTTTTTTTTTCCCCCTTTTCCCTCACATCCTCTTATATTTAATTTTGTGTAACAATGAGGGTCTCCTTCCATTTCCATGCGATTTCCCTTCTCTCTCCCTTTCCCTCCCACCACTTGTCTCTCTTTAATGTTAATCTTTTCCTCATGCTCTTCCTCCCTGCTCTGTTCTTAGTTGCTCTCCTTATATCAAAGAAGACATTTAGCATTTGTTTTTTAGGGATTGGCTAGATTCACTTAGCATAATCTGCTCTAATGCCATCCATTTCCCTGCAAATTCCATGATTTTGTCATTTCTTAGTGCTGCGTAATACTCCATTGTGTGTAAATGCCACATTTTTTTTTTTTATCCATTCATCTACTAAAGGGCATCTAGGTGGGTTCCACAGTCTAGCTATTGTGAATTGTGCTGCTGTGCACACTGATGTGGCAGTATCCCTATAGTACGCTCTTTTAAGGTCTTCAGGGAATATTCCGAGAAGGGCTATAGCTGGGTCAAATGGTGGTTCCATTCCCAGCTTTCCCAGGAATCTCCATATTGCTTTCCAAATTGACCGCACCAATTTGCAGTCCCACCAGCAATGTACAAGTGTACCCTTTTCCCCACATCCTCGCCAGTTCTTATTGTTGTTTGACTTCATAATGGATGCCAATCTTACTGGAGTGAGGTGATATCTCAGGGTGGTTTTGATTTGCATTTCTCTGACTGCTAGAGATGGTGAGCATTTATTCATGTACTTGTTGATTGATTGTATGTCCTCCTCTGAGAAGTGTCTGTTCAGGTCCTTGGCCCATTTGTTGATTGGGTTATTTGTTATCTTATGGTTTAATTTTTTGAGTTCTTTGTATACTCTGGATATTAGGGCTCTATCTGAAGTGTGAGGAGTAAAAATTTGTTCCCAGGATGTAGGCTCCCTATTTACCTCTCTTATTGTTTCTCTTGCTGAGGGGAAAAAAAAAAAGAAGAAAAAAACTTTTTAGTTTAAGTCAGTCCCATTTGTTGATTCTTGTTATTAACTCTTGTGCTATGGATGTCCTATTAAGGAATTTGGAGCCCGGCACCACAATATGTGGATCGGAGCCAACTTTTTCTTCTATGAGATGCAGAGTCTCTGATTTGATATCAAGCTCTTTGATCCATTTTGTGTTAACTTTTGTGCATGGCGAGAGAAAGGGATTCAGTTTCATTTTGTTGTATATGGATTTCCAGTTTTCCCAGCACCATTTGTTGAAGACGCTATCCTTCCTCCATTGCATGCTTTTAGCCCCTTTATCAAATATAAGAAAGTTGTAATTTTGTGGATTGGTCTCTGTGTCCTCTATTCTGTACCATTGGTTCACCCGCCTGTTTTGGTACCAGTACCATGCTGTTTTGGTTACTCTTGCTCTGTAGTACAGTTTGAAATCTGGTATCGCTATACCGCCAGATTCACACTTCCTGCTTAGAATTGCTTTTGCTAATATTTCTCAGACACCTGTAGTTTCTAAAACCACTAAGAGGATTTTTATCAAAATTAATTTTATTAATTTTTTTATTATATTATATAGTTAATATTAAATGATTTAATCTATATTAAATGTTATTTAAATTGACTTTGTTAAATTGTATTAATTTAAATGAAATTTAATGAACTTTTAAATATAAATCAATCTAAAATTTAATCAAAATTAATTTAAAAAATCAATTAAGAAAATAAATTTAAATCAAACAATAGTATTAATAAAATAAATTTAAACAATATTAATTAATAAAATAAATTTAAATTAGATCAATTTATTAAATGATAATATAATTTATATTTAAAAATTTATTAAATTTTATTTGAATTAATTTTAATAAAAATATTCTGAATGGTTTTAGAAACTACAGGTGTTAGAGAAGTATGTGCTATGCAATCTGCTTTTGCTCTTCTCTGATTTCACCTACTTAAGCTAGAAACTTTTGATTGTCTTTTACCTTAATTTACGAAAAGGTTGAAACTACTCCTTTTTTAAAGCCTTTCATCTTTCAAAAACTGATGTTAGCTTCTTTCTCTCCCCCAATTTTTTTGATCAAATGTTTTAAAAAATGTGTTGACAGGCATTATTGTAGAGCCCCCAAAGTATGTAGATAAACAGTCCAGATATTTAATGAAATATTCTTACTAAGTAACTTTTCCATTGGCAATGGATCATGTGATTCCACTTTGGGGTTGACTCATAAAAATACTCTTACTTCTGGACATATTTAACATCTGGAAAACTGAATTAATGTGAGGTGACTTTTCTATAGAAATGGAAATAAGTAAAATGGATAGGGGTCATAGTATTTGGATTAAAAGTATCTTAGAATTTATCCACTAAGCTTCATGATAAGGCCCTCTGCACTGGAATTTTCTTTTAGTACTTGTACCAGGTTATTTGGGATAAACTAAATATTCTCAACATTTTGCAACATCATATTTGGTTTTCTTCTTCTCTAAATCTGAGATCTCCTTCAGGTGGTTTGGATTTTTCATCTTTCCTGTTATTTAAATGTATCATTTTTATCTTAATGCCATTAAATTTAACAAATATAATCATTTAAAAAAAAGAGTTTAGAGCTAATGGTTCACTAATGCTGCTCTGTACAGTTGCTTACAAAAGTACATCAGAATTGAAGACTGGTGATGATTACCTGCTACACTGGAGCAAAATTTTATAAAGAAAAAGTGCTACAGCAAACAAAACAAAATTTTTAGAAAGAGCTATAGCAAAAAATAAAAAAAAAAAAACAGAAAAAAAACTACAACAAGAAGCAAAAAAAAAAAAAAAACCTAGTATCTATATACATATATATATATCAGCTTTTTTTCTTTCTCTTTTTGTCTACAAATACAGAGTTCTTTTGCAAAAGGCCATGCTGTAAAACATCAAAAAGGGTTATGGCTTCTTTAAAGTGCTAAATATTTAGAAGATCCTAGAGTACAAGTCTGGCACTGTTGTCCGGGGACACTGGCAGTGGTGTGAAGGTGGGCTTGAAATCTGCGATGGGTTTAAAAAGAGGATGCCCAGGTCATATTATTTTATTTATTTATTTGTTTGTGTGTGTGTGTGTGTGTGTGTGTGTGTGTGTGTGTGTGTTATTCAGATTTGTGAGTTCTTTCTATGCCCTAGAGATTAGTGCTCTATCTGATGTGTGATGGGGCAAAAATTTTCTCCCAAGATGTAGGATCTCTATTCACCTCCCAGATTGTTTGTTTTGTGGAGAAGAAACTTTTTTAGTTTGAATCTATCTCATTTATTGATACTTGATTTTAATTCTTGTGCTCTAGGAGTCTTATTAAGGAATTTTGGGACTAATCCCATATGATTGGAATTAGGGCCTACTTTTTCTTCTGTTACATGCAAGCTCTCTGGTTTTATTCCTAGGTCCTTGATTCATTTGAGTGGAGTTTTGTGCATGGTGAGAGCTAGGGGTTTAATTGCACCTCACTCCAGTTAGAATGTCAGCGATTTTTGAAAATGGCAGCTATGATGAAGACAACAACGATAAGTGTTGGTGAGGATTTCAGGAAAAATGTACACTCCTACACTGTCGGTGGGACTGTAGATTGGTGGAGCCAATATGGAGAGCAGTTTGGAGATTCCTTGGAAATTTGGGAATAGAACCACCATTTGACCTAGCTATCCCTCTTTTTGATCTATACCCAAAGGACTTAAAAACTGCATACTACAGGGACACAGCCACATCAATGTTTATAGCAGCAAAATTCACATTAGCTAAATTGTGGAAACAACTTAGTAGATGAATGCATAAAAAAATGTGGCATTTATACACAATTAATATTACTCAGATACTTACCCTCTCGCTCAGTCCAGGAGACGCTAGTGCCCTTCACTACCTCTGTCAGAGCCTGGTTCCGACAGCTGGTGCCTCGGAGAGGACAGGCTGATCCTGCCTGCCTCCCATGTACCCTTTGTCACAGGGAGCGACATTAATGTGAGACCAAATAAAATCCAGTCATAGACATTAATAGAATATCTCAAAAAAGTATTTAATAAAAAGGCTAGCAAATACAGGGTCTTTAATGAAACTTTAATAAAATTTATGAGACGAGGAAACTGAAAGCACAATATTTTCTTAGGAACTTTTCTGTTTGGTGTTATTCTTTACAATATAGAAGCTTTTCCTAAGAATGCAGGGAGTATGAAATTTCTAAGGCTATCTTGCTGTTTTCTCCATTAAACCCCTTGTCTTAAAAAGAATCTTGAATCTATATTAATCTTTGTAATTTTCTGAGTACCCGTATAACATATTTTTCTCAAGAATGCAGTGAGGTCGCTGTTTCCAAGAGCTCTTCAATTCTGAAATATAAGAAGTGTGTTTCCAGGCATTGAAACCCAAAGGCTCACCTAGACACAATGGAGTGAGCCGAATATATAAAAATCTCTCATGACAAATCTGAACTCTGCTTTTCCCAACCATGTGAAGTCTACTGGAATAAGATTCCAAGTAATTTGGCAGGTCGAAGCAAAATATATACTTTGATATTCTTCTCAGGAGTAACAACTGATGGCATCTTAATTTTGGTAAAATAATGTAAATGTTAAGGTGAAATTTAGAAATAAGAAAGGAAAAGCTGATATGTGTGTAGCTACTAGGTGTTTTTCTTCCTTTTTTTATTTTTGTAAAGTAAAACAAAAGATAAACCAAAAGGTTCTAGCTTAAGTTAGGTAAAATCAAAGAGGAGAAAAAAGAAGATAATATAGCTAATACTTCACTGCCACCTGTAATTTCCAAAACAACTAAGAGCATTATTATTAAAATTAAAATTAAATAATTCAACCTATATTATGTTAAATTTACTTTATTAAATTGTATTAATTTAAATAAAATTTAATGAGTTTTCAAATATAAATCATACTATAATTTAATATAAGTTAATAAACAATATCAATTAATAAAATAAATTTAAATCAAACCATAGTATTAATAAAAGAAATTTAAATAATACTACTAATAAAATTGATTTAAATTAGGTTAATTTATATTAAATGATATAATTTATATTTAAAAATATATTAAATTTTGTTTAAATTAATTTTAACAAAAATGTTCTGAATGGTTTTAGAAACTACAGGTGTCAGAGAAGTATGTGCTATGCAATCTGCTTTTTCTCTTCTCTGATTTCACCTACTTAAGCTGGAAACTTTTGATTCATCTTTTACCTTAATTTATCAAAAGGTTATAACTACTCCTATTTTAAAGCTTTTCATCTTTCAAAAACTGTTGTTAGCTTATTTCTCTCCCCAACTTGTTTTGATCAAATGTTTTATAAAATGTGTTTATGAGAATTATTGTAGAGCCCCCAATAGTATGTAGATAAGCAGTCCAGATATTTAATGATACATTCTTACTAATTAACTTTTCCATTGGCAATGGATCCTGTGGTCCCACTTCGGGGTTGACTCATAAAAATACTCTTCCTTCTGGACATATTTATCATCTGGAAAACTGAATTAATGTGAAGTGACTTTCGTATAGAAATGGAAATAAGCAAAATGGATAGGGGTCATAGAATTTGGATTCAAAGCATCTTAGAATTTATCCACTAAGCTTCATGTTTAGGTCCTCCCCATTGGAATTTTCGCGTGGTAGTTGTACAATGTTATCTTGGATAAACTAAATATTCTCAACTTTTTGCAACATTATGTTTGGTTTTCATGTACTCTAAATCTGAGACATCCTTCTTATGGGTTGGATTTTTCTTGTTTCCTGTAATTACATGTATCGTTTTTACCTTAATGCCATTAAATTTAAGAAATATTATTATTGTTTTAAGGTTGGAACTAGTGGTTCAAGAAGGCTGCTCTGTACAGTTGCTCCCAAAAGTACATCAGAATTGATAACTGGTGATGATTATCTGCTGCATTGGAACAAAATTCTAGAAACAAAAAGTGCTACAAAAAACAAAACAAATTTTTTAAAAAGTACTATAGCAAAAAATCACAACAACAACAACTGAAAAAATAAAATAAAATACCTAGTAGCTATACACTTACATATACCAGCTTTTTTGCTTTCTCTCTTTGTCTACAAACACATGAGTACTTTTTCAAAAGGCCATGCTGTAAAAACGTAAAAAAGGGTTATGGCTTCTTTCAAATGCTAAATATTTAGAAGATCCTGGAGTACAACTCTGGCACTATTGTCCAGGGACACTGGCAGTGGTGTAAAGGTGGGCATGAAATCTGCAGTGGGTTTAACAAGAGGATGCCCAGGTCCACCAAGTCCAACTCCAGCTAGGTTACTAAGAGGCACAGCTGCAGAACGTGGAACCAAAACAACTCATCCACTTACTGACACCACCGTGATCTTTATTCAACAGCTGCTCCATTTCGTCCTGTGGAATGTCCAGGATGCTCCCCGTCAACTGCAATACTTCACGACGTTTGTCCTTTGGTGTCTGGAAATGACCAATAAAAAGGTTTCGCATGAGGACTTTGTCCACTTTTCCTTCTGCGCTGTTGACCAAAGTCGACAATTTCTGTTGTGCATGGTCCAACATTTCTTTTCGGAGCTCGTTTTGTTTTTTCAGTTCTTCCATCTGTTCTTCCTTGAGATCTAAGTCTTCTCTCAGTCTGGAAGCAGAATCCAACAGAGCATTTGCTTCATCCAAACGTTCCTGCAGTGATGATACTTCTCCTTCCAGCTTTTCGGCCTTGTTCTTCCATTCAGCTATTGACTGTTTTTCTTTGTCTTCTGCAGCCAAAATTTGCTGGGTGTAAGACTCTTCTGATTCCAAGAGATGGCTGCGTAGCCTTTCTAGCTCCCGGTTTAGGCGTAATTCTTGGTCCCGTAAGTGTTGAACCTCTTTTTCTCTTAGGATTTTTACTTTGGTCTCTTGAAAAATATCAGAATTCAATGTCTGAGCATCTCCTTTCTCTCCAGGCAACTGGGCTTTTAGTTCTTCAATAGTCTTCTGCAAGTTCTTAATTTCCTCCTCTTTTTCTAAAATTAACTGGCTATGCGCAGCATTCATCTGCTCATATTTGTACTTAAATTCATCCATTTCCTCCTTCTGCTCCTGTAAAGACTGAAGTAGTTGCATTTTACGCTGGTTCTGGTTTTCAATGATATTCAGATGGTCTTGAATTTCATCTTCCAGATGATTTTTGACTATATTCAGTTGAGATACCTCCAATTCTAGTTCTGTGACAGCATCAAGAGCTGTCGGCTCAGCCACTGGTACAGCTTGATTGTGCTGTTCCCCAAGTATTTCCAATTCTACTCGCAGATAGTTGTTTTCTGCTCTCATGTAGGTAAGACTTCTGTCCTTTCTTTCCATGGATTGCCTTAAAGTTTCATTTTCTCCTAAAGCCTGAGAACACTTATCTAAATCCTTTTGTAGTTGTGAACTTTTTTCTTCGAGTTTTTCAATAAAAACTTCTTTCTCATTTATGACTTGTATCAATCGCTCCTGTTCGTCTACATAAGATGCCAAAATTTCATCAGTTTCTTTTTCATCAGCAGTCATTTGCTCAATATTCTTTTTGAGTCCTGCTATTTCAAAGTCCTTCTCTTGGCTGAGTTGAACTGCACATTCGTGTTTCAGCTTTAAGGCAGAGGTATCCAAATTATGTGCATTGGAGAGTTCCTGAATAGTCTGCCTGTGATTATTTGCTTCTTCCAACAGTCTTTTTTCTGCCTGGTGCAGTTTGGCTTCAATCTCTTCTTTGTCTCTTTTGAGAGTCTCCGTGATAGTGTCTTTTTCTTGAGAGATTTGATTGTAAGCAGCAATAGATTCTTCCAACTTACGCCTTACATCGTCACGTGCTAAAATCAACATTTCATTTTCCGTTTTGAGTTCAACAGCAACTTTCTTTAAATTTTCATTGAGCTGTTCCTCTTCAGAAAGATTTTGCCTTAAGTTGCTAACTTCAGCTTCTCGTTCTTTAAGCATGTCATCCTTACAATGACTGTTAGAGTCTTCATTCAGAGAAGTGCGATACTTGCTCTTAAATCCAGACAGCTCATCTTCAAGTTGTCTAATGTGATCCTTAAGCCCAAGGTTTTCCTGCTGGATGTTTAAACTATTTTTTTGTGACTGATTTAGCTGATCTACTAAATCTTCTACTTTACCTTCAAGCTTCTGCTTAGTTAAATGCAAATCACTGAGGCTCTGTGCGTTCTCAGTTAACTTCTCCTTCTGCACATGCAACTCTTGGGATATGTTCATTTGATCATCCTCAAGTTGATGAACTCTCTTTTTTTCATCATCTAGATCTTGTTCCAACTTCTTGATGACAAGGTCTCCTTCATTTTGTTGTTTTGATAGCTCCTCTTGTATCAAAATCATGTGCTTTGTAGCTTCCTGATTCTGATGATCCAGTTCTTCTAACTCAGCTATCAGCATTTTCTTTTCATTGATAGTCTGATTCAGTTCTTCCTCCTTTGCCTTCAAGTGAAGTTTTAAGTCTAGTAATTGTACATTCAAATTCATGTCTGTTGAAGCTCTGTTTTTCATGACTTGGTAGTCACAGCTCAATTTTGACAGTGACATCTGAAGTTCCTCTTTTTCTTGACTCAATGATGCCTTCTCTTTTTCTAAAGCTTCAGCATGCATTTTAAGTTTCAGATGGTCTTCAGCAAGACGGTTATCCTGGTTTAAACCATTTAGTCTCACGATTTCCTTCTCCGCATCAGCCAGGGCTTGTTGAAGCCTGAACACTTCTTCCACTGCTGAGCTCTGAGGAAGGATTTTTCCCTTTTCTGCCACAGTAGAACTCTGCTCCCAAACTGAAATTTCATGCTGATGATCATATATGTCTGGGCTTTGGTTTGGTTGAAGAGTCTTGATAGTATTTTGTACTTTGCAGATTTCACTTGAGTCAGAATGGTGTGTTCCCTGAGCCTCAGCAATCTGCCTCGAGTGGCCAACTTCAGATTCATGTTTTGCAGCTTCAGTTGATAATCTGTTTGTTTCTTGTCGTGATGAGATTATGTCACTAGAGTCCATGTCGTCATCACGAAAGGCTGAAAAATGACTACTGATCAGGGAACCGAACGGAGCCGGTGCAGTTGTTGTTGGCACACCACAAGCTCCCGAGTGTACTGATTGAGCGGCTGCCTGTAGTTGGAACATTTGATCTTGCAGTACAATCTGTCCTGCTTTAAGATGGCTGATCTCTACCTCTTTCTGTTGCAGTTGATTTTGGTAACTTACAGACTGATGGTTTATTTGTAGCTCTGATGCTTCATGCTTTTCTTCCAGGTCAGTACAATACTCTTTCAGTCTTTCATTCTCACATCTTAGTGTGGAATCAGTAGTTTCCATTTCCTTTCTCCAACAATGATGTAAAGCTGCTTCTGGGTCTCCTAAGTCACCCAGAAGCATTTCCCTGGCGAAGCTGGAGCTATGGCCGGTGAGGAAAGCCAAGCTGCTCCCCACCTGACCCAAGAAGTGGCCCAAGCCTGAGCCCAGGCCTCCAAACCAGGACCACATCGTGGCCACTTCAGTGATCCATCGGACCAGCTCTGAAAAGCGCGTCCATCACCATCCACTTCTGTGCCCCGAACGTCCTCGGGCGTTGCCGGGGTCAATTATGACCCAAGCGCTCAGAATTCCTCAGAGCGCGGGGTTCCTGGGGCTCCACCAACACTAATCATCCCTTCCTGCCTGTAAACTCAGAAGCCTGTCCTGCGCTTTGACCAGGGGCTGGCATCCAGTAGCACACACTCACCCCCTGCAGGGCCTCTGCTTCTTCCCTGCACTTGCCTGTCAGCTATTGGCTCACAGGATTGGGCAGGGTTGGCTGGGAGGAGCTAGAGATCCAGGAAAGTGTTCTAGTTTGAGTCCCAAGGCAGTGTGCTGTGGAGCCAGGAAGAATCAATGTTGTAGATGAAATCCAAAGGTAGTTCACTGGACAGTTCCCTCTTGTCTGGGAGAGGTGGGCTTTTTGTCCCATTCAGTTGCACTCGGTTGACGAGGTGAGGTCTCTCTCCATTACAGAATGGAATCTATTTAACTAAAAGTCCCCGATTCAAAAGTAAATCTCACCCCATAACACCAGCACAGACACACCCAGAATAAAAGTTGGCCAAGTGTCTGGGCATCGTAGCCCGGACGAGTTAACATGTAAAATTAACCATCACAAAGTCTTAATCATTCTCAGAATTCAAATTATAATATGGATTAAATGTCACTAAAGAACCATCTTTACCCTTTCCAAAAATAAATTTTTGCTGTTAATCTATAAATTTTCGAGTTCATTTTAATATTATTTGGTCCTTGTTAATTCTGATTGAGTTTATTGAAGTGCTGAAAAATTCCACTTAAATTTCACTTAAGAAAATTTGTTTTAGAGCCAACAGGTTGATGTTCACTTAACCTATTGTTGTTTATCAATGCCAAATATCATCCAGGTTTAAACAGTACAGAGTGAAATAAAAAGTCGAGAAATTTTCTACGATGGAGTAACAATCCTAAATTTAATTCCCACACCTCTAAGGATCAGAAGGAGTTAAGATAAGGCCCTGGTTTCCAAGGTGTTTAAATTCCAACAAGTTAATGAGGAGGCAGTTTTGTAGAGTTGGGGACAAAGCAAAGAGATGAAGCACATGGGCTGTAACAGACATACCAGTTGGGACCAAAGCAATTTTGGAGCTAAACTGACGGAATGCATTTAGAAAACCTCTCTCCCAAGCATGAGTTGAACAGTAAATGAGAACATAGTGTGTAGTTCTCACCTGATGGCTGGTGCAGAGAAAGTGGCCAACAAATAGAGCCTGCTGCCACTTTGTTCATATTTGCTTTTTGTTTTGTTTAGGATCATTTTCCTCATTACCCTTTAGAAGGGGTTTGGGTTTGCTCCCATTACTCTCTTCCCAGAGCCCATATTCAGGAGACTCTTTTCCTTGAGCTGTTCTTTCTATATGTCTGTTCAGGGAACAAAACCTCAAGGTGGCAGAAATAAAATTCAAAAAAAGGCAGAATTTTTGGAAAATTAATGGTTAAGTAGATTCTAAGGATTATATTAATCACCTCATAATGTCTCTTGCCTTCAAGATAGAGCAAGTAGACATAATTACTCAGATTGGTATCAGAAACTAGTGACTGCATTTGTGTGCTGTGCCAGAAAAGGAAATCTTCTTGGTCCTTCTTATTCATCTCCAAATCTGAGAGAGAAATCAGGCCTGTGTTAGTCAATCTCTCCTCATAAAAGACTAATATAAAAATTTAAGCCCCTTTTAGCATCTGCTGAAGTGCGAATCCACGCTGTACCCCAGCTGTGTCTACTGTTGAAGAAGGCATCAACAATACCAAGTGTCCTTTTCTCCCTTTAGACCATTCCTCCTGTGTGTGTGTGTGTGTGTGTGTGTGTGTGTGTGTGTGTGTGTTAGAAGACTTTTTCATCACTTTGACAACATACCTGAGAAAATTAAATGAGTAAATATTTATTTTGGTTCAATTTCAGGCTCCATTGCTGTGGCCTGAAGTGAGGCAGATTACCATGGCAGAGAGCCTGGCTTCAAAACAGAGCTGCTCAACTCATGGAGATCAGGGGATCAACTCATGGAGATCACGGAGATCAGGTGAGGGGAAGAGAGGACTGAGGAATATGATGTACCCTTCCAGGGAATCAACTCCAATGACCTACCCTCCAACTAGGCCCTACCGCCCACAGTTTTTACCAACTCCCAATAGTCCTGTCCAATCGTGAACCCATCAGTGGATTGATCCACAGATGAGGTTAGAGCCCAGGATTCAATTCACCTTTCTGTAGAGTCCGTTCTGAATGCTGTTACATTGGGGTCCAAGCTTTCAACACATGACCTTTGGGCAACATTCCAGATCCAAATTATAGCAGGGTGCCTCCTTCTCTTTAGGTGTTCTGTGTTTGTTTATTGTTTTAAATCACAAATAATGATCCTTTTTCAGTGTAAGACCTATCACATTTGGCTTGAATCTGGTTCCAGTGGTTGTTGCTCCTACTGCTGAAAGGCATTTCTGATCACTCAGATTCAGTCTTCTAGCATGGTTCACTCTGACCACAGCTGTTTGTCATTTTATATTTCAATCTGAGAGAGATACCTACCTACTGTATTCAAAACTGACCATCCAAATAAAAGCATTTCTCTTCTTGTAAATATGTTTGGAATATTCCTGGAAACTATGGGGGATATGGAGGGCAAACCCTGGCTCATTCGCGAACACATGTGACAAAAAGCATCCAATAATCATAAGTATATCCTTATACATGTATTCAGTGCCCCCAAAGTACAAGGTATTGTGGTAGATATTGTGAACAACATAAAGCTGTGTTATATACATTTCCTGCTATGAAGTGCAATTGAATACAGTCAATCAATGGGGAAGATGTTACATAGAGTGATCCTTGAATTATAATGCAAGGTCAGCCATTGATGACTGTGGTGGTGAGGATCGCATATGGGGGAAAAGACTAAGTAAGAAAGAATAAGCCAGAAGTAGAGAGCCCTTAATAATGTGGCTTTGTTAAAACACAGTTGAAGATTAAAATAATGAAAGCTTTTTGAGTCTATAAACATAGGGTGATAAATTCTATGCAAGATATTAAGTTTGTACTTTTTTTTAATACCTCATAATTCATTCAAACATTTTCTTATAGATTTCAGTAGAATTTTTAAATCTCTTTAATATGGGCCTTGTCTCTTCTTGTTTCTTTTTTTAAATTTCTATTGGTTGCTCAAAACATTACAATGATCTTGACATATCATATTTCATACATTTGATTCAAGTGGGGTATGAATTCTTATTTTTACCACGTGTACAGTTTGCAGGATCACATTGGTTATACATCCGAGTTTATACATACTGCCATACTAGTGTCTGTTATATTCTGCTGCCTTTCCTATTCCCTCCCTATCTCCCCTTCTGTCTCCTCCCCTCCCCTCCCATAATCTCTCTCTACCCCATCTACTGTAATTCATTTCTCTCCTTTTTTCCCCTTTCCCCTCACATCCTCTTATATGTAATTTTGTATAACAATGAGGGTATCCTTCCATTTCCATGAAATTCCCCTTCTCTCTCCCATTCCCTCCCACCTCTTGTCCCTTCTAAATGGTAATCTTCTTTTCATGCTCTTCCAGCCTGCTCTGTTTTGAGTCCCCCCTCCTTATATGAAAGAAGACATTCAGCATTTCTTTTCTAGGGATTGGCTAACTTCACTTAGCATAATCTGCTCTCATGCCATCCATTTCCCTGCAAATGCCATGATTTTGTCATTTTTTAGTGCTGAGTAATATTCCATTGTGTACAAATGCCACATTTTTTTATCCATTCATCTATTGACTGGCGTCTAGGTTGGTTCCACGTTCTAGCTATTGTGAATTGTGCTGCTATGAACATTGATGTAGCTGTATCCCTATAGTGTGCTCTTTTTAGGTCTCTGGGAATAGTCCGAGAAGGGGAATAGCTGGGTCGGATGGTGGTTCCATTCCCAGCTTTCCAAGGAATCTCCATAATGCTTTCCAAATTGGCTGCACCGATTTGCAGTCCCACCGGCAGTGTACAAGTGTACCTTTTCCCCCACATCCTTGCCAGCACGTGTTGTTGTTTGACTTCCTAATGGCTGCCATTCTTACTGGACTGATATGGTATCTTAGAGTGGTTTTAATTTGCATTTCTCTGATTGCTAGAGATGGTGAGCATTTTTTCCGTGTATTTTTTGATTAATTATATATCCTTCTCTGAGAAGTGTCTGTTCAGGTCCTTGGCCCATTTGTTGATTGGGTTATTTGTTTTCTTAATGTTCAGTTTTTGAGTTCTTTGTATACTCTGGATATTAGGGCTCGGCACATTTGTATTTTTAAGAATTGGCATAATCAATGAAATGTTCCGCACACATTTGTAGGAAGATGAACATAACACTCCAGTGACAATACAATAGTAGAAGGATTGATTTGGACTGAAGTTGTTCAGTGAATGATATATTACCCATAAATTTGAATTCTCATTATCATAAAGAAGCAAGGTGAAAATAAGAATTTAAGAGAGTGTTGGGGATATGGCTCAAGTAGCAGCTCGTTCACCTAGCATGCGTGAGGCGTGGGGTTCGATCCTCAGCACTACATAAAAAAATAAATAAAATAAAGATGTTGTGTCCACTAAAGGCTAAATAATAAATATTTTTTAAAACGAATTTAAGATAGTCCATAAATGTTATATACGAACTGTGAAAGTAGATGCTGTCGCATCTAGTGACTTTTATTAGTAGGACAAAGAATTAAATGTAGTTCTGCTGTGTACAAAATGATCACAATAAATCACCAATGTCATTTTTTGAAATGGGAAAATGTTTTTTTATTGGTTATTCAAAACATTACCAAGCTCTTGACATATCATCTTTCATACATTTGATTCAAGTGGGTTATAAACTCCCATTTTTACCCCAAATACAGATTGCAGAATCACATCGGTTACACATCCACGTTTCTACATGATGCCATATTAGTGACTGTTGTATTCTGGTACCTTTCCTATCGCCTACTATCTCCTCTCCCTCCCCTCCCATCTTCTCTCTCTACCCCATCTGCTGTAATTCAATTCTCTCCCTTGTTTTTTTTTTTCCCCCTTTTCCCTCACATCCTCTTATATTTAATTTTGTGTAACAATGAGGGTCTCCTTCCATTTCCATGCGATTTCCCTTCTCTCTCCCTTTCCCTCCCACCACTTGTCTCTCTTTAATGTTAATCTTTTCCTCATGCTCTTCCTCCCTGCTCTGTTCTTAGTTGCTCTCCTTATGTCAAAGAAGACATTTAGCATTTGTTTTTTAGGGATTGGCTAGATTCACTTAGCATAATCTGCTCTAATGCCATCCATTTCCCTGCAAATTCCATGATTTTGTCATTTCTTAGTGCTGCGTAATACTCCATTGTGTGTAAATGCCACATTTTTTTTTTTATCCATTCATCTACTAAAGGGCATCTAGGTGGGTTCCACAGTCTAGCTATTGTGAATTGTGCTGCTGTGCACACTGATGTGGCAGTATCCCTATAGTACGCTCTTTTAAGGTCTTCAGGGAATATTCCGAGAAGGGCTATAGCTGGGTCAAATGGTGGTTCCATTCCCAGCTTTCCCAGGAATCTCCATATTGCTTTCCAAATTGACCGCACCAATTTGCAGTCCCACCAGCAATGTACAAGTGTACCCTTTTCCCCACATCCTCGCCAGTTCTTATTGTTGTTTGACTTCATAATGGATGCCAATCTTACTGGAGTGAGGTGATATCTCAGGGTGGTTTTGATTTGCATTTCTCTGACTGCTAGAGATGGTGAGCATTTATTCATGTACTTGTTGATTGATTGTATGTCCTCCTCTGAGAAGTGTCTGTTCAGGTCCTTGGCCCATTTGTTGATTGGGTTATTTGTTATCTTATGGTTTAATTTTTTGAGTTCTTTGTATACTCTGGATATTAGGGCTCTATCTGAAGTGTGAGGAGTAAAAATTTGTTCCCAGGATGTAGGCTCCCTATTTACCTCTCTTATTGTTTCTCTTGCTGAGGGGAAAAAAAAAAAAAGAAGAAAAAAACTTTTTAGTTTAAGTCAGTCCCATTTGTTGATTCTTGTTATTAACTCTTGTGCTATGGATGTCCTATTAAGGAATTTGGAGCCCGGCACCACAATATGTGGATCGGAGCCAACTTTTTCTTCTATGAGATGCAGAGTCTCTGATTTGATATCAAGCTCTTTGATCCATTTTGTGTTAACTTTTGTGCATGGCGAGAGAAAGGGATTCAGTTTCATTTTGTTGTATATGGATTTCCAGTTTTCCCAGCACCATTTGTTGAAGACGCTATCCTTCCTCCATTGCATGCTTTTAGCCCCTTTATCAAATATAAGAAAGTTGTAATTTTGTGGATTGGTCTCTGTGTCCTCTATTCTGTACCATTGGTTCACCCGCCTGTTTTGGTACCAGTACCATGCTGTTTTGGTTACTCTTGCTCTGTAGTACAGTTTGAAATCTGGTATCGCTATACCGCCAGATTCACACTTCCTGCTTAGAATTGCTTTTGCTAATATTTCTCAGACACCTGTAGTTTCTAAAACCACTAAGAGGATTTTTATCAAAATTAATTTTATTAATTTTTTTATTATATTATATAGTTAATATTAAATGATTTAATCTATATTAAATGTTATTTAAATTGACTTTGTTAAATTGTATTAATTTAAATGAAATTTAATGAACTTTTAAATATAAATCAATCTAAAATTTAATCAAAATTAATTTAAAAAATCAATTAAGAAAATAAATTTAAATCAAACAATAGTATTAATAAAATAAATTTAAACAATATTAATTAATAAAATAAATTTAAATTAGATCAATTTATTAAATGATAATATAATTTATATTTAAAAATTTATTAAATTTTATTTGAATTAATTTTAATAAAAATATTCTGAATGGTTTTAGAAACTACAGGTGTTAGAGAAGTATGTGCTATGCAATCTGCTTTTGCTCTTCTCTGATTTCACCTACTTAAGCTAGAAACTTTTGATTGTCTTTTACCTTAATTTACGAAAAGGTTGAAACTACTCCTTTTTTAAAGCCTTTCATCTTTCAAAAACTGATGTTAGCTTCTTTCTCTCCCCCAATTTTTTTGATCAAATGTTTTAAAAAATGTGTTGAGAGGCATTATTGTAGAGCCCCCAAAGTATGTAGATAAACAGTCCAGATATTTAATGAAATATTCTTACTAAGTAACTTTTCCATTGGCAATGGATCATGTGATTCCACTTTGGGGTTGACTCATAAAAATACTCTTACTTCTGGACATATTTAACATCTGGAAAACTGAATTAATGTGAGGTGACTTTTCTATAGAAATGGAAATAAGTAAAATGGATAGGGGTCATAGTATTTGGATTAAAAGTATCTTAGAATTTATCCACTAAGCTTCATGATAAGGCCCTCTGCACTGGAATTTTCTTTTAGTACTTGTACCAGGTTATTTGGGATAAACTAAATATTCTCAACATTTTGCAACATCATATTTGGTTTTCTTCTTCTCTAAATCTGAGATCTCCTTCAGGTGGTTTGGATTTTTCATCTTTCCTGTTATTTAAATGTATCATTTTTATCTTAATGCCATTAAATTTAACAAATATAATCATTTAAAAAAAAGAGTTTAGAGCTAATGGTTCACTAATGCTGCTCTGTACAGTTGCTTACAAAAGTACATCAGAATTGAAGACTGGTGATGATTACCTGCTACACTGGAGCAAAATTTTATAAACAAAAAGTGCTACAGCAAACAAAACAAAATTTTTAGAAAGAGCTATAGCAAAAAAAAAAAAAAAAAAAAAAAAAACCTAGTATCTATATACATATATATATATATCAGCTTTTTTTCTTTCTCTTTTTGTCTACAAATACAGAGTTCTTTTGCAAAAGGCCATGCTGTAAAACATCAAAAAGGGTTATGGCTTCTTTAAAGTGCTAAATATTTAGAAAATCCTAGAGTACAAGTCTGGCACTGTTGTCCGGGGACACTGGCAGTGGTGTGAAGGTGGGCTTGAAATCTGCGATGGGTTTAAAAAGAGGATGCCCAGGTCATATTATTTTATTTATTTATTTGTTTGTGTGTGTGTGTGTGTGTGTGTGTGTGTGTGTGTGTTTTATTCAGATTTGTGAGTTCTTTCTATGCCCTAGAGATTAGTGCTCTATCTGATGTGTGATGGGGCAAAAATTTTCTCCCAAGATGTAGGATCTCTATTCACCTCCCAGATTGTTTGTTTTGTGGAGAAGAAACTTTTTTAGTTTGAATCTATCTCATTTATTGATACTTGATTTTAATTCTTGTGCTCTAGGAGTCTTATTAAGGAATTTTGGGACTAATCCCATATGATTGGAATTAGGGCCTACTTTTTCTTCTGTTACATGCAAGCTCTCTGGTTTTATTCCTAGGTCCTTGATTCATTTGAGTGGAGTTTTGTGCATGGTGAGAGCTAGGGGTTTAATTGCACCTCACTCCAGTTAGAATGTCAGCGATTTTTGAAAATGGCAGCTATGATGAAGACAACAACGATAAGTGTTGGTGAGGATTTCAGGAAAAATGTACACTCCTACACTGTCGGTGGGACTGTAGATTGGTGGAGCCAATATGGAGAGCAGTTTGGAGATTCCTTGGAAATTTGGGAATAGAACCACCATTTGACCTAGCTATCCCTCTTTTTGATCTATACCCAAAGGACTTAAAAACTGCATACTACAGGGACACAGCCACATCAATGTTTATAGCAGCAAAATTCACATTAGCTAAATTGTGGAAACAACTTAGTAGATGAATGCATAAAAAAATGTGGCATTTATACACAATTAATATTACTCAGATACTTACCCTCTCGCTCAGTCCAGGAGACGCTAGTGCCCTTCACTACCTCTGTCAGAGCCTGGTTCCGACAGCTGGTGCCTCGGAGAGGACAGGCTGATCCTGCCTGCCTCCCATGTACCCTTTGTCACAGGGAGCGACATTAATGTGAGACCAAATAAAATCCAGTCATAGACATTAATAGAATATCTCAAAAAAGTATTTAATAAAAAGGCTAGCAAATACAGGGTCTTTAATGAAACTTTAATAAAATTTATGAGACGAGGAAACTGAAAGCACAATATTTTCTTAGGAACTTTTCTGTTTGGTGTTATTCTTTACAATATAGAAGCTTTTCCTAAGAATGCAGGGAGTATGAAATTTCTAAGGCTATCTTGCTGTTTTCTCCATTAAACCCCTTGTCTTAAAAAGAATCTTGAATCTATATTAATCTTTGTAATTTTCTGAGTACCCGTATAACATATTTTTCTCAAGAATGCAGTGAGGTCGCTGTTTCCAAGAGCTCTTCAATTCTGAAATATAAGAAGTGTGTTTCCAGGCATTGAAACCCAAAGGCTCACCTAGACACAATGGAGTGAGCCGAATATATAAAAATCTCTCATGACAAATCTGAACTCTGCTTTTCCCAACCATGTGAAGTCTACTGGAATAAGATTCCAAGTAATTTGGCAGGTCGAAGCAAAATATATACTTTGATATTCTTCTCAGGAGTAACAACTGATGGCATCTTAATTTTGGTAAAATAATGTAAATGTTAAGGTGAAATTTAGAAATAAGAAAGGAAAAGCTGATATGTGTGTAGCTACTAGGTGTTTTTCTTCCTTTTTTTATTTTTGTAAAGTAAAACAAAAGATAAACCAAAAGGTTCTAGCTTAAGTTAGGTAAAATCAAAGAGGAGAAAAAAGAAGATAATATAGCTAATACTTCACTGCCACCTGTAATTTCCAAAACAACTAAGAGCATTATTATTAAAATTAAAATTAAATAATTCAACCTATATTATGTTAAATTTACTTTATTAAATTGTATTAATTTAAATAAAATTTAATGAGTTTTCAAATATAAATCATACTATAATTTAATATAAGTTAATAAACAATATCAATTAATAAAATAAATTTAAATCAAACCATAGTATTAATAAAAGAAATTTAAATAATACTACTAATAAAATTGATTTAAATTAGGTTAATTTATATTAAATGATATAATTTATATTTAAAAATATATTAAATTTTGTTTAAATTAATTTTAACAAAAATGTTCTGAATGGTTTTAGAAACTACAGGTGTCAGAGAAGTATGTGCTATGCAATCTGCTTTTTCTCTTCTCTGATTTCACCTACTTAAGCTGGAAACTTTTGATTCATCTTTTACCTTAATTTATCAAAAGGTTATAACTACTCCTATTTTAAAGCTTTTCATCTTTCAAAAACTGTTGTTAGCTTATTTCTCTCCCCAACTTGTTTTGATCAAATGTTTTATAAAATGTGTTTATGAGAATTATTGTAGAGCCCCCAATAGTATGTAGATAAGCAGTCCAGATATTTAATGATACATTCTTACTAATTAACTTTTCCATTGGCAGTGGATCCTGTGGTCCCACTTCGGGGTTGACTCATAAAAATACTCTTCCTTCTGGACATATTTATCATCTGGAAAACTGAATTAATGTGAAGTGACTTTCGTATAGAAATGGAAATAAGCAAAATGGATAGGGGTCATAGAATTTGGATTCAAAGCATCTTAGAATTTATCCACTAAGCTTCATGTTTAGGTCCTCCCCATTGGAATTTTCGCGTGGTAGTTGTACAATGTTATCTTGGATAAACTAAATATTCTCAACTTTTTGCAACATTATGTTTGGTTTTCATGTACTCTAAATCTGAGACATCCTTCTTATGGGTTGGATTTTTCTTGTTTCCTGTAATTACATGTATCGTTTTTACCTTAATGCCATTAAATTTAAGAAATATTATTATTGTTTTTAAAAAAAGAGGTTGGAACTAGTGGTTCAAGAAGGCTGCTCTGTACAGTTGCTCCCAAAAGTACATCAGAATTGATAACTGGTGATGATTATCTGCTGCATTGGAACAAAATTCTAGAAACAAAAAGTGCTACAAAAAACAAAACAAATTTTTTAAAAAGTACTATAGCAAAAAATCACAACAACAACAACTGAAAAAATAAAATAAAATACCTAGTAGCTATACACTTACATATACCAGCTTTTTTGCTTTCTCTCTTTGTCTACAAACACATGAGTACTTTTTCAAAAGGCCATGCTGTAAAACGTAAAAAAGGGTTATGGCTTCTTTCAAATGCTAAATATTTAGAAGATCCTGGAGTACAACTCTGGCACTATTGTCCAGGGACACTGGCAGTGGTGTAAAGGTGGGCATGAAATCTGCAGTGGGTTTAACAAGAGGATGCCCAGGTCCACCAAGTCCAACTCCAGCTAGGTTACTAAGAGGCACAGCTGCAGAACGTGGAACCAAAACAACTCATCCACTTACTGACACCACCGTGATCTTTATTCAACAGCTGCTCCATTTCGTCCTGTGGAATGTCCAGGATGCTCCCCGTCAACTGCAATACTTCACGACGTTTGTCCTTTGGTGTCTGGAAATGACCAATAAAAAGGTTTCGCATGAGGACTTTGTCCACTTTTCCTTCTGCGCTGTTGACCAAAGTCGACAATTTCTGTTGTGCATGGTCCAACATTTCTTTTCGGAGCTCGTTTTGTTTTTTCAGTTCTTCATCTGTTCTTCCTTGAGATCTAAGTCTTCTCTCAGTCTGGAAGCAGAATCCAACAGAGCATTTGCTTCATCCAAACGTTCCTGCAGTGATGATACTTCTCCTTCCAGCTTTTCGGCCTTGTTCTTCCATTCAGCTATTGACTGTTTTTCTTTGTCTTCTGCAGCCAAAATTTGCTGGGTGTAAGACTCTTCTGATTCCAAGAGATGGCTGCGTAGCCTTTCTAGCTCCCGGTTTAGGCGTAATTCTTGGTCCCGTAAGTGTTGAACCTCTTTTTCTCTTAGGATTTTTACTTTGGTCTCTTGAAAAATATCAGAATTCAATGTCTGAGCATCTCCTTTCTCTCCAGGCAACTGGGCTTTTAGTTCTTCAATAGTCTTCTGCAAGTTCTTAATTTCCTCCTCTTTTTCTAAAATTAACTGGCTATGCGCAGCATTCATCTGCTCATATTTGTACTTAAATTCATCCATTTCCTCCTTCTGCTCCTGTAAAGACTGAAGTAGTTGCATTTTACGCTGGTTCTGGTTTTCAATGATATTCAGATGGTCTTGAATTTCATCTTCCAGATGATTTTTGACTATATTCAGTTGAGATACCTCCAATTCTAGTTCTGTGACAGCATCAAGAGCTGTCGGCTCAGCCACTGGTACAGCTTGATTGTGCTGTTCCCCAAGTATTTCCAATTCTACTCGCAGATAGTTGTTTTCTGCTCTCATGTAGGTAAGACTTCTGTCCTTTCTTTCCATGGATTGCCTTAAAGTTTCATTTTCTCCTAAAGCCTGAGAACACTTATCTAAATCCTTTTGTAGTTGTGAACTTTTTTCTTCGAGTTTTTCAATAAAAACTTCTTTCTCATTTATGACTTGTATCAATCGCTCCTGTTCGTCTACATAAGATGCCAAAATTTCATCAGTTTCTTTTTCATCAGCAGTCATTTGCTCAATATTCTTTTTGAGTCCTGCTATTTCAAAGTCCTTCTCTTGGCTGAGTTGAACTGCACATTCGTGTTTCAGCTTTAAGGCAGAGGTATCCAAATTATGTGCATTGGAGAGTTCCTGAATAGTCTGCCTGTGATTATTTGCTTCTTCCAACAGTCTTTTTTCTGCCTGGTGCAGTTTGGCTTCAATCTCTTCTTTGTCTCTTTTGAGAGTCTCCGTGATAGTGTCTTTTTCTTGAGAGATTTGATTGTAAGCAGCAATAGATTCTTCCAACTTACGCCTTACATCGTCACGTGCTAAAATCAACATTTCATTTTCCGTTTTGAGTTCAACAGCAACTTTCTTTAAATTTTCATTGAGCTGTTCCTCTTCAGAAAGATTTTGCCTTAAGTTGCTAACTTCAGCTTCTCGTTCTTTAAGCATGTCATCCTTACAATGACTGTTAGAGTCTTCATTCAGAGAAGTGCGATACTTGCTCTTAAATCCAGACAGCTCATCTTCAAGTTGTCTAATGTGATCCTTAAGCCCAAGGTTTTCCTGCTGGATGTTTAAACTATTTTTTTGTGACTGATTTAGCTGATCTACTAAATCTTCTACTTTACCTTCAAGCTTCTGCTTAGTTAAATGCAAATCACTGAGGCTCTGTGCGTTCTCAGTTAACTTCTCCTTCTGCACATGCAACTCTTGGGATATGTTCATTTGATCATCCTCAAGTTGATGAACTCTCTTTTTTTCATCATCTAGATCTTGTTCCAACTTCTTGATGACAAGGTCTCCTTCATTTTGTTGTTTTGATAGCTCCTCTTGTATCAAAATCATGTGCTTTGTAGCTTCCTGATTCTGATGATCCAGTTCTTCTAACTCAGCTATCAGCATTTTCTTTTCATTGATAGTCTGATTCAGTTCTTCCTCCTTTGCCTTCAAGTGAAGTTTTAAGTCTAGTAATTGTACATTCAAATTCATGTCTGTTGAAGCTCTGTTTTTCATGACTTGGTAGTCACAGCTCAATTTTGACAGTGACATCTGAAGTTCCTCTTTTTCTTGACTCAATGATGCCTTCTCTTTTTCTAAAGCTTCAGCATGCATTTTAAGTTTCAGATGGTCTTCAGCAAGACGGTTATCCTGGTTTAAACCATTTAGTCTCACGATTTCCTTCTCCGCATCAGCCAGGGCTTGTTGAAGCCTGAACACTTCTTCCACTGCTGAGCTCTGAGGAAGGATTTTTCCCTTTTCTGCCACAGTAGAACTCTGCTCCCAAACTGAAATTTCATGCTGATGATCATATATGTCTGGGCTTTGGTTTGGTTGAAGAGTCTTGATAGTATTTTGTACTTTGCAGATTTCACTTGAGTCAGAATGGTGTGTTCCCTGAGCCTCAGCAATCTGCCTCGAGTGGCCAACTTCAGATTCATGTTTTGCAGCTTCAGTTGATAATCTGTTTGTTTCTTGTCGTGATGAGATTATGTCACTAGAGTCCATGTCGTCATCACGAAAGGCTGAAAAATGACTACTGATCAGGGAACCGAACGGAGCCGGTGCAGTTGTTGTTGGCACACCACAAGCTCCCGAGTGTACTGATTGAGCGGCTGCCTGTAGTTGGAACATTTGATCTTGCAGTACAATCTGTCCTGCTTTAAGATGGCTGATCTCTACCTCTTTCTGTTGCAGTTGATTTTGGTAACTTACAGACTGATGGTTTATTTGTAGCTCTGATGCTTCATGCTTTTCTTCCAGGTCAGTACAATACTCTTTCAGTCTTTCATTCTCACATCTTAGTGTGGAATCAGTAGTTTCCATTTCCTTTCTCCAACAATGATGTAAAGCTGCTTCTGGGTCTCCTAAGTCACCCAGAAGCATTTCCCTGGCGAAGCTGGAGCTATGGCCGGTGAGGAAAGCCAAGCTGCTCCCCACCTGACCCAAGAAGTGGCCCAAGCCTGAGCCCAGGCCTCCAAACCAGGACCACATCGTGGCCACTTCAGTGATCCATCGGACCAGCTCTGAAAAGCGCGTCCATCACCATCCACTTCTGTGCCCCGAACGTCCTCGGGCGTTGCCGGGGTCAATTATGACCCAAGCGCTCAGAATTCCTCAGAGCGCGGGGTTCCTGGGGCTCCACCAACACTAATCATCCCTTCCTGCCTGTAAACTCAGAAGCCTGTCCTGCGCTTTGACCAGGGGCTGGCATCCAGTAGCACACACTCACCCCCTGCAGGGCCTCTGCTTCTTCCCTGCACTTGCCTGTCAGCTATTGGCTCACAGGATTGGGCAGGGTTGGCTGGGAGGAGCTAGAGATCCAGGAAAGTGTTCTAGTTTGAGTCCCAAGGCAGTGTGCTGTGGAGCCAGGAAGAATCAATGTTGTAGATGAAATCCAAAGGTAGTTCACTGGACAGTTCCCTCTTGTCTGGGAGAGGTGGGCTTTTTGTCCCATTCAGTTGCACTCGGTTGACGAGGTGAGGTCTCTCTCCATTACAGAATGGAATCTATTTAACTAAAAGTCCCCGATTCAAAAGTAAATCTCACCCCATAACACCAGCACAGACACACCCAGAATAAAAGTTGGCCAAGTGTCTGGGCATCGTAGCCCGGACGAGTTAACATGTAAAATTAACCATCACAAAGTCTTAATCATTCTCAGAATTCAAATTATAATATGGATTAAATGTCACTAAAGAACCATCTTTACCCTTTCCAAAAATAAATTTTTGCTGTTAATCTATAAATTTTCGAGTTCATTTTAATATTATTTGGTCCTTGTTAATTCTGATTGAGTTTATTGAAGTGCTGAAAAATTCCACTTAAATTTCACTTAAGAAAATTTGTTTTAGAGCCAACAGGTTGATGTTCACTTAACCTATTGTTGTTTATCAATGCCAAATATCATCCAGGTTTAAACAGTACAGAGTGAAATAAAAAGTCGAGAAATTTTCTACGATGGAGTAACAATCCTAAATTTAATTCCCACACCTCTAAGGATCAGAAGGAGTTAAGATAAGGCCCTGGTTTCCAAGGTGTTTAAATTCCAACAAGTTAATGAGGAGGCAGTTTTGTAGAGTTGGGGACAAAGCAAAGAGATGAAGCACATGGGCTGTAACAGACATACCAGTTGGGACCAAAGCAATTTTGGAGCTAAACTGACGGAATGCATTTAGAAAACCTCTCTCCCAAGCATGAGTTGAACAGTAAATGAGAACATAGTGTGTAGTTCTCACCTGATGGCTGGTGCAGAGAAAGTGGCCAACAAATAGAGCCTGCTGCCACTTTGTTCATATTTGCTTTTTGTTTTGTTTAGGATCATTTTCCTCATTACCCTTTAGAAGGGGTTTGGGTTTGCTCCCATTACTCTCTTCCCAGAGCCCATATTCAGGAGACTCTTTTCCTTGAGCTGTTCTTTCTATATGTCTGTTCAGGGAACAAAACCTCAAGGTGGCAGAAATAAAATTCAAAAAAAGGCAGAATTTTTGGAAAATTAATGGTTAAGTAGATTCTAAGGATTATATTAATCACCTCATAATGTCTCTTGCCTTCAAGATAGAGCAAGTAGACATAATTACTCAGATTGGTATCAGAAACTAGTGACTGCATTTGTGTGCTGTGCCAGAAAAGGAAATCTTCTTGGTCCTTCTTATTCATCTCCAAATCTGAGAGAGAAATCAGGCCTGTGTTAGTCAATCTCTCCTCATAAAAGACTAATATAAAAATTTAAGCCCCTTTTAGCATCTGCTGAAGTGCGAATCCACGCTGTACCCCAGCTGTGTCTACTGTTGAAGAAGGCATCAACAATACCAAGTGTCCTTTTCTCCCTTTAGACCATTCCTCCTGTGTGTGTGTGTGTGTGTGTGTGTGTGTGTGTGTGTGTGTGTTAGAAGACTTTTTCATCACTTTGACAACATACCTGAGAAAATTAAATGAGTAAATATTTATTTTGGTTCAATTTCAGGCTCCATTGCTGTGGCCTGAAGTGAGGCAGATTACCATGGCAGAGAGCCTGGCTTCAAAACAGAGCTGCTCAACTCATGGAGATCAGGGGATCAACTCATGGAGATCACGGAGATCAGGTGAGGGGAAGAGAGGACTGAGGAATATGATGTACCCTTCCAGGGAATCAACTCCAATGACCTACCCTCCAACTAGGCCCTACCACCCACAGTTTTTACCAACTCCCAATAGTCCTGTCCAATCGTGAACCCATCAGTGGATTGATCCACAGATGAGGTTAGAGCCCAGGATTCAATTCACCTTTCTGTAGAGTCCGTTCTGAATGCTGTTACATTGGGGTCCAAGCTTTCAACACATGACCTTTGGGCAACATTCCAGATCCAAATTATAGCAGGGTGCCTCCTTCTCTTTAGGTGTTCTGTGTTTGTTTATTGTTTTAAATCACAAATAATGATCCTTTTTCAGTGTAAGACCTATCACATTTGGCTTGAATCTGGTTCCAGTGGTTGTTGCTCCTACTGCTGAAAGGCATTTCTGATCACTCAGATTCAGTCTTCTAGCATGGTTCACTCTGACCACAGCTGTTTGTCATTTTATATTTCAATCTGAGAGAGATACCTACCTACTGTATTCAAAACTGACCATCCAAATAAAAGCATTTCTCTTCTTGTAAATATGTTTGGAATATTCCTGGAAACTATGGGGGATATGGAGGGCAAACCCTGGCTCATTCGCGAACACATGTGACAAAAAGCATCCAATAATCATAAGTATATCCTTATACATGTATTCAGTGCCCCCAAAGTACAAGGTATTGTGGTAGATATTGTGAACAACATAAAGCTGTGTTATATACATTTCCTGCTATGAAGTGCAATTGAATACAGTCAATCAATGGGGAAGATGTTACATAGAGTGATCCTTGAATTATAATGCAAGGTCAGCCATTGATGACTGTGGTGGTGAGGATCGCATATGGGGGAAAAGACTAAGTAAGAAAGAATAAGCCAGAAGTAGAGAGCCCTTAATAATGTGGCTTTGTTAAAACACAGTTGAAGATTAAAATAATGAAAGCTTTTTGAGTCTATAAACATAGGGTGATAAATTCTATGCAAGATATTAAGTTTGTACTTTTTTTTAATACCTCATAATTCATTCAAACATTTTCTTATAGATTTCAGTAGAATTTTTAAATCTCTTTAATATGGGCCTTGTCTCTTCTTGTTTCTTTTTTTAAATTTCTATTGGTTGCTCAAAACATTACAATGATCTTGACATATCATATTTCATACATTTGATTCAAGTGGGGTATGAATTCTTATTTTTACCACGTGTACAGTTTGCAGGATCACATTGGTTATACATCCGAGTTTATACATACTGCCATACTAGTGTCTGTTATATTCTGCTGCCTTTCCTATTCCCTCCCTATCTCCCCTTCTGTCTCCTCCCCTCCCCTCCCATAATCTCTCTCTACCCCATCTACTGTAATTCATTTCTCTCCTTTTTTCCCCTTTCCCCTCACATCCTCTTATATGTAATTTTGTATAACAATGAGGGTATCCTTCCATTTCCATGAAATTCCCCTTCTCTCTCCCATTCCCTCCCACCTCTTGTCCCTTCTAAATGGTAATCTTCTTTTCATGCTCTTCCAGCCTGCTCTGTTTTGAGTCCCCCCTCCTTATATGAAAGAAGACATTCAGCATTTCTTTTCTAGGGATTGGCTAACTTCACTTAGCATAATCTGCTCTCATGCCATCCATTTCCCTGCAAATGCCATGATTTTGTCATTTTTTAGTGCTGAGTAATATTCCATTGTGTACAAATGCCACATTTTTTTATCCATTCATCTATTGACTGGCGTCTAGGTTGGTTCCACGTTCTAGCTATTGTGAATTGTGCTGCTATGAACATTGATGTAGCTGTATCCCTATAGTGTGCTCTTTTTAGGTCTCTGGGAATAGTCCGAGAAGGGGAATAGCTGGGTCGGATGGTGGTTCCATTCCCAGCTTTCCAAGGAATCTCCATAATGCTTTCCAAATTGGCTGCACCGATTTGCAGTCCCACCGGCAGTGTACAAGTGTACCTTTTCCCCCACATCCTTGCCAGCACGTGTTGTTGTTTGACTTCCTAATGGCTGCCATTCTTACTGGACTGATATGGTATCTTAGAGTGGTTTTAATTTGCATTTCTCTGATTGCTAGAGATGGTGAGCATTTTTTCCGTGTATTTTTTGATTAATTATATATCCTTCTCTGAGAAGTGTCTGTTCAGGTCCTTGGCCCATTTGTTGATTGGGTTATTTGTTTTCTTAATGTTCAGTTTTTGAGTTCTTTGTATACTCTGGATATTAGGGCTCGGCACATTTGTATTTTTAAGAATTGGCATAATCAATGAAATGTTCCGCACACATTTGTAGGAAGATGAACATAACACTCCAGTGACAATACAATAGTAGAAGGATTGATTTGGACTGAAGTTGTTCAGTGAATGATATATTACCCATAAATTTGAATTCTCATTATCATAAAGAAGCAAGGTGAAAATAAGAATTTAAGAGAGTGTTGGGGATATGGCTCAAGTAGCAGCTCGTTCACCTAGCATGCGTGAGGCGTGGGGTTCGATCCTCAGCACTACATAAAAAAATAAATAAAATAAAGATGTTGTGTCCACTAAAGGCTAAATAATAAATATTTTTTAAAACGAATTTAAGATAGTCCATAAATGTTATATACGAACTGTGAAAGTAGATGCTGTCGCATCTAGTGACTTTTATTAGTAGGACAAAGAATTAAATGTAGTTCTGCTGTGTACAAAATGATCACAATAAATCACCAATGTCATTTTTTGAAATGGGAAAATGTTTTTTTATTGGTTATTCAAAACATTACCAAGCTCTTGACATATCATCTTTCATACATTTGATTCAAGTGGGTTATAAACTCCCATTTTTACCCCAAATACAGATTGCAGAATCACATCGGTTACACATCCACGTTTCTACATGATGCCATATTAGTGACTGTTGTATTCTGGTACCTTTCCTATCGCCTACTATCTCCTCTCCCTCCCCTCCCATCTTCTCTCTCTACCCCATCTGCTGTAATTCAATTCTCTCCCTTGTTTTTTTTTTTCCCCCTTTTCCCTCACATCCTCTTATATTTAATTTTGTGTAACAATGAGGGTCTCCTTCCATTTCCATGCGATTTCCCTTCTCTCTCCCTTTCCCTCCCACCACTTGTCTCTCTTTAATGTTAATCTTTTCCTCATGCTCTTCCTCCCTGCTCTGTTCTTAGTTGCTCTCCTTATGTCAAAGAAGACATTTAGCATTTGTTTTTTAGGGATTGGCTAGATTCACTTAGCATAATCTGCTCTAATGCCATCCATTTCCCTGCAAATTCCATGATTTTGTCATTTCTTAGTGCTGCGTAATACTCCATTGTGTGTAAATGCCACATTTTTTTTTTTATCCATTCATCTACTAAAGGGCATCTAGGTGGGTTCCACAGTCTAGCTATTGTGAATTGTGCTGCTGTGCACACTGATGTGGCAGTATCCCTATAGTACGCTCTTTTAAGGTCTTCAGGGAATATTCCGAGAAGGGCTATAGCTGGGTCAAATGGTGGTTCCATTCCCAGCTTTCCCAGGAATCTCCATATTGCTTTCCAAATTGACCGCACCAATTTGCAGTCCCACCAGCAATGTACAAGTGTACCCTTTTCCCCACATCCTCGCCAGTTCTTATTGTTGTTTGACTTCATAATGGATGCCAATCTTACTGGAGTGAGGTGATATCTCAGGGTGGTTTTGATTTGCATTTCTCTGACTGCTAGAGATGGTGAGCATTTATTCATGTACTTGTTGATTGATTGTATGTCCTCCTCTGAGAAGTGTCTGTTCAGGTCCTTGGCCCATTTGTTGATTGGGTTATTTGTTATCTTATGGTTTAATTTTTTGAGTTCTTTGTATACTCTGGATATTAGGGCTCTATCTGAAGTGTGAGGAGTAAAAATTTGTTCCCAGGATGTAGGCTCCCTATTTACCTCTCTTATTGTTTCTCTTGCTGAGGGGAAAAAAAAAAAAAGAAGAAAAAAACTTTTTAGTTTAAGTCAGTCCCATTTGTTGATTCTTGTTATTAACTCTTGTGCTATGGATGTCCTATTAAGGAATTTGGAGCCCGGCACCACAATATGTGGATCGGAGCCAACTTTTTCTTCTATGAGATGCAGAGTCTCTGATTTGATATCAAGCTCTTTGATCCATTTTGTGTTAACTTTTGTGCATGGCGAGAGAAAGGGATTCAGTTTCATTTTGTTGTATATGGATTTCCAGTTTTCCCAGCACCATTTGTTGAAGACGCTATCCTTCCTCCATTGCATGCTTTTAGCCCCTTTATCAAATATAAGAAAGTTGTAATTTTGTGGATTGGTCTCTGTGTCCTCTATTCTGTACCATTGGTTCACCCGCCTGTTTTGGTACCAGTACCATGCTGTTTTGGTTACTCTTGCTCTGTAGTACAGTTTGAAATCTGGTATCGCTATACCGCCAGATTCACACTTCCTGCTTAGAATTGCTTTTGCTAATATTTCTCAGACACCTGTAGTTTCTAAAACCACTAAGAGGATTTTTATCAAAATTAATTTTGTTAATTTTTTTATTATATTATATAGTTAATATTAAATGATTTAATCTATATTAAATGTTATTTAAATTGACTTTGTTAAATTGTATTAATTTAAATGAAATTTAATGAACTTTTAAATATAAATCAATCTAAAATTTAATCAAAATTAATTTAAAAAATCAATTAAGAAAATAAATTTAAATCAAACAATAGTATTAATAAAATAAATTTAAACAATATTAATTAATAAAATAAATTTAAATTAGATCAATTTATTAAATGATAATATAATTTATATTTAAAAATTTATTAAATTTTATTTGAATTAATTTTAATAAAAATATTCTGAATGGTTTTAGAAACTACAGGTGTTAGAGAAGTATGTGCTATGCAATCTGCTTTTGCTCTTCTCTGATTTCACCTACTTAAGCTAGAAACTTTTGATTGTCTTTTACCTTAATTTACGAAAAGGTTGAAACTACTCCTTTTTTAAAGCCTTTCATCTTTCAAAAACTGATGTTAGCTTCTTTCTCTCCCCCAATTTTTTTGATCAAATGTTTTAAAAAATGTGTTGAGAGGCATTATTGTAGAGCCCCCAAAGTATGTAGATAAACAGTCCAGATATTTAATGAAATATTCTTACTAAGTAACTTTTCCATTGGCAATGGATCATGTGATTCCACTTTGGGGTTGACTCATAAAAATACTCTTACTTCTGGACATATTTAACATCTGGAAAACTGAATTAATGTGAGGTGACTTTTCTATAGAAATGGAAATAAGTAAAATGGATAGGGGTCATAGTATTTGGATTAAAAGTATCTTAGAATTTATCCACTAAGCTTCATGATAAGGCCCTCTGCACTGGAATTTTCTTTTAGTACTTGTACCAGGTTATTTGGGATAAACTAAATATTCTCAACATTTTGCAACATCATATTTGGTTTTCTTCTTCTCTAAATCTGAGATCTCCTTCAGGTGGTTTGGATTTTTCATCTTTCCTGTTATTTAAATGTATCATTTTTATCTTAATGCCATTAAATTTAACAAATATAATCATTTAAAAAAAAGAGTTTAGAGCTAATGGTTCACTAATGCTGCTCTGTACAGTTGCTTACAAAAGTACATCAGAATTGAAGACTGGTGATGATTACCTGCTACACTGGAGCAAAATTTTATAAACAAAAAGTGCTACAGCAAACAAAACAAAATTTTTAGAAAGAGCTATAGCAAAAAAAAAAAAAAAAAAAACCTAGTATCTATATACATATATATATATATCAGCTTTTTTTCTTTCTCTTTTTGTCTACAAATACAGAGTTCTTTTGCAAAAGGCCATGCTGTAAAACATCAAAAAGGGTTATGGCTTCTTTAAAGTGCTAAATATTTAGAAAATCCTAGAGTACAAGTCTGGCACTGTTGTCCGGGGACACTGGCAGTGGTGTGAAGGTGGGCTTGAAATCTGCGATGGGTTTAAAAAGAGGATGCCCAGGTCATATTATTTTATTTATTTATTTGTTTGTGTGTGTGTGTGTGTGTGTGTGTGTGTGTGTGTGTGTGTTTTATTCAGATTTGTGAGTTCTTTCTATGCCCTAGAGATTAGTGCTCTATCTGATGTGTGATGGGGCAAAAATTTTCTCCCAAGATGTAGGATCTCTATTCACCTCCCAGATTGTTTGTTTTGTGGAGAAGAAACTTTTTTAGTTTGAATCTATCTCATTTATTGATACTTGATTTTAATTCTTGTGCTCTAGGAGTCTTATTAAGGAATTTTGGGACTAATCCCATATGATTGGAATTAGGGCCTACTTTTTCTTCTGTTACATGCAAGCTCTCTGGTTTTATTCCTAGGTCCTTGATTCATTTGAGTGGAGTTTTGTGCATGGTGAGAGCTAGGGGTTTAATTGCACCTCACTCCAGTTAGAATGTCAGCGATTTTTGAAAATGGCAGCTATGATGAAGACAACAACGATAAGTGTTGGTGAGGATTTCAGGAAAAATGTACACTCCTACACTGTCGGTGGGACTGTAGATTGGTGGAGCCAATATGGAGAGCAGTTTGGAGATTCCTTGGAAATTTGGGAATAGAACCACCATTTGACCTAGCTATCCCTCTTTTTGATCTATACCCAAAGGACTTAAAAACTGCATACTACAGGGACACAGCCACATCAATGTTTATAGCAGCAAAATTCACATTAGCTAAATTGTGGAAACAACTTAGTAGATGAATGCATAAAAAAATGTGGCATTTATACACAATTAATATTACTCAGATACTTACCCTCTCGCTCAGTCCAGGAGACGCTAGTGCCCTTCACTACCTCTGTCAGAGCCTGGTTCCGACAGCTGGTGCCTCGGAGAGGACAGGCTGATCCTGCCTGCCTCCCATGTACCCTTTGTCACAGGGAGCGACATTAATGTGAGACCAAATAAAATCCAGTCATAGACATTAATAGAATATCTCAAAAAAGTATTTAATAAAAAGGCTAGCAAATACAGGGTCTTTAATGAAACTTTAATAAAATTTATGAGACGAGGAAACTGAAAGCACAATATTTTCTTAGGAACTTTTCTGTTTGGTGTTATTCTTTACAATATAGAAGCTTTTCCTAAGAATGCAGGGAGTATGAAATTTCTAAGGCTATCTTGCTGTTTTCTCCATTAAACCCCTTGTCTTAAAAAGAATCTTGAATCTATATTAATCTTTGTAATTTTCTGAGTACCCGTATAACATATTTTTCTCAAGAATGCAGTGAGGTCGCTGTTTCCAAGAGCTCTTCAATTCTGAAATATAAGAAGTGTGTTTCCAGGCATTGAAACCCAAAGGCTCACCTAGACACAATGGAGTGAGCCGAATATATAAAAATCTCTCATGACAAATCTGAACTCTGCTTTTCCCAACCATGTGAAGTCTACTGGAATAAGATTCCAAGTAATTTGGCAGGTCGAAGCAAAATATATACTTTGATATTCTTCTCAGGAGTAACAACTGATGGCATCTTAATTTTGGTAAAATAATGTAAATGTTAAGGTGAAATTTAGAAATAAGAAAGGAAAAGCTGATATGTGTGTAGCTACTAGGTGTTTTTCTTCCTTTTTTTATTTTTGTAAAGTAAAACAAAAGATAAACCAAAAGGTTCTAGCTTAAGTTAGGTAAAATCAAAGAGGAGAAAAAAGAAGAAAATATAGCTAATACTTCACTGCCACCTGTAATTTCCAAAACAACTAAGAGCATTATTATTAAAATTAAAATTAAATAATTCAACCTATATTATGTTAAATTTACTTTATTAAATTGTATTAATTTAAATAAAATTTAATGAGTTTTCAAATATAAATCATACTATAATTTAATATAAGTTAATAAACAATATCAATTAATAAAATAAATTTAAATCAAACCATAGTATTAATAAAAGAAATTTAAATAATACTACTAATAAAATTGATTTAAATTAGGTTAATTTATATTAAATGATATAATTTATATTTAAAAATATATTAAATTTTGTTTAAATTAATTTTAACAAAAATGTTCTGAATGGTTTTAGAAACTACAGGTGTCAGAGAAGTATGTGCTATGCAATCTGCTTTTTCTCTTCTCTGATTTCACCTACTTAAGCTGGAAACTTTTGATTCATCTTTTACCTTAATTTATCAAAAGGTTATAACTACTCCTATTTTAAAGCTTTTCATCTTTCAAAAACTGTTGTTAGCTTATTTCTCTCCCCAACTTGTTTTGATCAAATGTTTTATAAAATGTGTTTATGAGAATTATTGTAGAGCCCCCAATAGTATGTAGATAAGCAGTCCAGATATTTAATGATACATTCTTACTAATTAACTTTTCCATTGGCAATGGATCCTGTGGTCCCACTTCGGGGTTGACTCATAAAAATACTCTTCCTTCTGGACATATTTATCATCTGGAAAACTGAATTAATGTGAAGTGACTTTCGTATAGAAATGGAAATAAGCAAAATGGATAGGGGTCATAGAATTTGGATTCAAAGCATCTTAGAATTTATCCACTAAGCTTCATGTTTAGGTCCTCCCCATTGGAATTTTCGCGTGGTAGTTGTACAATGTTATCTTGGATAAACTAAATATTCTCAACTTTTTGCAACATTATGTTTGGTTTTCATGTACTCTAAATCTGAGACATCCTTCTTATGGGTTGGATTTTTCTTGTTTCCTGTAATTACATGTATCGTTTTTACCTTAATGCCATTAAATTTAAGAAATATTATTATTGTTTTAAAAAAAAGAGGTTGGAACTAGTGGTTCAAGAAGGCTGCTCTGTACAGTTGCTCCCAAAAGTACATCAGAATTGATAACTGGTGATGATTATCTGCTGCATTGGAACAAAATTCTAGAAACAAAAAGTGCTACAAAAAACAAAACAAATTTTTTAAAAAGTACTATAGCAAAAAATCACAACAACAACAACTGAAAAAATAAAATAAAATACCTAGTAGCTATACACTTACATATACCAGCTTTTTTGCTTTCTCTCTTTGTCTACAAACACATGAGTACTTTTTCAAAAGGCCATGCTGTAAAACGTAAAAAAGGGTTATGGCTTCTTTCAAATGCTAAATATTTAGAAGATCCTGGAGTACAACTCTGGCACTATTGTCCAGGGACACTGGCAGTGGTGTAAAGGTGGGCATGAAATCTGCAGTGGGTTTAACAAGAGGATGCCCAGGTCCACCAAGTCCAACTCCAGCTAGGTTACTAAGAGGCACAGCTGCAGAACGTGGAACCAAAACAACTCATCCACTTACTGACACCACCGTGATCTTTATTCAACAGCTGCTCCATTTCGTCCTGTGGAATGTCCAGGATGCTCCCCGTCAACTGCAATACTTCACGACGTTTGTCCTTTGGTGTCTGGAAATGACCAATAAAAAGGTTTCGCATGAGGACTTTGTCCACTTTTCCTTCTGCGCTGTTGACCAAAGTCGACAATTTCTGTTGTGCATGGTCCAACATTTCTTTTCGGAGCTCGTTTTGTTTTTTCAGTTCTTCCATCTGTTCTTCCTTGAGATCTAAGTCTTCTCTCAGTCTGGAAGCAGAATCCAACAGAGCATTTGCTTCATCCAAACGTTCCTGCAGTGATGATACTTCTCCTTCCAGCTTTTCGGCCTTGTTCTTCCATTCAGCTATTGACTGTTTTTCTTTGTCTTCTGCAGCCAAAATTTGCTGGGTGTAAGACTCTTCTGATTCCAAGAGATGGCTGCGTAGCCTTTCTAGCTCCCGGTTTAGGCGTAATTCTTGGTCCCGTAAGTGTTGAACCTCTTTTTCTCTTAGGATTTTTACTTTGGTCTCTTGAAAAATATCAGAATTCAATGTCTGAGCATCTCCTTTCTCTCCAGGCAACTGGGCTTTTAGTTCTTCAATAGTCTTCTGCAAGTTCTTAATTTCCTCCTCTTTTTCTAAAATTAACTGGCTATGCGCAGCATTCATCTGCTCATATTTGTACTTAAATTCATCCATTTCCTCCTTCTGCTCCTGTAAAGACTGAAGTAGTTGCATTTTACGCTGGTTCTGGTTTTCAATGATATTCAGATGGTCTTGAATTTCATCTTCCAGATGATTTTTGACTATATTCAGTTGAGATACCTCCAATTCTAGTTCTGTGACAGCATCAAGAGCTGTCGGCTCAGCCACTGGTACAGCTTGATTGTGCTGTTCCCCAAGTATTTCCAATTCTACTCGCAGATAGTTGTTTTCTGCTCTCATGTAGGTAAGACTTCTGTCCTTTCTTTCCATGGATTGCCTTAAAGTTTCATTTTCTCCTAAAGCCTGAGAACACTTATCTAAATCCTTTTGTAGTTGTGAACTTTTTTCTTCGAGTTTTTCAATAAAAACTTCTTTCTCATTTATGACTTGTATCAATCGCTCCTGTTCGTCTACATAAGATGCCAAAATTTCATCAGTTTCTTTTTCATCAGCAGTCATTTGCTCAATATTCTTTTTGAGTCCTGCTATTTCAAAGTCCTTCTCTTGGCTGAGTTGAACTGCACATTCGTGTTTCAGCTTTAAGGCAGAGGTATCCAAATTATGTGCATTGGAGAGTTCCTGAATAGTCTGCCTGTGATTATTTGCTTCTTCCAACAGTCTTTTTTCTGCCTGGTGCAGTTTGGCTTCAATCTCTTCTTTGTCTCTTTTGAGAGTCTCCGTGATAGTGTCTTTTTCTTGAGAGATTTGATTGTAAGCAGCAATAGATTCTTCCAACTTACGCCTTACATCGTCACGTGCTAAAATCAACATTTCATTTTCCGTTTTGAGTTCAACAGCAACTTTCTTTAAATTTTCATTGAGCTGTTCCTCTTCAGAAAGATTTTGCCTTAAGTTGCTAACTTCAGCTTCTCGTTCTTTAAGCATGTCATCCTTACAATGACTGTTAGAGTCTTCATTCAGAGAAGTGCGATACTTGCTCTTAAATCCAGACAGCTCATCTTCAAGTTGTCTAATGTGATCCTTAAGCCCAAGGTTTTCCTGCTGGATGTTTAAACTATTTTTTTGTGACTGATTTAGCTGATCTACTAAATCTTCTACTTTACCTTCAAGCTTCTGCTTAGTTAAATGCAAATCACTGAGGCTCTGTGCGTTCTCAGTTAACTTCTCCTTCTGCACATGCAACTCTTGGGATATGTTCATTTGATCATCCTCAAGTTGATGAACTCTCTTTTTTTCATCATCTAGATCTTGTTCCAACTTCTTGATGACAAGGTCTCCTTCATTTTGTTGTTTTGATAGCTCCTCTTGTATCAAAATCATGTGCTTTGTAGCTTCCTGATTCTGATGATCCAGTTCTTCTAACTCAGCTATCAGCATTTTCTTTTCATTGATAGTCTGATTCAGTTCTTCCTCCTTTGCCTTCAAGTGAAGTTTTAAGTCTAGTAATTGTACATTCAAATTCATGTCTGTTGAAGCTCTGTTTTTCATGACTTGGTAGTCACAGCTCAATTTTGACAGTGACATCTGAAGTTCCTCTTTTTCTTGACTCAATGATGCCTTCTCTTTTTCTAAAGCTTCAGCATGCATTTTAAGTTTCAGATGGTCTTCAGCAAGACGGTTATCCTGGTTTAAACCATTTAGTCTCACGATTTCCTTCTCCGCATCAGCCAGGGCTTGTTGAAGCCTGAACACTTCTTCCACTGCTGAGCTCTGAGGAAGGATTTTTCCCTTTTCTGCCACAGTAGAACTCTGCTCCCAAACTGAAATTTCATGCTGATGATCATATATGTCTGGGCTTTGGTTTGGTTGAAGAGTCTTGATAGTATTTTGTACTTTGCAGATTTCACTTGAGTCAGAATGGTGTGTTCCCTGAGCCTCAGCAATCTGCCTCGAGTGGCCAACTTCAGATTCATGTTTTGCAGCTTCAGTTGATAATCTGTTTGTTTCTTGTCGTGATGAGATTATGTCACTAGAGTCCATGTCGTCATCACGAAAGGCTGAAAAATGACTACTGATCAGGGAACCGAACGGAGCCGGTGCAGTTGTTGTTGGCACACCACAAGCTCCCGAGTGTACTGATTGAGCGGCTGCCTGTAGTTGGAACATTTGATCTTGCAGTACAATCTGTCCTGCTTTAAGATGGCTGATCTCTACCTCTTTCTGTTGCAGTTGATTTTGGTAACTTACAGACTGATGGTTTATTTGTAGCTCTGATGCTTCATGCTTTTCTTCCAGGTCAGTACAATACTCTTTCAGTCTTTCATTCTCACATCTTAGTGTGGAATCAGTAGTTTCCATTTCCTTTCTCCAACAATGATGTAAAGCTGCTTCTGGGTCTCCTAAGTCACCCAGAAGCATTTCCCTGGCGAAGCTGGAGCTATGGCCGGTGAGGAAAGCCAAGCTGCTCCCCACCTGACCCAAGAAGTGGCCCAAGCCTGAGCCCAGGCCTCCAAACCAGGACCACATCGTGGCCACTTCAGTGATCCATCGGACCAGCTCTGAAAAGCGCGTCCATCACCATCCACTTCTGTGCCCCGAACGTCCTCGGGCGTTGCCGGGGTCAATTATGACCCAAGCGCTCAGAATTCCTCAGAGCGCGGGGTTCCTGGGGCTCCACCAACACTAATCATCCCTTCCTGCCTGTAAACTCAGAAGCCTGTCCTGCGCTTTGACCAGGGGCTGGCATCCAGTAGCACACACTCACCCCCTGCAGGGCCTCTGCTTCTTCCCTGCACTTGCCTGTCAGCTATTGGCTCACAGGATTGGGCAGGGTTGGCTGGGAGGAGCTAGAGATCCAGGAAAGTGTTCTAGTTTGAGTCCCAAGGCAGTGTGCTGTGGAGCCAGGAAGAATCAATGTTGTAGATGAAATCCAAAGGTAGTTCACTGGACAGTTCCCTCTTGTCTGGGAGAGGTGGGCTTTTTGTCCCATTCAGTTGCACTCGGTTGACGAGGTGAGGTCTCTCTCCATTACAGAATGGAATCTATTTAACTAAAAGTCCCCGATTCAAAAGTAAATCTCACCCCATAACACCAGCACAGACACACCCAGAATAAAAGTTGGCCAAGTGTCTGGGCATCGTAGCCCGGACGAGTTAACATGTAAAATTAACCATCACAAAGTCTTAATCATTCTCAGAATTCAAATTATAATATGGATTAAATGTCACTAAAGAACCATCTTTACCCTTTCCAAAAATAAATTTTTGCTGTTAATCTATAAATTTTCGAGTTCATTTTAATATTATTTGGTCCTTGTTAATTCTGATTGAGTTTATTGAAGTGCTCAAAAATTCCACTTAAATTTCACTTAAGAAAATTTGTTTTAGAGCCAACAGGTTGATGTTCACTTAACCTATTGTTGTTTATCAATGCCAAATATCATCCAGGTTTAAACAGTACAGAGTGAAATAAAAAGTCGAGAAATTTTCTACGATGGAGTAACAATCCTAAATTTAATTCCCACACCTCTAAGGATCAGAAGGAGTTAAGATAAGGCCCTGGTTTCCAAGGTGTTTAAATTCCAACAAGTTAATGAGGAGGCAGTTTTGTAGAGTTGGGGACAAAGCAAAGAGATGAAGCACATGGGCTGTAACAGACATACCAGTTGGGACCAAAGCAATTTTGGAGCTAAACTGACGGAATGCATTTAGAAAACCTCTCTCCCAAGCATGAGTTGAACAGTAAATGAGAACATAGTGTGTAGTTCTCACCTGATGGCTGGTGCAGAGAAAGTGGCCAACAAATAGAGCCTGCTGCCACTTTGTTCATATTTGCTTTTTGTTTTGTTTAGGATCATTTTCCTCATTACCCTTTAGAAGGGGTTTGGGTTTGCTCCCATTACTCTCTTCCCAGAGCCCATATTCAGGAGACTCTTTTCCTTGAGCTGTTCTTTCTATATGTCTGTTCAGGGAACAAAACCTCAAGGTGGCAGAAATAAAATTCAAAAAAAGGCAGAATTTTTGGAAAATTAATGGTTAAGTAGATTCTAAGGATTATATTAATCACCTCATAATGTCTCTTGCCTTCAAGATAGAGCAAGTAGACATAATTACTCAGATTGGTATCAGAAACTAGTGACTGCATTTGTGTGCTGTGCCAGAAAAGGAAATCTTCTTGGTCCTTCTTATTCATCTCCAAATCTGAGAGAGAAATCAGGCCTGTGTTAGTCAATCTCTCCTCATAAAAGACTAATATAAAAATTTAAGCCCCTTTTAGCATCTGCTGAAGTGCGAATCCACGCTGTACCCCAGCTGTGTCTACTGTTGAAGAAGGCATCAACAATACCAAGTGTCCTTTTCTCCCTTTAGACCATTCCTCCTGTGTGTGTGTGTGTGTGTGTGTGTGTGTGTTAGAAGACTTTTTCATCACTTTGACAACATACCTGAGAAAATTAAATGAGTAAATATTTATTTTGGTTCAATTTCAGGCTCCATTGCTGTGGCCTGAAGTGAGGCAGATTACCATGGCAGAGAGCCTGGCTTCAAAACAGAGCTGCTCAACTCATGGAGATCAGGGGATCAACTCATGGAGATCACGGAGATCAGGTGAGGGGAAGAGAGGACTGAGGAATATGATGTACCCTTCCAGGGAATCAACTCCAATGACCTACCCTCCAACTAGGCCCTACCGCCCACAGTTTTTACCAACTCCCAATAGTCCTGTCCAATCGTGAACCCATCAGTGGATTGATCCACAGATGAGGTTAGAGCCCAGGATTCAATTCACCTTTCTGTAGAGTCCGTTCTGAATGCTGTTACATTGGGGTCCAAGCTTTCAACACATGACCTTTGGGCAACATTCCAGATCCAAATTATAGCAGGGTGCCTCCTTCTCTTTAGGTGTTCTGTGTTTGTTTATTGTTTTAAATCACAAATAATGATCCTTTTTCAGTGTAAGACCTATCACATTTGGCTTGAATCTGGTTCCAGTGGTTGTTGCTCCTACTGCTGAAAGGCATTTCTGATCACTCAGATTCAGTCTTCTAGCATGGTTCACTCTGACCACAGCTGTTTGTCATTTTATATTTCAATCTGAGAGAGGTACCTACGTACTGTATTCAAAACTGACCATCCAAATAAAAGCATTTCTCTTCTTGTAAATATGTTTGGAATATTCCTGGAAACTATGGGGGATATGGAGGGCAAACCCTGGCTCATTCGCGAACACATGTGACAAAAAGCATCCAATAATCATAAGTATATCCTTATACATGTATTCAGTGCCCCCAAAGTACAAGGTATTGTGGTAGATATTGTGAACAACATAAAGCTGTGTTATATACATTTCCTGCTATGAAGTGCAATTGAATACAGTCAATCAATGGGGAAGATGTTACATAGAGTGATCCTTGAATTATAATGCAAGGTCAGCCATTGATGACTGTGGTGGTGAGGATCGCATATGGGGGAAAAGACTAAGTAAGAAAGAATAAGCCAGAAGTAGAGAGCCCTTAATAATGTGGCTTTGTTAAAACACAGTTGAAGATTAAAATAATGAAAGCTTTTTGAGTCTATAAACATAGGGTGATAAATTCTATGCAAGATATTAAGTTTGTACTTTTTTTTAATTCCTCATAATTCATTCAAACATTTTCTTATAGATTTCAGTAGAATTTTTAAATCTCTTTAATATGGGCCTTGTCTCTTCTTGTTTCTTTTTTTAAATTTCTATTGGTTGCTCAAAACATTACAATGATCTTGACATATCATATTTCATACATTTGATTCAAGTGGGGTATGAATTCTTATTTTTACCACGTGTACAGTTTGCAGGATCACATTGGTTATACATCCGAGTTTATACATACTGCCATACTAGTGTCTGTTATATTCTGCTGCCTTTCCTATTCCCTCCCTATCTCCCCTTCTGTCTCCTCCCCTCCCCTCCCATAATCTCTCTCTACCCCATCTACTGTAATTCATTTCTCTCCTTTTTTCCCCTTTCCCCTCACATCCTCTTATATGTAATTTTGTATAACAATGAGGGTATCCTTCCATTTCCATGAAATTCCCCTTCTCTCTCCCATTCCCTCCCACCTCTTGTCCCTTCTAAATGGTAATCTTCTTTTCATGCTCTTCCAGCCTGCTCTGTTTTGAGTCCCCCCTCCTTATATGAAAGAAGACATTCAGCATTTCTTTTCTAGGGATTGGCTAACTTCACTTAGCATAATCTGCTCTCATGCCATCCATTTCCCTGCAAATGCCATGATTTTGTCATTTTTTAGTGCTGAGTAATATTCCATTGTGTACAAATGCCACATTTTTTTATCCATTCATCTATTGACTGGCGTCTAGGTTGGTTCCACGTTCTAGCTATTGTGAATTGTGCTGCTATGAACATTGATGTAGCTGTATCCCTATAGTGTGCTCTTTTTAGGTCTCTGGGAATAGTCCGAGAAGGGGAATAGCTGGGTCGGATGGTGGTTCCATTCCCAGCTTTCCAAGGAATCTCCATAATGCTTTCCAAATTGGCTGCACCGATTTGCAGTCCCACCGGCAGTGTACAAGTGTACCTTTTCCCCCACATCCTTGCCAGCACGTGTTGTTGTTTGACTTCCTAATGGCTGCCATTCTTACTGGACTGATATGGTATCTTAGAGTGGTTTTAATTTGCATTTCTCTGATTGCTAGAGATGGTGAGCATTTTTTCCGTGTATTTTTTGATTAATTATATATCCTTCTCTGAGAAGTGTCTGTTCAGGTCCTTGGCCCATTTGTTGATTGGGTTATTTGTTTTCTTAATGTTCAGTTTTTGAGTTCTTTGTATACTCTGGATATTAGGGCTCGGCACATTTGTATTTTTAAGAATTGGCATAATCAATGAAATGTTCCGCACACATTTGTAGGAAGATGAACATAACACTCCAGTGACAATACAATAGTAGAAGGATTGATTTGGACTGAAGTTGTTCAGTGAATGATATATTACCCATAAATTTGAATTCTCATTATCATAAAGAAGCAAGGTGAAAATAAGAATTTAAGAGAGTGTTGGGGATATGGCTCAAGTAGCAGCTCGTTCACCTAGCATGCGTGAGGCGTGGGGTTCGATCCTCAGCACTACATAAAAAAATAAATAAAATAAAGATGTTGTGTCCACTAAAGGCTAAATAATAAATATTTTTTAAAACGAATTTAAGATAGTCCATAAATGTTATATACGAACTGTGAAAGTAGATGCTGTCGCATCTAGTGACTTTTATTAGTAGGACAAAGAATTAAATGTAGTTCTGCTGTGTACAAAATGATCACAATAAATCACCAATGTCATTTTTTGAAATGGGAAAATGTTTTTTTATTGGTTATTCAAAACATTACCAAGCTCTTGACATATCATCTTTCATACATTTGATTCAAGTGGGTTATAAACTCCCATTTTTACCCCAAATACAGATTGCAGAATCACATCGGTTACACATCCACGTTTCTACATGATGCCATATTAGTGACTGTTGTATTCTGGTACCTTTCCTATCGCCTACTATCTCCTCTCCCTCCCCTCCCATCTTCTCTCTCTACCCCATCTGCTGTAATTCAATTCTCTCCCTTGTTTTTTTTTTCCCCCTTTTCCCTCACATCCTCTTATATTTAATTTTGTGTAACAATGAGGGTCTCCTTCCATTTCCATGCGATTTCCCTTCTCTCTCCCTTTCCCTCCCACCACTTGTCTCTCTTTAATGTTAATCTTTTCCTCATGCTCTTCCTCCCTGCTCTGTTCTTAGTTGCTCTCCTTATATCAAAGAAGACATTTAGCATTTGTTTTTTAGGGATTGGCTAGATTCACTTAGCATAATCTGCTCTAATGCCATCCATTTCCCTGCAAATTCCATGATTTTGTCATTTCTTAGTGCTGCGTAATACTCCATTGTGTGTAAATGCCACATTTTTTTTTTTTATCCATTCATCTACTAAAGGGCATCTAGGTGGGTTCCACAGTCTAGCTATTGTGAATTGTGCTGCTGTGCACACTGATGTGGCAGTATCCCTATAGTACGCTCTTTTAAGGTCTTCAGGGAATATTCCGAGAAGGGCTATAGCTGGGTGAAATGGTGGTTCCATTCCCAGCTTTCCCAGGAATCTCCATATTGCTTTCCAAATTGACCGCACCAATTTGCAGTCCCACCAGCAATGTACAAGTGTACCCTTTTCCCCACATCCTCGCCAGTTCTTATTGTTGTTTGACTTCATAATGGATGCCAATCTTACTGGAGTGAGGTGATATCTCAGGGTGGTTTTGATTTGCATTTCTCTGACTGCTAGAGATGGTGAGCATTTATTCATGTACTTGTTGATTGATTGTATGTCCTCCTCTGAGAAGTGTCTGTTCAGGTCCTTGGCCCATTTGTTGATTGGGTTATTTGTTATCTTATGGTTTAATTTTTTGAGTTCTTTGTATACTCTGGATATTAGGGCTCTATCTGAAGTGTGAGGAGTAAAAATTTGTTCCCAGGATGTAGGCTCCCTATTTACCTCTCTTATTGTTTCTCTTGCTGAGGGGAAAAAAAAAAAAGAAGAAAAAAACTTTTTAGTTTAAGTCAGTCCCATTTGTTGATTCTTGTTATTAACTCTTGTGCTATGGATGTCCTATTAAGGAATTTGGAGCCCGGCACCACAATATGTGGATCGGAGCCAACTTTTTCTTCTATGAGATGCAGAGTCTCTGATTTGATATCAAGCTCTTTGATCCATTTTGTGTTAACTTTTGTGCATGGCGAGAGAAAGGGATTCAGTTTCATTTTGTTGTATATGGATTTCCAGTTTTCCCAGCACCATTTGTTGAAGACGCTATCCTTCCTCCATTGCATGCTTTTAGCCCCTTTATCAAATATAAGAAAGTTGTAATTTTGTGGATTGGTCTCTGTGTCCTCTATTCTGTACCATTGGTTCACCCGCCTGTTTTGGTACCAGTACCATGCTGTTTTGGTTACTCTTGCTCTGTAGTACAGTTTGAAATCTGGTATCGCTATACCGCCAGATTCACACTTCCTGCTTAGAATTGCTTTTGCTAATATTTCTCAGACACCTGTAGTTTCTAAAACCACTAAGAGGATTTTTATCAAAATTAATTTTGTTAATTTTTTTATTATATTATATAGTTAATATTAAATGATTTAATCTATATTAAATGTTATTTAAATTGACTTTGTTAAATTGTATTAATTTAAATGAAATTTAATGAACTTTTAAATATAAATCAATCTAAAATTTAATCAAAATTAATTTAAAAAATCAATTAAGAAAATAAATTTAAATCAAACAATAGTATTAATAAAATAAATTTAAACAATATTAATTAATAAAATAAATTTAAATTAGATCAATTTATTAAATGATAATATAATTTATATTTAAAAATTTATTAAATTTTATTTGAATTAATTTTAATAAAAATATTCTGAATGGTTTTAGAAACTACAGGTGTTAGAGAAGTATGTGCTATGCAATCTGCTTTTGCTCTTCTCTGATTTCACCTACTTAAGCTAGAAACTTTTGATTGTCTTTTACCTTAATTTACGAAAAGGTTGAAACTACTCCTTTTTTAAAGCCTTTCATCTTTCAAAAACTGATGTTAGCTTCTTTCTCTCCCCCAATTTTTTTGATCAAATGTTTTAAAAAATGTGTTGAGAGGCATTATTGTAGAGCCCCCAAAGTATGTAGATAAACAGTCCAGATATTTAATGAAATATTCTTACTAAGTAACTTTTCCATTGGCAATGGATCATGTGATTCCACTTTGGGGTTGACTCATAAAAATACTCTTACTTCTGGACATATTTAACATCTGGAAAACTGAATTAATGTGAGGTGACTTTTCTATAGAAATGGAAATAAGTAAAATGGATAGGGGTCATAGTATTTGGATTAAAAGTATCTTAGAATTTATCCACTAAGCTTCATGATAAGGCCCTCTGCACTGGAATTTTCTTTTAGTACTTGTACCAGGTTATTTGGGATAAACTAAATATTCTCAACATTTTGCAACATCATATTTGGTTTTCTTCTTCTCTAAATCTGAGATCTCCTTCAGGTGGTTTGGATTTTTCATCTTTCCTGTTATTTAAATGTATCATTTTTATCTTAATGCCATTAAATTTAACAAATATAATCATTTAAAAAAAAAGAGTTTAGAGCTAATGGTTCACTAATGCTGCTCTGTACAGTTGCTTACAAAAGTACATCAGAATTGAAGACTGGTGATGATTACCTGCTACACTGGAGCAAAATTTTATAAACAAAAAGTGCTACAGCAAACAAAACAAAATTTTTAGAAAGAGCTATAGCAAAAAAAAAAAAAAAAAAAACCTAGTATCTCTATACATATATATATATATCAGCTTTTTTTCTTTCTCTTTTTGTCTACAAATACAGAGTTCTTTTGCAAAAGGCCATGCTGTAAAACATCAAAAAGGGTTATGGCTTCTTTAAAGTGCTAAATATTTAGAAGATTCTAGAGTACAAGTCTGGCACTGTTGTCCGGGGACACTGGCAGTGGTGTGAAGGTGGGCTTGAAATCTGCGATGGGTTTAAAAAGAGGATGCCCAGGTCATATTATTTTATTTATTTATTTGTTTGTGTGTGTGTGTGTGTGTGTGTGTGTGTGTGTGTTATTCAGATTTGTGAGTTCTTTCTATGCCCTAGAGATTAGTGCTCTATCTGATGTGTGATGGGGCAAAAATTTTCTCCCAAGATGTAGGATCTCTATTCACCTCCCAGATTGTTTGTTTTGTGGAGAAGAAACTTTTTTAGTTTGAATCTATCTCATTTATTGATACTTGATTTTAATTCTTGTGCTCTAGGAGTCTTATTAAGGAATTTTGGGACTAATCCCATATGATTGGAATTAGGGCCTACTTTTTCTTCTGTTACATGCAAGCTCTCTGGTTTTATTCCTAGGTCCTTGATTCATTTGAGTGGAGTTTTGTGCATGGTGAGAGCTAGGGGTTTAATTGCACCTCACTCCAGTTAGAATGTCAGCGATTTTTGAAAATGGCAGCTATGATGAAGACAACAACGATAAGTGTTGGTGAGGATTTCAGGAAAAATGTACACTCCTACACTGTCGGTGGGACTGTAGATTGGTGGAGCCAATATGGAGAGCAGTTTGGAGATTCCTTGGAAATTTGGGAATAGAACCACCATTTGACCTAGCTATCCCTCTTTTTGATCTATACCCAAAGGACTTAAAAACTGCATACTACAGGGACACAGCCACATCAATGTTTATAGCAGCAAAATTCACATTAGCTAAATTGTGGAAACAACTTAGTAGATGAATGCATAAAAAAATGTGGCATTTATACACAATTAATATTACTCAGATACTTACCCTCTCGCTCAGTCCAGGAGACGCTAGTGCCCTTCACTACCTCTGTCAGAGCCTGGTTCCGACAGCTGGTGCCTCGGAGAGGACAGGCTGATCCTGCCTGCCTCCCATGTACCCTTTGTCACAGGGAGCGACATTAATGTGAGACCAAATAAAATCCAGTCATAGACATTAATAGAATATCTCAAAAAAGTATTTAATAAAAAGGCTAGCAAATACAGGGTCTTTAATGAAACTTTAATAAAATTTATGAGACGAGGAAACTGAAAGCACAATATTTTCTTAGGAACTTTTCTGTTTGGTGTTATTCTTTACAATATAGAAGCTTTTCCTAAGAATGCAGGGAGTATGAAATTTCTAAGGCTATCTTGCTGTTTTCTCCATTAAACCCCTTGTCTTAAAAAGAATCTTGAATCTATATTAATCTTTGTAATTTTCTGAGTACCCGTATAACATATTTTTCTCAAGAATGCAGTGAGGTCGCTGTTTCCAAGAGCTCTTCAATTCTGAAATATAAGAAGTGTGTTTCCAGGCATTGAAACCCAAAGGCTCACCTAGACACAATGGAGTGAGCCGAATATATAAAAATCTCTCATGACAAATCTGAACTCTGCTTTTCCCAACCATGTGAAGTCTACTGGAATAAGATTCCAAGTAATTTGGCAGGTCGAAGCAAAATATATACTTTGATATTCTTCTCAGGAGTAACAACTGATGGCATCTTAATTTTGGTAAAATAATGTAAATGTTAAGGTGAAATTTAGAAATAAGAAAGGAAAAGCTGATATGTGTGTAGCTACTAGGTGTTTTTCTTCCTTTTTTTATTTTTGTAAAGTAAAACAAAAGATAAACCAAAAGGTTCTAGCTTAAGTTAGGTAAAATCAAAGAGGAGAAAAAAGAAGATAATATAGCTAATACTTCACTGCCACCTGTAATTTCCAAAACAACTAAGAGCATTATTATTAAAATTAAAATTAAATAATTCAACCTATATTATGTTAAATTTACTTTATTAAATTGTATTAATTTAAATAAAATTTAATGAGTTTTCAAATATAAATCATACTATAATTTAATATAAGTTAATAAACAATATCAATTAATAAAATAAATTTAAATCAAACCATAGTATTAATAAAAGAAATTTAAATAATACTACTAATAAAATTGATTTAAATTAGGTTAATTTATATTAAATGATATAATTTATATTTAAAAATATATTAAATTTTGTTTAAATTAATTTTAACAAAAATGTTCTGAATGGTTTTAGAAACTACAGGTGTCAGAGAAGTATGTGCTATGCAATCTGCTTTTTCTCTTCTCTGATTTCACCTACTTAAGCTGGAAACTTTTGATTCATCTTTTACCTTAATTTATCAAAAGGTTATAACTACTCCTATTTTAAAGCTTTTCATCTTTCAAAAACTGTTGTTAGCTTATTTCTCTCCCCAACTTGTTTTGATCAAATGTTTTATAAAATGTGTTTATGAGAATTATTGTAGAGCCCCCAATAGTATGTAGATAAGCAGTCCAGATATTTAATGATACATTCTTACTAATTAACTTTTCCATTGGCAGTGGATCCTGTGGTCCCACTTCGGGGTTGACTCATAAAAATACTCTTCCTTCTGGACATATTTATCATCTGGAAAACTGAATTAATGTGAAGTGACTTTCGTATAGAAATGGAAATAAGCAAAATGGATAGGGGTCATAGAATTTGGATTCAAAGCATCTTAGAATTTATCCACTAAGCTTCATGTTTAGGTCCTCCCCATTGGAATTTTCGCGTGGTAGTTGTACAATGTTATCTTGGATAAACTAAATATTCTCAACTTTTTGCAACATTATGTTTGGTTTTCATGTACTCTAAATCTGAGACATCCTTCTTATGGGTTGGATTTTTCTTGTTTCCTGTAATTACATGTATCGTTTTTACCTTAATGCCATTAAATTTAAGAAATATTATTATTGTTTTAAGGTTGGAACTAGTGGTTCAAGAAGGCTGCTCTGTACAGTTGCTCCCAAAAGTACATCAGAATTGATAACTGGTGATGATTATCTGCTGCATTGGAACAAAATTCTAGAAACAAAAAGTGCTACAAAAAACAAAACAAATTTTTTAAAAAGTACTATAGCAAAAAATCACAACAACAACAACTGAAAAAATAAAATAAAATACCTAGTAGCTATACACTTACATATACCAGCTTTTTTGCTTTCTCTCTTTGTCTACAAACACATGAGTACTTTTTCAAAAGGCCATGCTGTAAAACGTAAAAAAGGGTTATGGCTTCTTTCAAATGCTAAATATTTAGAAGATCCTGGAGTACAACTCTGGCACTATTGTCCAGGGACACTGGCAGTGGTGTAAAGGTGGGCATGAAATCTGCAGTGGGTTTAACAAGAGGATGCCCAGGTCCACCAAGTCCAACTCCAGCTAGGTTACTAAGAGGCACAGCTGCAGAACGTGGAACCAAAACAACTCATCCACTTACTGACACCACCGTGATCTTTATTCAACAGCTGCTCCATTTCGTCCTGTGGAATGTCCAGGATGCTCCCCGTCAACTGCAATACTTCACGACGTTTGTCCTTTGGTGTCTGGAAATGACCAATAAAAAGGTTTCGCATGAGGACTTTGTCCACTTTTCCTTCTGCGCTGTTGACCAAAGTCGACAATTTCTGTTGTGCATGGTCCAACATTTCTTTTCGGAGCTCGTTTTGTTTTTTCAGTTCTTCCATCTGTTCTTCCTTGAGATCTAAGTCTTCTCTCAGTCTGGAAGCAGAATCCAACAGAGCATTTGCTTCATCCAAACGTTCCTGCAGTGATGATACTTCTCCTTCCAGCTTTTCGGCCTTGTTCTTCCATTCAGCTATTGACTGTTTTTCTTTGTCTTCTGCAGCCAAAATTTGCTGGGTGTAAGACTCTTCTGATTCCAAGAGATGGCTGCGTAGCCTTTCTAGCTCCCGGTTTAGGCGTAATTCTTGGTCCCGTAAGTGTTGAACCTCTTTTTCTCTTAGGATTTTTACTTTGGTCTCTTGAAAAATATCAGAATTCAATGTCTGAGCATCTCCTTTCTCTCCAGGCAACTGGGCTTTTAGTTCTTCAATAGTCTTCTGCAAGTTCTTAATTTCCTCCTCTTTTTCTAAAATTAACTGGCTATGCGCAGCATTCATCTGCTCATATTTGTACTTAAATTCATCCATTTCCTCCTTCTGCTCCTGTAAAGACTGAAGTAGTTGCATTTTACGCTGGTTCTGGTTTTCAATGATATTCAGATGGTCTTGAATTTCATCTTCCAGATGATTTTTGACTATATTCAGTTGAGATACCTCCAATTCTAGTTCTGTGACAGCATCAAGAGCTGTCGGCTCAGCCACTGGTACAGCTTGATTGTGCTGTTCCCCAAGTATTTCCAATTCTACTCGCAGATAGTTGTTTTCTGCTCTCATGTAGGTAAGACTTCTGTCCTTTCTTTCCATGGATTGCCTTAAAGTTTCATTTTCTCCTAAAGCCTGAGAACACTTATCTAAATCCTTTTGTAGTTGTGAACTTTTTTCTTCGAGTTTTTCAATAAAAACTTCTTTCTCATTTATGACTTGTATCAATCGCTCCTGTTCGTCTACATAAGATGCCAAAATTTCATCAGTTTCTTTTTCATCAGCAGTCATTTGCTCAATATTCTTTTTGAGTCCTGCTATTTCAAAGTCCTTCTCTTGGCTGAGTTGAACTGCACATTCGTGTTTCAGCTTTAAGGCAGAGGTATCCAAATTATGTGCATTGGAGAGTTCCTGAATAGTCTGCCTGTGATTATTTGCTTCTTCCAACAGTCTTTTTTCTGCCTGGTGCAGTTTGGCTTCAATCTCTTCTTTGTCTCTTTTGAGAGTCTCCGTGATAGTGTCTTTTTCTTGAGAGATTTGATTGTAAGCAGCAATAGATTCTTCCAACTTACGCCTTACATCGTCACGTGCTAAAATCAACATTTCATTTTCCGTTTTGAGTTCAACAGCAACTTTCTTTAAATTTTCATTGAGCTGTTCCTCTTCAGAAAGATTTTGCCTTAAGTTGCTAACTTCAGCTTCTCGTTCTTTAAGCATGTCATCCTTACAATGACTGTTAGAGTCTTCATTCAGAGAAGTGCGATACTTGCTCTTAAATCCAGACAGCTCATCTTCAAGTTGTCTAATGTGATCCTTAAGCCCAAGGTTTTCCTGCTGGATGTTTAAACTATTTTTTTGTGACTGATTTAGCTGATCTACTAAATCTTCTACTTTACCTTCAAGCTTCTGCTTAGTTAAATGCAAATCACTGAGGCTCTGTGCGTTCTCAGTTAACTTCTCCTTCTGCACATGCAACTCTTGGGATATGTTCATTTGATCATCCTCAAGTTGATGAACTCTCTTTTTTTCATCATCTAGATCTTGTTCCAACTTCTTGATGACAAGGTCTCCTTCATTTTGTTGTTTTGATAGCTCCTCTTGTATCAAAATCATGTGCTTTGTAGCTTCCTGATTCTGATGATCCAGTTCTTCTAACTCAGCTATCAGCATTTTCTTTTCATTGATAGTCTGATTCAGTTCTTCCTCCTTTGCCTTCAAGTGAAGTTTTAAGTCTAGTAATTGTACATTCAAATTCATGTCTGTTGAAGCTCTGTTTTTCATGACTTGGTAGTCACAGCTCAATTTTGACAGTGACATCTGAAGTTCCTCTTTTTCTTGACTCAATGATGCCTTCTCTTTTTCTAAAGCTTCAGCATGCATTTTAAGTTTCAGATGGTCTTCAGCAAGACGGTTATCCTGGTTTAAACCATTTAGTCTCACGATTTCCTTCTCCGCATCAGCCAGGGCTTGTTGAAGCCTGAACACTTCTTCCACTGCTGAGCTCTGAGGAAGGATTTTTCCCTTTTCTGCCACAGTAGAACTCTGCTCCCAAACTGAAATTTCATGCTGATGATCATATATGTCTGGGCTTTGGTTTGGTTGAAGAGTCTTGATAGTATTTTGTACTTTGCAGATTTCACTTGAGTCAGAATGGTGTGTTCCCTGAGCCTCAGCAATCTGCCTCGAGTGGCCAACTTCAGATTCATGTTTTGCAGCTTCAGTTGATAATCTGTTTGTTTCTTGTCGTGATGAGATTATGTCACTAGAGTCCATGTCGTCATCACGAAAGGCTGAAAAATGACTACTGATCAGGGAACCGAACGGAGCCGGTGCAGTTGTTGTTGGCACACCACAAGCTCCCGAGTGTACTGATTGAGCGGCTGCCTGTAGTTGGAACATTTGATCTTGCAGTACAATCTGTCCTGCTTTAAGATGGCTGATCTCTACCTCTTTCTGTTGCAGTTGATTTTGGTAACTTACAGACTGATGGTTTATTTGTAGCTCTGATGCTTCATGCTTTTCTTCCAGGTCAGTACAATACTCTTTCAGTCTTTCATTCTCACATCTTAGTGTGGAATCAGTAGTTTCCATTTCCTTTCTCCAACAATGATGTAAAGCTGCTTCTGGGTCTCCTAAGTCACCCAGAAGCATTTCCCTGGCGAAGCTGGAGCTATGGCCGGTGAGGAAAGCCAAGCTGCTCCCCACCTGACCCAAGAAGTGGCCCAAGCCTGAGCCCAGGCCTCCAAACCAGGACCACATCGTGGCCACTTCAGTGATCCATCGGACCAGCTCTGAAAAGCGCGTCCATCACCATCCACTTCTGTGCCCCGAACGTCCTCGGGCGTTGCCGGGGTCAATTATGACCCAAGCGCTCAGAATTCCTCAGAGCGCGGGGTTCCTGGGGCTCCACCAACACTAATCATCCCTTCCTGCCTGTAAACTCAGAAGCCTGTCCTGCGCTTTGACCAGGGGCTGGCATCCAGTAGCACACACTCACCCCCTGCAGGGCCTCTGCTTCTTCCCTGCACTTGCCTGTCAGCTATTGGCTCACAGGATTGGGCAGGGTTGGCTGGGAGGAGCTAGAGATCCAGGAAAGTGTTCTAGTTTGAGTCCCAAGGCAGTGTGCTGTGGAGCCAGGAAGAATCAATGTTGTAGATGAAATCCAAAGGTAGTTCACTGGACAGTTCCCTCTTGTCTGGGAGAGGTGGGCTTTTTGTCCCATTCAGTTGCACTCGGTTGACGAGGTGAGGTCTCTCTCCATTACAGAATGGAATCTATTTAACTAAAAGTCCCCGATTCAAAAGTAAATCTCACCCCATAACACCAGCACAGACACACCCAGAATAAAAGTTGGCCAAGTGTCTGGGCATCGTAGCCCGGACAAGTTAACATGTAAAATTAACCATCACAAAGTCTTAATCATTCTCAGAATTCAAATTATAATATGGATTAAATGTCACTAAAGAACCATCTTTACCCTTTCCAAAAATAAATTTTTGCTGTTAATCTATAAATTTTCGAGTTCATTTTAATATTATTTGGTCCTTGTTAATTCTGATTGAGTTTATTGAAGTGCTGAAAAATTCCACTTAAATTTCACTTAAGAAAATTTGTTTTAGAGCCAACAGGTTGATGTTCACTTAACCTATTGTTGTTTATCAATGCCAAATATCATCCAGGTTTAAACAGTACAGAGTGAAATAAAAAGTCGAGAAATTTTCTACGATGGAGTAACAATCCTAAATTTAATTCCCACACCTCTAAGGATCAGAAGGAGTTAAGATAAGGCCCTGGTTTCCAAGGTGTTTAAATTCCAACAAGTTAATGAGGAGGCAGTTTTGTAGAGTTGGGGACAAAGCAAAGAGATGAAGCACATGGGCTGTAACAGACATACCAGTTGGGACCAAAGCAATTTTGGAGCTAAACTGACGGAATGCATTTAGAAAACCTCTCTCCCAAGCATGAGTTGAACAGTAAATGAGAACATAGTGTGTAGTTCTCACCTGATGGCTGGTGCAGAGAAAGTGGCCAACAAATAGAGCCTGCTGCCACTTTGTTCATATTTGCTTTTTGTTTTGTTTAGGATCATTTTCCTCATTACCCTTTAGAAGGGGTTTGGGTTTGCTCCCATTACTCTCTTCCCAGAGCCCATATTCAGGAGACTCTTTTCCTTGAGCTGTTCTTTCTATATGTCTGTTCAGGGAACAAAACCTCAAGGTGGCAGAAATAAAATTCAAAAAAAGGCAGAATTTTTGGAAAATTAATGGTTAAGTAGATTCTAAGGATTATATTAATCACCTCATAATGTCTCTTGCCTTCAAGATAGAGCAAGTAGACATAATTACTCAGATTGGTATCAGAAACTAGTGACTGCATTTGTGTGCTGTGCCAGAAAAGGAAATCTTCTTGGTCCTTCTTATTCATCTCCAAATCTGAGAGAGAAATCAGGCCTGTGTTAGTCAATCTCTCCTCATAAAAGACTAATATAAAAATTTAAGCCCCTTTTAGCATCTGCTGAAGTGCGAATCCACGCTGTACCCCAGCTGTGTCTACTGTTGAAGAAGGCATCAACAATACCAAGTGTCCTTTTCTCCCTTTAGACCATTCCTCCTGTGTGTGTGTGTGTGTGTGTGTGTGTGTGTGTGTTAGAAGACTTTTTCATCACTTTGACAACATACCTGAGAAAATTAAATGAGTAAATATTTATTTTGGTTCAATTTCAGGCTCCATTGCTGTGGCCTGAAGTGAGGCAGATTACCATGGCAGAGAGCCTGGCTTCAAAACAGAGCTGCTCAACTCATGGAGATCAGGGGATCAACTCATGGAGATCACGGAGATCAGGTGAGGGGAAGAGAGGACTGAGGAATATGATGTACCCTTCCAGGGAATCAACTCCAATGACCTACCCTCCAACTAGGCCCTACCGCCCACAGTTTTTACCAACTCCCAATAGTCCTGTCCAATCGTGAACCCATCAGTGGATTGATCCACAGATGAGGTTAGAGCCCAGGATTCAATTCACCTTTCTGTAGAGTCCGTTCTGAATGCTGTTACATTGGGGTCCAAGCTTTCAACACATGACCTTTGGGCAACATTCCAGATCCAAATTATAGCAGGGTGCCTCCTTCTCTTTAGGTGTTCTGTGTTTGTTTATTGTTTTAAATCACAAATAATGATCCTTTTTCAGTGTAAGACCTATCACATTTGGCTTGAATCTGGTTCCAGTGGTTGTTGCTCCTACTGCTGAAAGGCATTTCTGATCACTCAGATTCAGTCTTCTAGCATGGTTCACTCTGACCACAGCTGTTTGTCATTTTATATTTCAATCTGAGAGAGGTACCTACCTACTGTATTCAAAACTGACCATCCAAATAAAAGCATTTCTCTTCTTGTAAATATGTTTGGAATATTCCTGGAAACTATGGGGGATATGGAGGGCAAACCCTGGCTCATTCGCGAACACATGTGACAAAAAGCATCCAATAATCATAAGTATATCCTTATACATGTATTCAGTGCCCCCAAAGTACAAGGTATTGTGGTAGATATTGTGAACAACATAAAGCTGTGTTATATACATTTCCTGCTATGAAGTGCAATTGAATACAGTCAATCAATGGGGAAGATGTTACATAGAGTGATCCTTGAATTATAATGCAAGGTCAGCCATTGATGACTGTGGTGGTGAGGATCGCATATGGGGGAAAAGACTAAGTAAGAAAGAATAAGCCAGAAGTAGAGAGCCCTTAATAATGTGGCTTTGTTAAAACACAGTTGAAGATTAAAATAATGAAAGCTTTTTGAGTCTATAAACATAGGGTGATAAATTCTATGCAAGATATTAAGTTTGTACTTTTTTTTAATTCCTCATAATTCATTCAAACATTTTCTTATAGATTTCAGTAGAATTTTTAAATCTCTTTAATATGGGCCTTGTCTCTTCTTGTTTCTTTTTTTAAATTTCTATTGGTTGCTCAAAACATTACAATGATCTTGACATATCATATTTCATACATTTGATTCAAGTGGGGTATGAATTCTTATTTTTACCACGTGTACAGTTTGCAGGATCACATTGGTTATACATCCGAGTTTATACATACTGCCATACTAGTGTCTGTTATATTCTGCTGCCTTTCCTATTCCCTCCCTATCTCCCCTTCTGTCTCCTCCCCTCCCCTCCCATAATCTCTCTCTACCCCATCTACTGTAATTCATTTCTCTCCTTTTTTCCCCTTTCCCCTCACATCCTCTTATATGTAATTTTGTATAACAATGAGGGTATCCTTCCATTTCCATGAAATTCCCCTTCTCTCTCCCATTCCCTCCCACCTCTTGTCCCTTCTAAATGGTAATCTTCTTTTCATGCTCTTCCAGCCTGCTCTGTTTTGAGTCCCCCCTCCTTATATGAAAGAAGACATTCAGCATTTCTTTTCTAGGGATTGGCTAACTTCACTTAGCATAATCTGCTCTCATGCCATCCATTTCCCTGCAAATGCCATGATTTTGTCATTTTTTAGTGCTGAGTAATATTCCATTGTGTACAAATGCCACATTTTTTTATCCATTCATCTATTGACTGGCGTCTAGGTTGGTTCCACGTTCTAGCTATTGTGAATTGTGCTGCTATGAACATTGATGTAGCTGTATCCCTATAGTGTGCTCTTTTTAGGTCTCTGGGAATAGTCCGAGAAGGGGAATAGCTGGGTCGGATGGTGGTTCCATTCCCAGCTTTCCAAGGAATCTCCATAATGCTTTCCAAATTGGCTGCACCGATTTGCAGTCCCACCGGCAGTGTACAAGTGTACCTTTTCCCCCACATCCTTGCCAGCACGTGTTGTTGTTTGACTTCCTAATGGCTGCCATTCTTACTGGACTGATATGGTATCTTAGAGTGGTTTTAATTTGCATTTCTCTGATTGCTAGAGATGGTGAGCATTTTTTCCGTGTATTTTTTGATTAATTATATATCCTTCTCTGAGAAGTGTCTGTTCAGGTCCTTGGCCCATTTGTTGATTGGGTTATTTGTTTTCTTAATGTTCAGTTTTTGAGTTCTTTGTATACTCTGGATATTAGGGCTCGGCACATTTGTATTTTTAAGAATTGGCATAATCAATGAAATGTTCCGCACACATTTGTAGGAAGATGAACATAACACTCCAGTGACAATACAATAGTAGAAGGATTGATTTGGACTGAAGTTGTTCAGTGAATGATATATTACCCATAAATTTGAATTCTCATTATCATAAAGAAGCAAGGTGAAAATAAGAATTTAAGAGAGTGTTGGGGATATGGCTCAAGTAGCAGCTCGTTCACCTAGCATGCGTGAGGCGTGGGGTTCGATCCTCAGCACTACATAAAAAAATAAATAAAATAAAGATGTTGTGTCCACTAAAGGCTAAATAATAAATATTTTTTAAAACGAATTTAAGATAGTCCATAAATGTTATATACGAACTGTGAAAGTAGATGCTGTCGCATCTAGTGACTTTTATTAGTAGGACAAAGAATTAAATGTAGTTCTGCTGTGTACAAAATGATCACAATAAATCACCAATGTCATTTTTTGAAATGGGAAAATGTTTTTTTATTGGTTATTCAAAACATTACCAAGCTCTTGACATATCATCTTTCATACATTTGATTCAAGTGGGTTATAAACTCCCATTTTTACCCCAAATACAGATTGCAGAATCACATCGGTTACACATCCACGTTTCTACATGATGCCATATTAGTGACTGTTGTATTCTGGTACCTTTCCTATCGCCTACTATCTCCTCTCCCTCCCCTCCCATCTTCTCTCTCTACCCCATCTGCTGTAATTCAATTCTCTCCCTTGTTTTTTTTTTCCCCCTTTTCCCTCACATCCTCTTATATTTAATTTTGTGTAACAATGAGGGTCTCCTTCCATTTCCATGCGATTTCCCTTCTCTCTCCCTTTCCCTCCCACCACTTGTCTCTCTTTAATGTTAATCTTTTCCTCATGCTCTTCCTCCCTGCTCTGTTCTTAGTTGCTCTCCTTATATCAAAGAAGACATTTAGCATTTGTTTTTTAGGGATTGGCTAGATTCACTTAGCATAATCTGCTCTAATGCCATCCATTTCCCTGCAAATTCCATGATTTTGTCATTTCTTAGTGCTGCGTAATACTCCATTGTGTGTAAATGCCACATTTTTTTTTTTTATCCATTCATCTACTAAAGGGCATCTAGGTGGGTTCCACAGTCTAGCTATTGTGAATTGTGCTGCTGTGCACACTGATGTGGCAGTATCCCTATAGTACGCTCTTTTAAGGTCTTCAGGGAATATTCCGAGAAGGGCTATAGCTGGGTGAAATGGTGGTTCCATTCCCAGCTTTCCCAGGAATCTCCATATTGCTTTCCAAATTGACCGCACCAATTTGCAGTCCCACCAGCAATGTACAAGTGTACCCTTTTCCCCACATCCTCGCCAGTTCTTATTGTTGTTTGACTTCATAATGGATGCCAATCTTACTGGAGTGAGGTGATATCTCAGGGTGGTTTTGATTTGCATTTCTCTGACTGCTAGAGATGGTGAGCATTTATTCATGTACTTGTTGATTGATTGTATGTCCTCCTCTGAGAAGTGTCTGTTCAGGTCCTTGGCCCATTTGTTGATTGGGTTATTTGTTATCTTATGGTTTAATTTTTTGAGTTCTTTGTATACTCTGGATATTAGGGCTCTATCTGAAGTGTGAGGAGTAAAAATTTGTTCCCAGGATGTAGGCTCCCTATTTACCTCTCTTATTGTTTCTCTTGCTGAGGGGAAAAAAAAAAAAGAAGAAAAAAACTTTTTAGTTTAAGTCAGTCCCATTTGTTGATTCTTGTTATTAACTCTTGTGCTATGGATGTCCTATTAAGGAATTTGGAGCCCGGCACCACAATATGTGGATCGGAGCCAACTTTTTCTTCTATGAGATGCAGAGTCTCTGATTTGATATCAAGCTCTTTGATCCATTTTGTGTTAACTTTTGTGCATGGCGAGAGAAAGGGATTCAGTTTCATTTTGTTGTATATGGATTTCCAGTTTTCCCAGCACCATTTGTTGAAGACGCTATCCTTCCTCCATTGCATGCTTTTAGCCCCTTTATCAAATATAAGAAAGTTGTAATTTTGTGGATTGGTCTCTGTGTCCTCTATTCTGTACCATTGGTTCACCCGCCTGTTTTGGTACCAGTACCATGCTGTTTTGGTTACTCTTGCTCTGTAGTACAGTTTGAAATCTGGTATCGCTATACTGCCAGATTCACACTTCCTGCTTAGAATTGCTTTTGCTAATATTTCTCAGACACCTGTAGTTTCTAAAACCACTAAGAGGATTTTTATCAAAATTAATTTTGTTAATTTTTTTATTATATTATATAGTTAATATTAAATGATTTAATCTATATTAAATGTTATTTAAATTGACTTTGTTAAATTGTATTAATTTAAATGAAATTTAATGAACTTTTAAATATAAATCAATCTAAAATTTAATCAAAATTAATTTAAAAAATCAATTAAGAAAATAAATTTAAATCAAACAATAGTATTAATAAAATAAATTTAAACAATATTAATTAATAAAATAAATTTAAATTAGATCAATTTATTAAATGATAATATAATTTATATTTAAAAATTTATTAAATTTTATTTGAATTAATTTTAATAAAAATATTCTGAATGGTTTTAGAAACTACAGGTGTTAGAGAAGTATGTGCTATGCAATCTGCTTTTGCTCTTCTCTGATTTCACCTACTTAAGCTAGAAACTTTTGATTGTCTTTTACCTTAATTTACGAAAAGGTTGAAACTACTCCTTTTTTAAAGCCTTTCATCTTTCAAAAACTGATGTTAGCTTCTTTCTCTCCCCCAATTTTTTTGATCAAATGTTTTAAAAAATGTGTTGAGAGGCATTATTGTAGAGCCCCCAAAGTATGTAGATAAACAGTCCAGATATTTAATGAAATATTCTTACTAAGTAACTTTTCCATTGGCAATGGATCATGTGATTCCACTTTGGGGTTGACTCATAAAAATACTCTTACTTCTGGACATATTTAACATCTGGAAAACTGAATTAATGTGAGGTGACTTTTCTATAGAAATGGAAATAAGTAAAATGGATAGGGGTCATAGTATTTGGATTAAAAGTATCTTAGAATTTATCCACTAAGCTTCATGATAAGGCCCTCTGCACTGGAATTTTCTTTTAGTACTTGTACCAGGTTATTTGGGATAAACTAAATATTCTCAACATTTTGCAACATCATATTTGGTTTTCTTCTTCTCTAAATCTGAGATCTCCTTCAGGTGGTTTGGATTTTTCATCTTTCCTGTTATTTAAATGTATCATTTTTATCTTAATGCCATTAAATTTAACAAATATAATCATTTAAAAAAAAGAGTTTAGAGCTAATGGTTCACTAATGCTGCTCTGTACAGTTGCTTACAAAAGTACATCAGAATTGAAGACTGGTGATGATTACCTGCTACACTGGAGCAAAATTTTATAAAGAAAAAGTGCTACAGCAAACAAAACAAAATTTTTAGAAAGAGCTATAGCAAAAAATAAAAAAAAAAAAAAACAGAAAAAAAACTACAACAAGAAGCAAAAAAAAAAAAAAACCTAGTATCTATATACATATATATATATCAGCTTTTTTTCTTTCTCTTTTTGTCTACAAATACAGAGTTCTTTTGCAAAAGGCCATGCTGTAAAACATCAAAAAGGGTTATGGCTTCTTTAAAGTGCTAAATATTTAGAAGATCCTAGAGTACAAGTCTGGCACTGTTGTCCGGGGACACTGGCAGTGGTGTGAAGGTGGGCTTGAAATCTGCGATGGGTTTAAAAAGAGGATGCCCAGGTCATATTATTTTATTTATTTATTTGTTTGTGTGTGTGTGTGTGTGTGTGTGTGTGTGTGTTATTCAGATTTGTGAGTTCTTTCTATGCCCTAGAGATTAGTGCTCTATCTGATGTGTGATGGGGCAAAAATTTTCTCCCAAGATGTAGGATCTCTATTCACCTCCCAGATTGTTTGTTTTGTGGAGAAGAAACTTTTTTAGTTTGAATCTATCTCATTTATTGATACTTGATTTTAATTCTTGTGCTCTAGGAGTCTTATTAAGGAATTTTGGGACTAATCCCATATGATTGGAATTAGGGCCTACTTTTTCTTCTGTTACATGCAAGCTCTCTGGTTTTATTCCTAGGTCCTTGATTCATTTGAGTGGAGTTTTGTGCATGGTGAGAGCTAGGGGTTTAATTGCACCTCACTCCAGTTAGAATGTCAGCGATTTTTGAAAATGGCAGCTATGATGAAGACAACAACGATAAGTGTTGGTGAGGATTTCAGGAAAAATGTACACTCCTACACTGTCGGTGGGACTGTAGATTGGTGGAGCCAATATGGAGAGCAGTTTGGAGATTCCTTGGAAATTTGGGAATAGAACCACCATTTGACCTAGCTATCCCTCTTTTTGATCTATACCCAAAGGACTTAAAAACTGCATACTACAGGGACACAGCCACATCAATGTTTATAGCAGCAAAATTCACATTAGCTAAATTGTGGAAACAACTTAGTAGATGAATGCATAAAAAAATGTGGCATTTATACACAATTAATATTACTCAGATACTTACCCTCTCGCTCAGTCCAGGAGACGCTAGTGCCCTTCACTACCTCTGTCAGAGCCTGGTTCCGACAGCTGGTGCCTCGGAGAGGACAGGCTGATCCTGCCTGCCTCCCATGTACCCTTTGTCACAGGGAGCGACATTAATGTGAGACCAAATAAAATCCAGTCATAGACATTAATAGAATATCTCAAAAAAGTATTTAATAAAAAGGCTAGCAAATACAGGGTCTTTAATGAAACTTTAATAAAATTTATGAGACGAGGAAACTGAAAGCACAATATTTTCTTAGGAACTTTTCTGTTTGGTGTTATTCTTTACAATATAGAAGCTTTTCCTAAGAATGCAGGGAGTATGAAATTTCTAAGGCTATCTTGCTGTTTTCTCCATTAAACCCCTTGTCTTAAAAAGAATCTTGAATCTATATTAATCTTTGTAATTTTCTGAGTACCCGTATAACATATTTTTCTCAAGAATGCAGTGAGGTCGCTGTTTCCAAGAGCTCTTCAATTCTGAAATATAAGAAGTGTGTTTCCAGGCATTGAAACCCAAAGGCTCACCTAGACACAATGGAGTGAGCCGAATATATAAAAATCTCTCATGACAAATCTGAACTCTGCTTTTCCCAACCATGTGAAGTCTACTGGAATAAGATTCCAAGTAATTTGGCAGGTCGAAGCAAAATATATACTTTGATATTCTTCTCAGGAGTAACAACTGATGGCATCTTAATTTTGGTAAAATAATGTAAATGTTAAGGTGAAATTTAGAAATAAGAAAGGAAAAGCTGATATGTGTGTAGCTACTAGGTGTTTTTCTTCCTTTTTTTATTTTTGTAAAGTAAAACAAAAGATAAACCAAAAGGTTCTAGCTTAAGTTAGGTAAAATCAAAGAGGAGAAAAAAGAAGATAATATAGCTAATACTTCACTGCCACCTGTAATTTCCAAAACAACTAAGAGCATTATTATTAAAATTAAAATTAAATAATTCAACCTATATTATGTTAAATTTACTTTATTAAATTGTATTAATTTAAATAAAATTTAATGAGTTTTCAAATATAAATCATACTATAATTTAATATAAGTTAATAAACAATATCAATTAATAAAATAAATTTAAATCAAACCATAGTATTAATAAAAGAAATTTAAATAATACTACTAATAAAATTGATTTAAATTAGGTTAATTTATATTAAATGATATAATTTATATTTAAAAATATATTAAATTTTGTTTAAATTAATTTTAACAAAAATGTTCTGAATGGTTTTAGAAACTACAGGTGTCAGAGAAGTATGTGCTATGCAATCTGCTTTTTCTCTTCTCTGATTTCACCTACTTAAGCTGGAAACTTTTGATTCATCTTTTACCTTAATTTATCAAAAGGTTATAACTACTCCTATTTTAAAGCTTTTCATCTTTCAAAAACTGTTGTTAGCTTATTTCTCTCCCCAACTTGTTTTGATCAAATGTTTTATAAAATGTGTTTATGAGAATTATTGTAGAGCCCCCAATAGTATGTAGATAAGCAGTCCAGATATTTAATGATACATTCTTACTAATTAACTTTTCCATTGGCAGTGGATCCTGTGGTCCCACTTCGGGGTTGACTCATAAAAATACTCTTCCTTCTGGACATATTTATCATCTGGAAAACTGAATTAATGTGAAGTGACTTTCGTATAGAAATGGAAATAAGCAAAATGGATAGGGGTCATAGAATTTGGATTCAAAGCATCTTAGAATTTATCCACTAAGCTTCATGTTTAGGTCCTCCCCATTGGAATTTTCGCGTGGTAGTTGTACAATGTTATCTTGGATAAACTAAATATTCTCAACTTTTTGCAACATTATGTTTGGTTTTCATGTACTCTAAATCTGAGACATCCTTCTTATGGGTTGGATTTTTCTTGTTTCCTGTAATTACATGTATCGTTTTTACCTTAATGCCATTAAATTTAAGAAATATTATTATTGTTTTAAGGTTGGAACTAGTGGTTCAAGAAGGCTGCTCTGTACAGTTGCTCCCAAAAGTACATCAGAATTGATAACTGGTGATGATTATCTGCTGCATTGGAACAAAATTCTAGAAACAAAAAGTGCTACAAAAAACAAAACAAATTTTTTAAAAAGTACTATAGCAAAAAATCACAACAACAACAACTGAAAAAATAAAATAAAATACCTAGTAGCTATACACTTACATATACCAGCTTTTTTGCTTTCTCTCTTTGTCTACAAACACATGAGTACTTTTTCAAAAGGCCATGCTGTAAAACGTAAAAAAGGGTTATGGCTTCTTTCAAATGCTAAATATTTAGAAGATCCTGGAGTACAACTCTGGCACTATTGTCCAGGGACACTGGCAGTGGTGTAAAGGTGGGCATGAAATCTGCAGTGGGTTTAACAAGAGGATGCCCAGGTCCACCAAGTCCAACTCCAGCTAGGTTACTAAGAGGCACAGCTGCAGAACGTGGAACCAAAACAACTCATCCACTTACTGACACCACCGTGATCTTTATTCAACAGCTGCTCCATTTCGTCCTGTGGAATGTCCAGGATGCTCCCCGTCAACTGCAATACTTCACGACGTTTGTCCTTTGGTGTCTGGAAATGACCAATAAAAAGGTTTCGCATGAGGACTTTGTCCACTTTTCCTTCTGCGCTGTTGACCAAAGTCGACAATTTCTGTTGTGCATGGTCCAACATTTCTTTTCGGAGCTCGTTTTGTTTTTTCAGTTCTTCCATCTGTTCTTCCTTGAGATCTAAGTCTTCTCTCAGTCTGGAAGCAGAATCCAACAGAGCATTTGCTTCATCCAAACGTTCCTGCAGTGATGATACTTCTCCTTCCAGCTTTTCGGCCTTGTTCTTCCATTCAGCTATTGACTGTTTTTCTTTGTCTTCTGCAGCCAAAATTTGCTGGGTGTAAGACTCTTCTGATTCCAAGAGATGGCTGCGTAGCCTTTCTAGCTCCCGGTTTAGGCGTAATTCTTGGTCCCGTAAGTGTTGAACCTCTTTTTCTCTTAGGATTTTTACTTTGGTCTCTTGAAAAATATCAGAATTCAATGTCTGAGCATCTCCTTTCTCTCCAGGCAACTGGGCTTTTAGTTCTTCAATAGTCTTCTGCAAGTTCTTAATTTCCTCCTCTTTTTCTAAAATTAACTGGCTATGCGCAGCATTCATCTGCTCATATTTGTACTTAAATTCATCCATTTCCTCCTTCTGCTCCTGTAAAGACTGAAGTAGTTGCATTTTACGCTGGTTCTGGTTTTCAATGATATTCAGATGGTCTTGAATTTCATCTTCCAGATGATTTTTGACTATATTCAGTTGAGATACCTCCAATTCTAGTTCTGTGACAGCATCAAGAGCTGTCGGCTCAGCCACTGGTACAGCTTGATTGTGCTGTTCCCCAAGTATTTCCAATTCTACTCGCAGATAGTTGTTTTCTGCTCTCATGTAGGTAAGACTTCTGTCCTTTCTTTCCATGGATTGCCTTAAAGTTTCATTTTCTCCTAAAGCCTGAGAACACTTATCTAAATCCTTTTGTAGTTGTGAACTTTTTTCTTCGAGTTTTTCAATAAAAACTTCTTTCTCATTTATGACTTGTATCAATCGCTCCTGTTCGTCTACATAAGATGCCAAAATTTCATCAGTTTCTTTTTCATCAGCAGTCATTTGCTCAATATTCTTTTTGAGTCCTGCTATTTCAAAGTCCTTCTCTTGGCTGAGTTGAACTGCACATTCGTGTTTCAGCTTTAAGGCAGAGGTATCCAAATTATGTGCATTGGAGAGTTCCTGAATAGTCTGCCTGTGATTATTTGCTTCTTCCAACAGTCTTTTTTCTGCCTGGTGCAGTTTGGCTTCAATCTCTTCTTTGTCTCTTTTGAGAGTCTCCGTGATAGTGTCTTTTTCTTGAGAGATTTGATTGTAAGCAGCAATAGATTCTTCCAACTTACGCCTTACATCGTCACGTGCTAAAATCAACATTTCATTTTCCGTTTTGAGTTCAACAGCAACTTTCTTTAAATTTTCATTGAGCTGTTCCTCTTCAGAAAGATTTTGCCTTAAGTTGCTAACTTCAGCTTCTCGTTCTTTAGGCATGTCATCCTTACAATGACTGTTAGAGTCTTCATTCAGAGAAGTGCGATACTTGCTCTTAAATCCAGACAGCTCATCTTCAAGTTGTCTAATGTGATCCTTAAGCCCAAGGTTTTCCTGCTGGATGTTTAAACTATTTTTTTGTGACTGATTTAGCTGATCTACTAAATCTTCTACTTTACCTTCAAGCTTCTGCTTAGTTAAATGCAAATCACTGAGGCTCTGTGCGTTCTCAGTTAACTTCTCCTTCTGCACATGCAACTCTTGGGATATGTTCATTTGATCATCCTCAAGTTGATGAACTCTCTTTTTTTCATCATCTAGATCTTGTTCCAACTTCTTGATGACAAGGTCTCCTTCATTTTGTTGTTTTGATAGCTCCTCTTGTATCAAAATCATGTGCTTTGTAGCTTCCTGATTCTGATGATCCAGTTCTTCTAACTCAGCTATCAGCATTTTCTTTTCATTGATAGTCTGATTCAGTTCTTCCTCCTTTGCCTTCAAGTGAAGTTTTAAGTCTAGTAATTGTACATTCAAATTCATGTCTGTTGAAGCTCTGTTTTTCATGACTTGGTAGTCACAGCTCAATTTTGACAGTGACATCTGAAGTTCCTCTTTTTCTTGACTCAATGATGCCTTCTCTTTTTCTAAAGCTTCAGCATGCATTTTAAGTTTCAGATGGTCTTCAGCAAGACGGTTATCCTGGTTTAAACCATTTAGTCTCACGATTTCCTTCTCCGCATCAGCCAGGGCTTGTTGAAGCCTGAACACTTCTTCCACTGCTGAGCTCTGAGGAAGGATTTTTCCCTTTTCTGCCACAGTAGAACTCTGCTCCCAAACTGAAATTTCATGCTGATGATCATATATGTCTGGGCTTTGGTTTGGTTGAAGAGTCTTGATAGTATTTTGTACTTTGCAGATTTCACTTGAGTCAGAATGGTGTGTTCCCTGAGCCTCAGCAATCTGCCTCGAGTGGCCAACTTCAGATTCATGTTTTGCAGCTTCAGTTGATAATCTGTTTGTTTCTTGTCGTGATGAGATTATGTCACTAGAGTCCATGTCGTCATCACGAAAGGCTGAAAAATGACTACTGATCAGGGAACCGAACGGAGCCGGTGCAGTTGTTGTTGGCACACCACAAGCTCCCGAGTGTACTGATTGAGCGGCTGCCTGTAGTTGGAACATTTGATCTTGCAGTACAATCTGTCCTGCTTTAAGATGGCTGATCTCTACCTCTTTCTGTTGCAGTTGATTTTGGTAACTTACAGACTGATGGTTTATTTGTAGCTCTGATGCTTCATGCTTTTCTTCCAGGTCAGTACAATACTCTTTCAGTCTTTCATTCTCACATCTTAGTGTGGAATCAGTAGTTTCCATTTCCTTTCTCCAACAATGATGTAAAGCTGCTTCTGGGTCTCCTAAGTCACCCAGAAGCATTTCCCTGGCGAAGCTGGAGCTATGGCCGGTGAGGAAAGCCAAGCTGCTCCCCACCTGACCCAAGAAGTGGCCCAAGCCTGAGCCCAGGCCTCCAAACCAGGACCACATCGTGGCCACTTCAGTGATCCATCGGACCAGCTCTGAAAAGCGCGTCCATCACCATCCACTTCTGTGCCCCGAACGTCCTCGGGCGTTGCCGGGGTCAATTATGACCCAAGCGCTCAGAATTCCTCAGAGCGCGGGGTTCCTGGGGCTCCACCAACACTAATCATCCCTTCCTGCCTGTAAACTCAGAAGCCTGTCCTGCGCTTTGACCAGGGGCTGGCATCCAGTAGCACACACTCACCCCCTGCAGGGCCTCTGCTTCTTCCCTGCACTTGCCTGTCAGCTATTGGCTCACAGGATTGGGCAGGGTTGGCTGGGAGGAGCTAGAGATCCAGGAAAGTGTTCTAGTTTGAGTCCCAAGGCAGTGTGCTGTGGAGCCAGGAAGAATCAATGTTGTAGATGAAATCCAAAGGTAGTTCACTGGACAGTTCCCTCTTGTCTGGGAGAGGTGGGCTTTTTGTCCCATTCAGTTGCACTCGGTTGACGAGGTGAGGTCTCTCTCCATTACAGAATGGAATCAATTTAACTAAAAGTCCCCGATTCAAAAGTAAATCTCACCCCATAACACCAGCACAGACACACCCAGAATAAAAGTTGGCCAAGTGTCTGGGCATCGTAGCCCGGACGAGTTAACATGTAAAATTAACCATCACAAAGTCTTAATCATTCTCAGAATTCAAATTATAATATGGATTAAATGTCACTAAAGAACCATCTTTACCCTTTCCAAAAATAAATTTTTGCTGTTAATCTATAAATTTTCGAGTTCATTTTAATATTATTTGGTCCTTGTTAATTCTGATTGAGTTTATTGAAGTGCTGAAAAATTCCACTTAAATTTCACTTAAGAAAATTTGTTTTAGAGCCAACAGGTTGATGTTCACTTAACCTATTGTTGTTTATCAATGCCAAATATCATCCAGGTTTAAACAGTACAGAGTGAAATAAAAAGTCGAGAAATTTTCTACGATGGAGTAACAATCCTAAATTTAATTCCCACACCTCTAAGGATCAGAAGGAGTTAAGATAAGGCCCTGGTTTCCAAGGTGTTTAAATTCCAACAAGTTAATGAGGAGGCAGTTTTGTAGAGTTGGGGACAAAGCAAAGAGATGAAGCACATGGGCTGTAACAGACATACCAGTTGGGACCAAAGCAATTTTGGAGCTAAACTGACGGAATGCATTTAGAAAACCTCTCTCCCAAGCATGAGTTGAACAGTAAATGAGAACATAGTGTGTAGTTCTCACCTGATGGCTGGTGCAGAGAAAGTGGCCAACAAATAGAGCCTGCTGCCACTTTGTTCATATTTGCTTTTTGTTTTGTTTAGGATCATTTTCCTCATTACCCTTTAGAAGGGGTTTGGGTTTGCTCCCATTACTCTCTTCCCAGAGCCCATATTCAGGAGACTCTTTTCCTTGAGCTGTTCTTTCTATATGTCTGTTCAGGGAACAAAACCTCAAGGTGGCAGAAATAAAATTCAAAAAAAGGCAGAATTTTTGGAAAATTAATGGTTAAGTAGATTCTAAGGATTATATTAATCACCTCATAATGTCTCTTGCCTTCAAGATAGAGCAAGTAGACATAATTACTCAGATTGGTATCAGAAACTAGTGACTGCATTTGTGTGCTGTGCCAGAAAAGGAAATCTTCTTGGTCCTTCTTATTCATCTCCAAATCTGAGAGAGAAATCAGGCCTGTGTTAGTCAATCTCTCCTCATAAAAGACTAATATAAAAATTTAAGCCCCTTTTAGCATCTGCTGAAGTGCGAATCCACGCTGTACCCCAGCTGTGTCTACTGTTGAAGAAGGCATCAACAATACCAAGTGTCCTTTTCTCCCTTTAGACCATTCCTCCTGTGTGTGTGTGTGTGTGTGTGTGTGTGTGTGTTAGAAGACTTTTTCATCACTTTGACAACATACCTGAGAAAATTAAATGAGTAAATATTTATTTTGGTTCAATTTCAGGCTCCATTGCTGTGGCCTGAAGTGAGGCAGATTACCATGGCAGAGAGCCTGGCTTCAAAACAGAGCTGCTCAACTCATGGAGATCAGGGGATCAACTCATGGAGATCACGGAGATCAGGTGAGGGGAAGAGAGGACTGAGGAATATGATGTACCCTTCCAGGGAATCAACTCCAATGACCTACCCTCCAACTAGGCCCTACCGCCCACAGTTTTTACCAACTCCCAATAGTCCTGTCCAATCGTGAACCCATCAGTGGATTGATCCACAGATGAGGTTAGAGCCCAGGATTCAATTCACCTTTCTGTAGAGTCCGTTCTGAATGCTGTTACATTGGGGTCCAAGCTTTCAACACATGACCTTTGGGCAACATTCCAGATCCAAATTATAGCAGGGTGCCTCCTTCTCTTTAGGTGTTCTGTGTTTGTTTATTGTTTTAAATCACAAATAATGATCCTTTTTCAGTGTAAGACCTATCACATTTGGCTTGAATCTGGTTCCAGTGGTTGTTGCTCCTACTGCTGAAAGGCATTTCTGATCACTCAGATTCAGTCTTCTAGCATGGTTCACTCTGACCACAGCTGTTTGTCATTTTATATTTCAATCTGAGAGAGGTACCTACCTACTGTATTCAAAACTGACCATCCAAATAAAAGCATTTCTCTTCTTGTAAATATGTTTGGAATATTCCTGGAAACTATGGGGGATATGGAGGGCAAACCCTGGCTCATTCGCGAACACATGTGACAAAAAGCATCCAATAATCATAAGTATATCCTTATACATGTATTCAGTGCCCCCAAAGTACAAGGTATTGTGGTAGATATTGTGAACAACATAAAGCTGTGTTATATACATTTCCTGCTATGAAGTGCAATTGAATACAGTCAATCAATGGGGAAGATGTTACATAGAGTGATCCTTGAATTATAATGCAAGGTCAGCCATTGATGACTGTGGTGGTGAGGATCGCATATGGGGGAAAAGACTAAGTAAGAAAGAATAAGCCAGAAGTAGAGAGCCCTTAATAATGTGGCTTTGTTAAAACACAGTTGAAGATTAAAATAATGAAAGCTTTTTGAGTCTATAAACATAGGGTGATAAATTCTATGCAAGATATTAAGTTTGTACTTTTTTTTAATACCTCATAATTCATTCAAACATTTTCTTATAGATTTCAGTAGAATTTTTAAATCTCTTTAATATGGGCCTTGTCTCTTCTTGTTTCTTTTTTTAAATTTCTATTGGTTGCTCAAAACATTACAATGATCTTGACATATCATATTTCATACATTTGATTCAAGTGGGGTATGAATTCTTATTTTTACCACGTGTACAGTTTGCAGGATCACATTGGTTATACATCCGAGTTTATACATACTGCCATACTAGTGTCTGTTATATTCTGCTGCCTTTCCTATTCCCTCCCTATCTCCCCTTCTGTCTCCTCCCCTCCCCTCCCATAATCTCTCTCTACCCCATCTACTGTAATTCATTTCTCTCCTTTTTTCCCCTTTCCCCTCACATCCTCTTATATGTAATTTTGTATAACAATGAGGGTATCCTTCCATTTCCATGAAATTCCCCTTCTCTCTCCCATTCCCTCCCACCTCTTGTCCCTTCTAAATGGTAATCTTCTTTTCATGCTCTTCCAGCCTGCTCTGTTTTGAGTCCCCCCTCCTTATATGAAAGAAGACATTCAGCATTTCTTTTCTAGGGATTGGCTAACTTCACTTAGCATAATCTGCTCTCATGCCATCCATTTCCCTGCAAATGCCATGATTTTGTCATTTTTTAGTGCTGAGTAATATTCCATTGTGTACAAATGCCACATTTTTTTATCCATTCATCTATTGACTGGCGTCTAGGTTGGTTCCACGTTCTAGCTATTGTGAATTGTGCTGCTATGAACATTGATGTAGCTGTATCCCTATAGTGTGCTCTTTTTAGGTCTCTGGGAATAGTCCGAGAAGGGGAATAGCTGGGTCGGATGGTGGTTCCATTCCCAGCTTTCCAAGGAATCTCCATAATGCTTTCCAAATTGGCTGCACCGATTTGCAGTCCCACCGGCAGTGTACAAGTGTACCTTTTCCCCCACATCCTTGCCAGCACGTGTTGTTGTTTGACTTCCTAATGGCTGCCATTCTTACTGGACTGATATGGTATCTTAGAGTGGTTTTAATTTGCATTTCTCTGATTGCTAGAGATGGTGAGCATTTTTTCCGTGTATTTTTTGATTAATTATATATCCTTCTCTGAGAAGTGTCTGTTCAGGTCCTTGGCCCATTTGTTGATTGGGTTATTTGTTTTCTTAATGTTCAATTTTTGAGTTCTTTGTATACTCTGGATATTAGGGCTCGGCACATTTGTATTTTTAAGAATTGGCATAATCAATGAAATGTTCCGCACACATTTGTAGGAAGATGAACATAACACTCCAGTGACAATACAATAGTAGAAGGATTGATTTGGACTGAAGTTGTTCAGTGAATGATATATTACCCATAAATTTGAATTCTCATTATCATAAAGAAGCAAGGTGAAAATAAGAATTTAAGAGAGTGTTGGGGATATGGCTCAAGTAGCAGCTCGTTCACCTAGCATGCGTGAGGCGTGGGGTTCGATCCTCAGCACTACATAAAAAAATAAATAAAATAAAGATGTTGTGTCCACTAAAGGCTAAATAATAAATATTTTTTAAAACGAATTTAAGATAGTCCATAAATGTTATATACGAACTGTGAAAGTAGATGCTTTCGCATCTAGTGACTTTTATTAGTAGGACAAAGAATTAAATGTAGTTCTGCTGTGTACAAAATGATCACAATAAATCACCAATGTCATTTTTTGAAATGGGAAAATGTTTTTTTTATTGGTTATTCAAAACATTACCAAGCTCTTGACATATCATCTTTCATACATTTGATTCAAGTGGGTTATAAACTCCCATTTTTACCCCAAATACAGATTGCAGAATCACATCGGTTACACATCCACGTTTCTACATGATGCCATATTAGTGACTGTTGTATTCTGGTACCTTTCCTATCGCCTACTATCTCCTCTCCCTCCCCTCCCATCTTCTCTCTCTACCCCATCTGCTGTAATTCAATTCTCTCCCTTGTTTTTTTTTTCCCCCTTTTCCCTCACATCCTCTTATATTTAATTTTGTGTAACAATGAGGGTCTCCTTCCATTTCCATGCGATTTCCCTTCTCTCTCCCTTTCCCTCCCACCACTTGTCTCTCTTTAATGTTAATCTTTTCCTCATGCTCTTCCTCCCTGCTCTGTTCTTAGTTGCTCTCCTTATATCAAAGAAGACATTTAGCATTTGTTTTTTAGGGATTGGCTAGATTCACTTAGCATAATCTGCTCTAATGCCATCCATTTCCCTGCAAATTCCATGATTTTGTCATTTCTTAGTGCTGCGTAATACTCCATTGTGTGTAAATGCCACATTTTTTTTTTTTATCCATTCATCTACTAAAGGGCATCTAGGTGGGTTCCACAGTCTAGCTATTGTGAATTGTGCTGCTGTGCACACTGATGTGGCAGTATCCCTATAGTACGCTCTTTTAAGGTCTTCAGGGAATATTCCGAGAAGGGCTATAGCTGGGTCAAATGGTGGTTCCATTCCCAGCTTTCCCAGGAATCTCCATATTGCTTTCCAAATTGACCGCACCAATTTGCAGTCCCACCAGCAATGTACAAGTGTACCCTTTTCCCCACATCCTCGCCAGTTCTTATTGTTGTTTGACTTCATAATGGATGCCAATCTTACTGGAGTGAGGTGATATCTCAGGGTGGTTTTGATTTGCATTTCTCTGACTGCTAGAGATGGTGAGCATTTATTCATGTACTTGTTGATTGATTGTATGTCCTCCTCTGAGAAGTGTCTGTTCAGGTCCTTGGCCCATTTGTTGATTGGGTTATTTGTTATCTTATGGTTTAATTTTTTGAGTTCTTTGTATACTCTGGATATTAGGGCTCTATCTGAAGTGTGAGGAGTAAAAATTTGTTCCCAGGATGTAGGCTCCCTATTTACCTCTCTTATTGTTTCTCTTGCTGAGGGGAAAAAAAAAAAAAGAAGAAAAAAACTTTTTAGTTTAAGTCAGTCCCATTTGTTGATTCTTGTTATTAACTCTTGTGCTATGGATGTCCTATTAAGGAATTTGGAGCCCGGCACCACAATATGTGGATCGGAGCCAACTTTTTCTTCTATGAGATGCAGAGTCTCTGATTTGATATCAAGCTCTTTGATCCATTTTGTGTTAACTTTTGTGCATGGCGAGAGAAAGGGATTCAGTTTCATTTTGTTGTATATGGATTTCCAGTTTTCCCAGCACCATTTGTTGAAGACGCTATCCTTCCTCCATTGCATGCTTTTAGCCCCTTTATCAAATATAAGAAAGTTGTAATTTTGTGGATTGGTCTCTGTGTCCTCTATTCTGTACCATTGGTTCACCCGCCTGTTTTGGTACCAGTACCATGCTGTTTTGGTTACTCTTGCTCTGTAGTACAGTTTGAAATCTGGTATCGCTATACCGCCAGATTCACACTTCCTGCTTAGAATTGCTTTTGCTAATATTTCTCAGACACCTGTAGTTTCTAAAACCACTAAGAGGATTTTTATCAAAATTAATTTTGTTAATTTTTTTATTATATTATATAGTTAATATTAAATGATTTAATCTATATTAAATGTTATTTAAATTGACTTTGTTAAATTGTATTAATTTAAATGAAATTTAATGAACTTTTAAATATAAATCAATCTAAAATTTAATCAAAATTAATTTAAAAAATCAATTAAGAAAATAAATTTAAATCAAACAATAGTATTAATAAAATAAATTTAAACAATATTAATTAATAAAATAAATTTAAATTAGATCAATTTATTAAATGATAATATAATTTATATTTAAAAATTTATTAAATTTTATTTGAATTAATTTTAATAAAAATATTCTGAATGGTTTTAGAAACTACAGGTGTTAGAGAAGTATGTGCTATGCAATCTGCTTTTGCTCTTCTCTGATTTCACCTACTTAAGCTAGAAACTTTTGATTGTCTTTTACCTTAATTTACGAAAAGGTTGAAACTACTCCTTTTTTAAAGCCTTTCATCTTTCAAAAACTGATGTTAGCTTCTTTCTCTCCCCCAATTTTTTTGATCAAATGTTTTAAAAAATGTGTTGAGAGGCATTATTGTAGAGCCCCCAAAGTATGTAGATAAACAGTCCAGATATTTAATGAAATATTCTTACTAAGTAACTTTTCCATTGGCAATGGATCATGTGATTCCACTTTGGGGTTGACTCATAAAAATACTCTTACTTCTGGACATATTTAACATCTGGAAAACTGAATTAATGTGAGGTGACTTTTCTATAGAAATGGAAATAAGTAAAATGGATAGGGGTCATAGTATTTGGATTAAAAGTATCTTAGAATTTATCCACTAAGCTTCATGATAAGGCCCTCTGCACTGGAATTTTCTTTTAGTACTTGTACCAGGTTATTTGGGATAAACTAAATATTCTCAACATTTTGCAACATCATATTTGGTTTTCTTCTTCTCTAAATCTGAGATCTCCTTCAGGTGGTTTGGATTTTTCATCTTTCCTGTTATTTAAATGTATCATTTTTATCTTAATGCCATTAAATTTAACAAATATAATCATTTAAAAAAAAGAGTTTAGAGCTAATGGTTCACTAATGCTGCTCTGTACAGTTGCTTACAAAAGTACATCAGAATTGAAGACTGGTGATGATTACCTGCTACACTGGAGCAAAATTTTATAAACAAAAAGTGCTACAGCAAACAAAACAAAATTTTTAGAAAGAGCTATAGCAAAAAAAAAAAAAAAAAAAAAAAAAAAAAACCTAGTATCTATATACATATATATATATATCAGCTTTTTTTCTTTCTCTTTTTGTCTACAAATACAGAGTTCTTTTGCAAAAGGCCATGCTGTAAAACATCAAAAAGGGTTATGGCTTCTTTAAAGTGCTAAATATTTAGAAGATCCTAGAGTACAAGTCTGGCACTGTTGTCCGGGGACACTGGCAGTGGTGTGAAGGTGGGCTTGAAATCTGCGATGGGTTTAAAAAGAGGATGCCCAGGTCATATTATTTTATTTATTTATTTGTTTGTGTGTGTGTGTGTGTGTGTGTGTGTGTGTGTGTGTGTTATTCAGATTTGTGAGTTCTTTCTATGCCCTAGAGATTAGTGCTCTATCTGATGTGTGATGGGGCAAAAATTTTCTCCCAAGATGTAGGATCTCTATTCACCTCCCAGATTGTTTGTTTTGTGGAGAAGAAACTTTTTTAGTTTGAATCTATCTCATTTATTGATACTTGATTTTAATTCTTGTGCTCTAGGAGTCTTATTAAGGAATTTTGGGACTAATCCCATATGATTGGAATTAGGGCCTACTTTTTCTTCTGTTACATGCAAGCTCTCTGGTTTTATTCCTAGGTCCTTGATTCATTTGAGTGGAGTTTTGTGCATGGTGAGAGCTAGGGGTTTAATTGCACCTCACTCCAGTTAGAATGTCAGCGATTTTTGAAAATGGCAGCTATGATGAAGACAACAACGATAAGTGTTGGTGAGGATTTCAGGAAAAATGTACACTCCTACACTGTCGGTGGGACTGTAGATTGGTGGAGCCAATATGGAGAGCAGTTTGGAGATTCCTTGGAAATTTGGGAATAGAACCACCATTTGACCTAGCTATCCCTCTTTTTGATCTATACCCAAAGGACTTAAAAACTGCATACTACAGGGACACAGCCACATCAATGTTTATAGCAGCAAAATTCACATTAGCTAAATTGTGGAAACAACTTAGTAGATGAATGCATAAAAAAATGTGGCATTTATACACAATTAATATTACTCAGATACTTACCCTCTCGCTCAGTCCAGGAGACGCTAGTGCCCTTCACTACCTCTGTCAGAGCCTGGTTCCGACAGCTGGTGCCTCGGAGAGGACAGGCTGATCCTGCCTGCCTCCCATGTACCCTTTGTCACAGGGAGCGACATTAATGTGAGACCAAATAAAATCCAGTCATAGACATTAATAGAATATCTCAAAAAAGTATTTAATAAAAAGGCTAGCAAATACAGGGTCTTTAATGAAACTTTAATAAAATTTATGAGACGAGGAAACTGAAAGCACAATATTTTCTTAGGAACTTTTCTGTTTGGTGTTATTCTTTACAATATAGAAGCTTTTCCTAAGAATGCAGGGAGTATGAAATTTCTAAGGCTATCTTGCTGTTTTCTCCATTAAACCCCTTGTCTTAAAAAGAATCTTGAATCTATATTAATCTTTGTAATTTTCTGAGTACCCGTATAACATATTTTTCTCAAGAATGCAGTGAGGTCGCTGTTTCCAAGAGCTCTTCAATTCTGAAATATAAGAAGTGTGTTTCCAGGCATTGAAACCCAAAGGCTCACCTAGACACAATGGAGTGAGCCGAATATATAAAAATCTCTCATGACAAATCTGAACTCTGCTTTTCCCAACCATGTGAAGTCTACTGGAATAAGATTCCAAGTAATTTGGCAGGTCGAAGCAAAATATATACTTTGATATTCTTCTCAGGAGTAACAACTGATGGCATCTTAATTTTGGTAAAATAATGTAAATGTTAAGGTGAAATTTAGAAATAAGAAAGGAAAAGCTGATATGTGTGTAGCTACTAGGTGTTTTTCTTCCTTTTTTTATTTTTGTAAAGTAAAACAAAAGATAAACCAAAAGGTTCTAGCTTAAGTTAGGTAAAATCAAAGAGGAGAAAAAAGAAGATAATATAGCTAATACTTCACTGCCACCTGTAATTTCCAAAACAACTAAGAGCATTATTATTAAAATTAAAATTAAATAATTCAACCTATATTATGTTAAATTTACTTTATTAAATTGTATTAATTTAAATAAAATTTAATGAGTTTTCAAATATAAATCATACTATAATTTAATATAAGTTAATAAACAATATCAATTAATAAAATAAATTTAAATCAAACCATAGTATTAATAAAAGAAATTTAAATAATACTACTAATAAAATTGATTTAAATTAGGTTAATTTATATTAAATGATATAATTTATATTTAAAAATATATTAAATTTTGTTTAAATTAATTTTAACAAAAATGTTCTGAATGGTTTTAGAAACTACAGGTGTCAGAGAAGTATGTGCTATGCAATCTGCTTTTTCTCTTCTCTGATTTCACCTACTTAAGCTGGAAACTTTTGATTCATCTTTTACCTTAATTTATCAAAAGGTTATAACTACTCCTATTTTAAAGCTTTTCATCTTTCAAAAACTGTTGTTAGCTTATTTCTCTCCCCAACTTGTTTTGATCAAATGTTTTATAAAATGTGTTTATGAGAATTATTGTAGAGCCCCCAATAGTATGTAGATAAGCAGTCCAGATATTTAATGATACATTCTTACTAATTAACTTTTCCATTGGCAGTGGATCCTGTGGTCCCACTTCGGGGTTGACTCATAAAAATACTCTTCCTTCTGGACATATTTATCATCTGGAAAACTGAATTAATGTGAAGTGACTTTCGTATAGAAATGGAAATAAGCAAAATGGATAGGGGTCATAGAATTTGGATTCAAAGCATCTTAGAATTTATCCACTAAGCTTCATGTTTAGGTCCTCCCCATTGGAATTTTCGCGTGGTAGTTGTACAATGTTATCTTGGATAAACTAAATATTCTCAACTTTTTGCAACATTATGTTTGGTTTTCATGTACTCTAAATCTGAGACATCCTTCTTATGGGTTGGATTTTTCTTGTTTCCTGTAATTACATGTATCGTTTTTACCTTAATGCCATTAAATTTAAGAAATATTATTATTGTTTTAAGGTTGGAACTAGTGGTTCAAGAAGGCTGCTCTGTACAGTTGCTCCCAAAAGTACATCAGAATTGATAACTGGTGATGATTATCTGCTGCATTGGAACAAAATTCTAGAAACAAAAAGTGCTACAAAAAACAAAACAAATTTTTTAAAAAGTACTATAGCAAAAAATCACAACAACAACAACTGAAAAAATAAAATAAAATACCTAGTAGCTATACACTTACATATACCAGCTTTTTTGCTTTCTCTCTTTGTCTACAAACACATGAGTACTTTTTCAAAAGGCCATGCTGTAAAACGTAAAAAAGGGTTATGGCTTCTTTCAAATGCTAAATATTTAGAAGATCCTGGAGTACAACTCTGGCACTATTGTCCAGGGACACTGGCAGTGGTGTAAAGGTGGGCATGAAATCTGCAGTGGGTTTAACAAGAGGATGCCCAGGTCCACCAAGTCCAACTCCAGCTAGGTTACTAAGAGGCACAGCTGCAGAACGTGGAACCAAAACAACTCATCCACTTACTGACACCACCGTGATCTTTATTCAACAGCTGCTCCATTTCGTCCTGTGGAATGTCCAGGATGCTCCCCGTCAACTGCAATACTTCACGACGTTTGTCCTTTGGTGTCTGGAAATGACCAATAAAAAGGTTTCGCATGAGGACTTTGTCCACTTTTCCTTCTGCGCTGTTGACCAAAGTCGACAATTTCTGTTGTGCATGGTCCAACATTTCTTTTCGGAGCTCGTTTTGTTTTTTCAGTTCTTCCATCTGTTCTTCCTTGAGATCTAAGTCTTCTCTCAGTCTGGAAGCAGAATCCAACAGAGCATTTGCTTCATCCAAACGTTCCTGCAGTGATGATACTTCTCCTTCCAGCTTTTCGGCCTTGTTCTTCCATTCAGCTATTGACTGTTTTTCTTTGTCTTCTGCAGCCAAAATTTGCTGGGTGTAAGACTCTTCTGATTCCAAGAGATGGCTGCGTAGCCTTTCTAGCTCCCGGTTTAGGCGTAATTCTTGGTCCCGTAAGTGTTGAACCTCTTTTTCTCTTAGGATTTTTACTTTGGTCTCTTGAAAAATATCAGAATTCAATGTCTGAGCATCTCCTTTCTCTCCAGGCAACTGGGCTTTTAGTTCTTCAATAGTCTTCTGCAAGTTCTTAATTTCCTCCTCTTTTTCTAAAATTAACTGGCTATGCGCAGCATTCATCTGCTCATATTTGTACTTAAATTCATCCATTTCCTCCTTCTGCTCCTGTAAAGACTGAAGTAGTTGCATTTTACGCTGGTTCTGGTTTTCAATGATATTCAGATGGTCTTGAATTTCATCTTCCAGATGATTTTTGACTATATTCAGTTGAGATACCTCCAATTCTAGTTCTGTGACAGCATCAAGAGCTGTCGGCTCAGCCACTGGTACAGCTTGATTGTGCTGTTCCCCAAGTATTTCCAATTCTACTCGCAGATAGTTGTTTTCTGCTCTCATGTAGGTAAGACTTCTGTCCTTTCTTTCCATGGATTGCCTTAAAGTTTCATTTTCTCCTAAAGCCTGAGAACACTTATCTAAATCCTTTTGTAGTTGTGAACTTTTTTCTTCGAGTTTTTCAATAAAAACTTCTTTCTCATTTATGACTTGTATCAATCGCTCCTGTTCGTCTACATAAGATGCCAAAATTTCATCAGTTTCTTTTTCATCAGCAGTCATTTGCTCAATATTCTTTTTGAGTCCTGCTATTTCAAAGTCCTTCTCTTGGCTGAGTTGAACTGCACATTCGTGTTTCAGCTTTAAGGCAGAGGTATCCAAATTATGTGCATTGGAGAGTTCCTGAATAGTCTGCCTGTGATTATTTGCTTCTTCCAACAGTCTTTTTTCTGCCTGGTGCAGTTTGGCTTCAATCTCTTCTTTGTCTCTTTTGAGAGTCTCCGTGATAGTGTCTTTTTCTTGAGAGATTTGATTGTAAGCAGCAATAGATTCTTCCAACTTACGCCTTACATCGTCACGTGCTAAAATCAACATTTCATTTTCCGTTTTGAGTTCAACAGCAACTTTCTTTAAATTTTCATTGAGCTGTTCCTCTTCAGAAAGATTTTGCCTTAAGTTGCTAACTTCAGCTTCTCGTTCTTTAGGCATGTCATCCTTACAATGACTGTTAGAGTCTTCATTCAGAGAAGTGCGATACTTGCTCTTAAATCCAGACAGCTCATCTTCAAGTTGTCTAATGTGATCCTTAAGCCCAAGGTTTTCCTGCTGGATGTTTAAACTATTTTTTTGTGACTGATTTAGCTGATCTACTAAATCTTCTACTTTACCTTCAAGCTTCTGCTTAGTTAAATGCAAATCACTGAGGCTCTGTGCGTTCTCAGTTAACTTCTCCTTCTGCACATGCAACTCTTGGGATATGTTCATTTGATCATCCTCAAGTTGATGAACTCTCTTTTTTTCATCATCTAGATCTTGTTCCAACTTCTTGATGACAAGGTCTCCTTCATTTTGTTGTTTTGATAGCTCCTCTTGTATCAAAATCATGTGCTTTGTAGCTTCCTGATTCTGATGATCCAGTTCTTCTAACTCAGCTATCAGCATTTTCTTTTCATTGATAGTCTGATTCAGTTCTTCCTCCTTTGCCTTCAAGTGAAGTTTTAAGTCTAGTAATTGTACATTCAAATTCATGTCTGTTGAAGCTCTGTTTTTCATGACTTGGTAGTCACAGCTCAATTTTGACAGTGACATCTGAAGTTCCTCTTTTTCTTGACTCAATGATGCCTTCTCTTTTTCTAAAGCTTCAGCATGCATTTTAAGTTTCAGATGGTCTTCAGCAAGACGGTTATCCTGGTTTAAACCATTTAGTCTCACGATTTCCTTCTCCGCATCAGCCAGGGCTTGTTGAAGCCTGAACACTTCTTCCACTGCTGAGCTCTGAGGAAGGATTTTTCCCTTTTCTGCCACAGTAGAACTCTGCTCCCAAACTGAAATTTCATGCTGATGATCATATATGTCTGGGCTTTGGTTTGGTTGAAGAGTCTTGATAGTATTTTGTACTTTGCAGATTTCACTTGAGTCAGAATGGTGTGTTCCCTGAGCCTCAGCAATCTGCCTCGAGTGGCCAACTTCAGATTCATGTTTTGCAGCTTCAGTTGATAATCTGTTTGTTTCTTGTCGTGATGAGATTATGTCACTAGAGTCCATGTCGTCATCACGAAAGGCTGAAAAATGACTACTGATCAGGGAACCGAACGGAGCCGGTGCAGTTGTTGTTGGCACACCACAAGCTCCCGAGTGTACTGATTGAGCGGCTGCCTGTAGTTGGAACATTTGATCTTGCAGTACAATCTGTCCTGCTTTAAGATGGCTGATCTCTACCTCTTTCTGTTGCAGTTGATTTTGGTAACTTACAGACTGATGGTTTATTTGTAGCTCTGATGCTTCATGCTTTTCTTCCAGGTCAGTACAATACTCTTTCAGTCTTTCATTCTCACATCTTAGTGTGGAATCAGTAGTTTCCATTTCCTTTCTCCAACAATGATGTAAAGCTGCTTCTGGGTCTCCTAAGTCACCCAGAAGCATTTCCCTGGCGAAGCTGGAGCTATGGCCGGTGAGGAAAGCCAAGCTGCTCCCCACCTGACCCAAGAAGTGGCCCAAGCCTGAGCCCAGGCCTCCAAACCAGGACCACATCGTGGCCACTTCAGTGATCCATCGGACCAGCTCTGAAAAGCGCGTCCATCACCATCCACTTCTGTGCCCCGAACGTCCTCGGGCGTTGCCGGGGTCAATTATGACCCAAGCGCTCAGAATTCCTCAGAGCGCGGGGTTCCTGGGGCTCCACCAACACTAATCATCCCTTCCTGCCTGTAAACTCAGAAGCCTGTCCTGCGCTTTGACCAGGGGCTGGCATCCAGTAGCACACACTCACCCCCTGCAGGGCCTCTGCTTCTTCCCTGCACTTGCCTGTCAGCTATTGGCTCACAGGATTGGGCAGGGTTGGCTGGGAGGAGCTAGAGATCCAGGAAAGTGTTCTAGTTTGAGTCCCAAGGCAGTGTGCTGTGGAGCCAGGAAGAATCAATGTTGTAGATGAAATCCAAAGGTAGTTCACTGGACAGTTCCCTCTTGTCTGGGAGAGGTGGGCTTTTTGTCCCATTCAGTTGCACTCGGTTGACGAGGTGAGGTCTCTCTCCATTACAGAATGGAATCAATTTAACTAAAAGTCCCCGATTCAAAAGTAAATCTCACCCCATAACACCAGCACAGACACACCCAGAATAAAAGTTGGCCAAGTGTCTGGGCATCGTAGCCCGGACGAGTTAACATGTAAAATTAACCATCACAAAGTCTTAATCATTCTCAGAATTCAAATTATAATATGGATTAAATGTCACTAAAGAACCATCTTTACCCTTTCCAAAAATAAATTTTTGCTGTTAATCTATAAATTTTCGAGTTCATTTTAATATTATTTGGTCCTTGTTAATTCTGATTGAGTTTATTGAAGTGCTGAAAAATTCCACTTAAATTTCACTTAAGAAAATTTGTTTTAGAGCCAACAGGTTGATGTTCACTTAACCTATTGTTGTTTATCAATGCCAAATATCATCCAGGTTTAAACAGTACAGAGTGAAATAAAAAGTCGAGAAATTTTCTACGATGGAGTAACAATCCTAAATTTAATTCCCACACCTCTAAGGATCAGAAGGAGTTAAGATAAGGCCCTGGTTTCCAAGGTGTTTAAATTCCAACAAGTTAATGAGGAGGCAGTTTTGTAGAGTTGGGGACAAAGCAAAGAGATGAAGCACATGGGCTGTAACAGACATACCAGTTGGGACCAAAGCAATTTTGGAGCTAAACTGACGGAATGCATTTAGAAAACCTCTCTCCCAAGCATGAGTTGAACAGTAAATGAGAACATAGTGTGTAGTTCTCACCTGATGGCTGGTGCAGAGAAAGTGGCCAACAAATAGAGCCTGCTGCCACTTTGTTCATATTTGCTTTTTGTTTTGTTTAGGATCATTTTCCTCATTACCCTTTAGAAGGGGTTTGGGTTTGCTCCCATTACTCTCTTCCCAGAGCCCATATTCAGGAGACTCTTTTCCTTGAGCTGTTCTTTCTATATGTCTGTTCAGGGAACAAAACCTCAAGGTGGCAGAAATAAAATTCAAAAAAAGGCAGAATTTTTGGAAAATTAATGGTTAAGTAGATTCTAAGGATTATATTAATCACCTCATAATGTCTCTTGCCTTCAAGATAGAGCAAGTAGACATAATTACTCAGATTGGTATCAGAAACTAGTGACTGCATTTGTGTGCTGTGCCAGAAAAGGAAATCTTCTTGGTCCTTATTCATCTCCAAATCTGAGAGAGAAATCAGGCCTGTGTTAGTCAATCTCTCCTCATAAAAGACTAATATAAAAATTTAAGCCCCTTTTAGCATCTGCTGAAGTGCGAATCCACGCTGTACCCCAGCTGTGTCTACTGTTGAAGAAGGCATCAACAATACCAAGTGTCCTTTTCTCCCTTTAGACCATTCCTCCTGTGTGTGTGTGTGTGTGTGTGTGTGTGTGTGTTAGAAGACTTTTTCATCACTTTGACAACATACCTGAGAAAATTAAATGAGTAAATATTTATTTTGGTTCAATTTCAGGCTCCATTGCTGTGGCCTGAAGTGAGGCAGATTACCATGGCAGAGAGCCTGGCTTCAAAACAGAGCTGCTCAACTCATGGAGATCAGGGGATCAACTCATGGAGATCACGGAGATCAGGTGAGGGGAAGAGAGGACTGAGGAATATGATGTACCCTTCCAGGGAATCAACTCCAATGACCTACCCTCCAACTAGGCCCTACCGCCCACAGTTTTTACCAACTCCCAATAGTCCTGTCCAATCGTGAACCCATCAGTGGATTGATCCACAGATGAGGTTAGAGCCCAGGATTCAATTCACCTTTCTGTAGAGTCCGTTCTGAATGCTGTTACATTGGGGTCCAAGCTTTCAACACATGACCTTTGGGCAACATTCCAGATCCAAATTATAGCAGGGTGCCTCCTTCTCTTTAGGTGTTCTGTGTTTGTTTATTGTTTTAAATCACAAATAATGATCCTTTTTCAGTGTAAGACCTATCACATTTGGCTTGAATCTGGTTCCAGTGGTTGTTGCTCCTACTGCTGAAAGGCATTTCTGATCACTCAGATTCAGTCTTCTAGCATGGTTCACTCTGACCACAGCTGTTTGTCATTTTATATTTCAATCTGAGAGAGATACCTACCTACTGTATTCAAAACTGACCATCCAAATAAAAGCATTTCTCTTCTTGTAAATATGTTTGGAATATTCCTGGAAACTATGGGGGATATGGAGGGCAAACCCTGGCTCATTCGCGAACACATGTGACAAAAAGCATCCAATAATCATAAGTATATCCTTATACATGTATTCAGTGCCCCCAAAGTACAAGGTATTGTGGTAGATATTGTGAACAACATAAAGCTGTGTTATATACATTTCCTGCTATGAAGTGCAATTGAATACAGTCAATCAATGGGGAAGATGTTACATAGAGTGATCCTTGAATTATAATGCAAGGTCAGCCATTGATGACTGTGGTGGTGAGGATCGCATATGGGGGAAAAGACTAAGTAAGAAAGAATAAGCCAGAAGTAGAGAGCCCTTAATAATGTGGCTTTGTTAAAACACAGTTGAAGATTAAAATAATGAAAGCTTTTTGAGTCTATAAACATAGGGTGATAAATTCTATGCAAGATATTAAGTTTGTACTTTTTTTTAATACCTCATAATTCATTCAAACATTTTCTTATAGATTTCAGTAGAATTTTTAAATCTCTTTAATATGGGCCTTGTCTCTTCTTGTTTCTTTTTTTAAATTTCTATTGGTTGCTCAAAACATTACAATGATCTTGACATATCATATTTCATACATTTGATTCAAGTGGGGTATGAATTCTTATTTTTACCACGTGTACAGTTTGCAGGATCACATTGGTTATACATCCGAGTTTATACATACTGCCATACTAGTGTCTGTTATATTCTGCTGCCTTTCCTATTCCCTCCCTATCTCCCCTTCTGTCTCCTCCCCTCCCCTCCCATAATCTCTCTCTACCCCATCTACTGTAATTCATTTCTCTCCTTTTTTCCCCTTTCCCCTCACATCCTCTTATATGTAATTTTGTATAACAATGAGGGTATCCTTCCATTTCCATGAAATTCCCCTTCTCTCTCCCATTCCCTCCCACCTCTTGTCCCTTCTAAATGGTAATCTTCTTTTCATGCTCTTCCAGCCTGCTCTGTTTTGAGTCCCCCCTCCTTATATGAAAGAAGACATTCAGCATTTCTTTTCTAGGGATTGGCTAACTTCACTTAGCATAATCTGCTCTCATGCCATCCATTTCCCTGCAAATGCCATGATTTTGTCATTTTTTAGTGCTGAGTAATATTCCATTGTGTACAAATGCCACATTTTTTTATCCATTCATCTATTGACTGGCGTCTAGGTTGGTTCCACGTTCTAGCTATTGTGAATTGTGCTGCTATGAACATTGATGTAGCTGTATCCCTATAGTGTGCTCTTTTTAGGTCTCTGGGAATAGTCCGAGAAGGGGAATAGCTGGGTCGGATGGTGGTTCCATTCCCAGCTTTCCAAGGAATCTCCATAATGCTTTCCAAATTGGCTGCACCGATTTGCAGTCCCACCGGCAGTGTACAAGTGTACCTTTTCCCCCACATCCTTGCCAGCACGTGTTGTTGTTTGACTTCCTAATGGCTGCCATTCTTACTGGACTGATATGGTATCTTAGAGTGGTTTTAATTTGCATTTCTCTGATTGCTAGAGATGGTGAGCATTTTTTCCGTGTATTTTTTGATTAATTATATATCCTTCTCTGAGAAGTGTCTGTTCAGGTCCTTGGCCCATTTGTTGATTGGGTTATTTGTTTTCTTAATGTTCAATTTTTGAGTTCTTTGTATACTCTGGATATTAGGGCTCGGCACATTTGTATTTTTAAGAATTGGCATAATCAATGAAATGTTCCGCACACATTTGTAGGAAGATGAACATAACACTCCAGTGACAATACAATAGTAGAAGGATTGATTTGGACTGAAGTTGTTCAGTGAATGATATATTACCCATAAATTTGAATTCTCATTATCATAAAGAAGCAAGGTGAAAATAAGAATTTAAGAGAGTGTTGGGGATATGGCTCAAGTAGCAGCTCGTTCACCTAGCATGCGTGAGGCGTGGGGTTCGATCCTCAGCACTACATAAAAAAATAAATAAAATAAAGATGTTGTGTCCACTAAAGGCTAAATAATAAATATTTTTTAAAACGAATTTAAGATAGTCCATAAATGTTATATACGAACTGTGAAAGTAGATGCTTTCGCATCTAGTGACTTTTATTAGTAGGACAAAGAATTAAATGTAGTTCTGCTGTGTACAAAATGATCACAATAAATCACCAATGTCATTTTTTGAAATGGGAAAATGTTTTTTTTATTGGTTATTCAAAACATTACCAAGCTCTTGACATATCATCTTTCATACATTTGATTCAAGTGGGTTATAAACTCCCATTTTTACCCCAAATACAGATTGCAGAATCACATCGGTTACACATCCACGTTTCTACATGATGCCATATTAGTGACTGTTGTATTCTGGTACCTTTCCTATCGCCTACTATCTCCTCTCCCTCCCCTCCCATCTTCTCTCTCTACCCCATCTGCTGTAATTCAATTCTCTCCCTTGTTTTTTTTTTCCCCCTTTTCCCTCACATCCTCTTATATTTAATTTTGTGTAACAATGAGGGTCTCCTTCCATTTCCATGCGATTTCCCTTCTCTCTCCCTTTCCCTCCCACCACTTGTCTCTCTTTAATGTTAATCTTTTCCTCATGCTCTTCCTCCCTGCTCTGTTCTTAGTTGCTCTCCTTATATCAAAGAAGACATTTAGCATTTGTTTTTTAGGGATTGGCTAGATTCACTTAGCATAATCTGCTCTAATGCCATCCATTTCCCTGCAAATTCCATGATTTTGTCATTTCTTAGTGCTGCGTAATACTCCATTGTGTGTAAATGCCACATTTTTTTTTTTTATCCATTCATCTACTAAAGGGCATCTAGGTGGGTTCCACAGTCTAGCTATTGTGAATTGTGCTGCTGTGCACACTGATGTGGCAGTATCCCTATAGTACGCTCTTTTAAGGTCTTCAGGGAATATTCCGAGAAGGGCTATAGCTGGGTCAAATGGTGGTTCCATTCCCAGCTTTCCCAGGAATCTCCATATTGCTTTCCAAATTGACCGCACCAATTTGCAGTCCCACCAGCAATGTACAAGTGTACCCTTTTCCCCACATCCTCGCCAGTTCTTATTGTTGTTTGACTTCATAATGGATGCCAATCTTACTGGAGTGAGGTGATATCTCAGGGTGGTTTTGATTTGCATTTCTCTGACTGCTAGAGATGGTGAGCATTTATTCATGTACTTGTTGATTGATTGTATGTCCTCCTCTGAGAAGTGTCTGTTCAGGTCCTTGGCCCATTTGTTGATTGGGTTATTTGTTATCTTATGGTTTAATTTTTTGAGTTCTTTGTATACTCTGGATATTAGGGCTCTATCTGAAGTGTGAGGAGTAAAAATTTGTTCCCAGGATGTAGGCTCCCTATTTACCTCTCTTATTGTTTCTCTTGCTGAGGGGAAAAAAAAAAAAAGAAGAAAAAAACTTTTTAGTTTAAGTCAGTCCCATTTGTTGATTCTTGTTATTAACTCTTGTGCTATGGATGTCCTATTAAGGAATTTGGAGCCCGGCACCACAATATGTGGATCGGAGCCAACTTTTTCTTCTATGAGATGCAGAGTCTCTGATTTGATATCAAGCTCTTTGATCCATTTTGTGTTAACTTTTGTGCATGGCGAGAGAAAGGGATTCAGTTTCATTTTGTTGTATATGGATTTCCAGTTTTCCCAGCACCATTTGTTGAAGACGCTATCCTTCCTCCATTGCATGCTTTTAGCCCCTTTATCAAATATAAGAAAGTTGTAATTTTGTGGATTGGTCTCTGTGTCCTCTATTCTGTACCATTGGTTCACCCGCCTGTTTTGGTACCAGTACCATGCTGTTTTGGTTACTCTTGCTCTGTAGTACAGTTTGAAATCTGGTATCGCTATACCGCCAGATTCACACTTCCTGCTTAGAATTGCTTTTGCTAATATTTCTCAGACACCTGTAGTTTCTAAAACCACTAAGAGGATTTTTATCAAAATTAATTTTGTTAATTTTTTTATTATATTATATAGTTAATATTAAATGATTTAATCTATATTAAATGTTATTTAAATTGACTTTGTTAAATTGTATTAATTTAAATGAAATTTAATGAACTTTTAAATATAAATCAATCTAAAATTTAATCAAAATTAATTTAAAAAATCAATTAAGAAAATAAATTTAAATCAAACAATAGTATTAATAAAATAAATTTAAACAATATTAATTAATAAAATAAATTTAAATTAGATCAATTTATTAAATGATAATATAATTTATATTTAAAAATTTATTAAATTTTATTTGAATTAATTTTAATAAAAATATTCTGAATGGTTTTAGAAACTACAGGTGTTAGAGAAGTATGTGCTATGCAATCTGCTTTTGCTCTTCTCTGATTTCACCTACTTAAGCTAGAAACTTTTGATTGTCTTTTACCTTAATTTACGAAAAGGTTGAAACTACTCCTTTTTTAAAGCCTTTCATCTTTCAAAAACTGATGTTAGCTTCTTTCTCTCCCCCAATTTTTTTGATCAAATGTTTTAAAAAATGTGTTGAGAGGCATTATTGTAGAGCCCCCAAAGTATGTAGATAAACAGTCCAGATATTTAATGAAATATTCTTACTAAGTAACTTTTCCATTGGCAATGGATCATGTGATTCCACTTTGGGGTTGACTCATAAAAATACTCTTACTTCTGGACATATTTAACATCTGGAAAACTGAATTAATGTGAGGTGACTTTTCTATAGAAATGGAAATAAGTAAAATGGATAGGGGTCATAGTATTTGGATTAAAAGTATCTTAGAATTTATCCACTAAGCTTCATGATAAGGCCCTCTGCACTGGAATTTTCTTTTAGTACTTGTACCAGGTTATTTGGGATAAACTAAATATTCTCAACATTTTGCAACATCATATTTGGTTTTCTTCTTCTCTAAATCTGAGATCTCCTTCAGGTGGTTTGGATTTTTCATCTTTCCTGTTATTTAAATGTATCATTTTTATCTTAATGCCATTAAATTTAACAAATATAATCATTTAAAAAAAAGAGTTTAGAGCTAATGGTTCACTAATGCTGCTCTGTACAGTTGCTTACAAAAGTACATCAGAATTGAAGACTGGTGATGATTACCTGCTACACTGGAGCAAAATTTTATAAACAAAAAGTGCTACAGCAAACAAAACAAAATTTTTAGAAAGAGCTATAGCAAAAAAAAAAAAAAAAAAAAAAAAAAAAAACCTAGTATCTATATACATATATATATATATCAGCTTTTTTTCTTTCTCTTTTTGTCTACAAATACAGAGTTCTTTTGCAAAAGGCCATGCTGTAAAACATCAAAAAGGGTTATGGCTTCTTTAAAGTGCTAAATATTTAGAAGATCCTAGAGTACAAGTCTGGCACTGTTGTCCGGGGACACTGGCAGTGGTGTGAAGGTGGGCTTGAAATCTGCGATGGGTTTAAAAAGAGGATGCCCAGGTCATATTATTTTATTTATTTATTTGTTTGTGTGTGTGTGTGTGTGTGTGTGTGTGTGTGTGTGTGTGTGTTTTATTCAGATTTGTGAGTTCTTTCTATGCCCTAGAGATTAGTGCTCTATCTGATGTGTGATGGGGCAAAAATTTTCTCCCAAGATGTAGGATCTCTATTCACCTCCCAGATTGTTTGTTTTGTGGAGAAGAAACTTTTTTAGTTTGAATCTATCTCATTTATTGATACTTGATTTTAATTCTTGTGCTCTAGGAGTCTTATTAAGGAATTTTGGGACTAATCCCATATGATTGGAATTAGGGCCTACTTTTTCTTCTGTTACATGCAAGCTCTCTGGTTTTATTCCTAGGTCCTTGATTCATTTGAGTGGAGTTTTGTGCATGGTGAGAGCTAGGGGTTTAATTGCACCTCACTCCAGTTAGAATGTCAGCGATTTTTGAAAATGGCAGCTATGATGAAGACAACAACGATAAGTGTTGGTGAGGATTTCAGGAAAAATGTACACTCCTACACTGTCGGTGGGACTGTAGATTGGTGGAGCCAATATGGAGAGCAGTTTGGAGATTCCTTGGAAATTTGGGAATAGAACCACCATTTGACCTAGCTATCCCTCTTTTTGATCTATACCCAAAGGACTTAAAAACTGCATACTACAGGGACACAGCCACATCAATGTTTATAGCAGCAAAATTCACATTAGCTAAATTGTGGAAACAACTTAGTAGATGAATGCATAAAAAAATGTGGCATTTATACACAATTAATATTACTCAGATACTTACCCTCTCGCTCAGTCCAGGAGACGCTAGTGCCCTTCACTACCTCTGTCAGAGCCTGGTTCCGACAGCTGGTGCCTCGGAGAGGACAGGCTGATCCTGCCTGCCTCCCATGTACCCTTTGTCACAGGGAGCGACATTAATGTGAGACCAAATAAAATCCAGTCATAGACATTAATAGAATATCTCAAAAAAGTATTTAATAAAAAGGCTAGCAAATACAGGGTCTTTAATGAAACTTTAATAAAATTTATGAGACGAGGAAACTGAAAGCACAATATTTTCTTAGGAACTTTTCTGTTTGGTGTTATTCTTTACAATATAGAAGCTTTTCCTAAGAATGCAGGGAGTATGAAATTTCTAAGGCTATCTTGCTGTTTTCTCCATTAAACCCCTTGTCTTAAAAAGAATCTTGAATCTATATTAATCTTTGTAATTTTCTGAGTACCCGTATAACATATTTTTCTCAAGAATGCAGTGAGGTCGCTGTTTCCAAGAGCTCTTCAATTCTGAAATATAAGAAGTGTGTTTCCAGGCATTGAAACCCAAAGGCTCACCTAGACACAATGGAGTGAGCCGAATATATAAAAATCTCTCATGACAAATCTGAACTCTGCTTTTCCCAACCATGTGAAGTCTACTGGAATAAGATTCCAAGTAATTTGGCAGGTCGAAGCAAAATATATACTTTGATATTCTTCTCAGGAGTAACAACTGATGGCATCTTAATTTTGGTAAAATAATGTAAATGTTAAGGTGAAATTTAGAAATAAGAAAGGAAAAGCTGATATGTGTGTAGCTACTAGGTGTTTTTCTTCCTTTTTTTATTTTTGTAAAGTAAAACAAAAGATAAACCAAAAGGTTCTAGCTTAAGTTAGGTAAAATCAAAGAGGAGAAAAAAGAAGAAAATATAGCTAATACTTCACTGCCACCTGTAATTTCCAAAACAACTAAGAGCATTATTATTAAAATTAAAATTAAATAATTCAACCTATATTATGTTAAATTTACTTTATTAAATTGTATTAATTTAAATAAAATTTAATGAGTTTTCAAATATAAATCATACTATAATTTAATATAAGTTAATAAACAATATCAATTAATAAAATAAATTTAAATCAAACCATAGTATTAATAAAAGAAATTTAAATAATACTACTAATAAAATTGATTTAAATTAGGTTAATTTATATTAAATGATATAATTTATATTTAAAAATATATTAAATTTTGTTTAAATTAATTTTAACAAAAATGTTCTGAATGGTTTTAGAAACTACAGGTGTCAGAGAAGTATGTGCTATGCAATCTGCTTTTTCTCTTCTCTGATTTCACCTACTTAAGCTGGAAACTTTTGATTCATCTTTTACCTTAATTTATCAAAAGGTTATAACTACTCCTATTTTAAAGCTTTTCATCTTTCAAAAACTGTTGTTAGCTTATTTCTCTCCCCAACTTGTTTTGATCAAATGTTTTATAAAATGTGTTTATGAGAATTATTGTAGAGCCCCCAATAGTATGTAGATAAGCAGTCCAGATATTTAATGATACATTCTTACTAATTAACTTTTCCATTGGCAATGGATCCTGTGGTCCCACTTCGGGGTTGACTCATAAAAATACTCTTCCTTCTGGACATATTTATCATCTGGAAAACTGAATTAATGTGAAGTGACTTTCGTATAGAAATGGAAATAAGCAAAATGGATAGGGGTCATAGAATTTGGATTCAAAGCATCTTAGAATTTATCCACTAAGCTTCATGTTTAGGTCCTCCCCATTGGAATTTTCGCGTGGTAGTTGTACAATGTTATCTTGGATAAACTAAATATTCTCAACTTTTTGCAACATTATGTTTGGTTTTCATGTACTCTAAATCTGAGACATCCTTCTTATGGGTTGGATTTTTCTTGTTTCCTGTAATTACATGTATCGTTTTTACCTTAATGCCATTAAATTTAAGAAATATTATTATTGTTTTAAAAAAAAGAGGTTGGAACTAGTGGTTCAAGAAGGCTGCTCTGTACAGTTGCTCCCAAAAGTACATCAGAATTGATAACTGGTGATGATTATCTGCTGCATTGGAACAAAATTCTAGAAACAAAAAGTGCTACAAAAAACAAAACAAATTTTTTAAAAAGTACTATAGCAAAAAATCACAACAACAACAACTGAAAAAATAAAATAAAATACCTAGTAGCTATACACTTACATATACCAGCTTTTTTGCTTTCTCTCTTTGTCTACAAACACATGAGTACTTTTTCAAAAGGCCATGCTGTAAAAACGTAAAAAAGGGTTATGGCTTCTTTCAAATGCTAAATATTTAGAAGATCCTGGAGTACAACTCTGGCACTATTGTCCAGGGACACTGGCAGTGGTGTAAAGGTGGGCATGAAATCTGCAGTGGGTTTAACAAGAGGATGCCCAGGTCCACCAAGTCCAACTCCAGCTAGGTTACTAAGAGGCACAGCTGCAGAACGTGGAACCAAAACAACTCATCCACTTACTGACACCACCGTGATCTTTATTCAACAGCTGCTCCATTTCGTCCTGTGGAATGTCCAGGATGCTCCCCGTCAACTGCAATACTTCACGACGTTTGTCCTTTGGTGTCTGGAAATGACCAATAAAAAGGTTTCGCATGAGGACTTTGTCCACTTTTCCTTCTGCGCTGTTGACCAAAGTCGACAATTTCTGTTGTGCATGGTCCAACATTTCTTTTCGGAGCTCGTTTTGTTTTTTCAGTTCTTCCATCTGTTCTTCCTTGAGATCTAAGTCTTCTCTCAGTCTGGAAGCAGAATCCAACAGAGCATTTGCTTCATCCAAACGTTCCTGCAGTGATGATACTTCTCCTTCCAGCTTTTCGGCCTTGTTCTTCCATTCAGCTATTGACTGTTTTTCTTTGTCTTCTGCAGCCAAAATTTGCTGGGTGTAAGACTCTTCTGATTCCAAGAGATGGCTGCGTAGCCTTTCTAGCTCCCGGTTTAGGCGTAATTCTTGGTCCCGTAAGTGTTGAACCTCTTTTTCTCTTAGGATTTTTACTTTGGTCTCTTGAAAAATATCAGAATTCAATGTCTGAGCATCTCCTTTCTCTCCAGGCAACTGGGCTTTTAGTTCTTCAATAGTCTTCTGCAAGTTCTTAATTTCCTCCTCTTTTTCTAAAATTAACTGGCTATGCGCAGCATTCATCTGCTCATATTTGTACTTAAATTCATCCATTTCCTCCTTCTGCTCCTGTAAAGACTGAAGTAGTTGCATTTTACGCTGGTTCTGGTTTTCAATGATATTCAGATGGTCTTGAATTTCATCTTCCAGATGATTTTTGACTATATTCAGTTGAGATACCTCCAATTCTAGTTCTGTGACAGCATCAAGAGCTGTCGGCTCAGCCACTGGTACAGCTTGATTGTGCTGTTCCCCAAGTATTTCCAATTCTACTCGCAGATAGTTGTTTTCTGCTCTCATGTAGGTAAGACTTCTGTCCTTTCTTTCCATGGATTGCCTTAAAGTTTCATTTTCTCCTAAAGCCTGAGAACACTTATCTAAATCCTTTTGTAGTTGTGAACTTTTTTCTTCGAGTTTTTCAATAAAAACTTCTTTCTCATTTATGACTTGTATCAATCGCTCCTGTTCGTCTACATAAGATGCCAAAATTTCATCAGTTTCTTTTTCATCAGCAGTCATTTGCTCAATATTCTTTTTGAGTCCTGCTATTTCAAAGTCCTTCTCTTGGCTGAGTTGAACTGCACATTCGTGTTTCAGCTTTAAGGCAGAGGTATCCAAATTATGTGCATTGGAGAGTTCCTGAATAGTCTGCCTGTGATTATTTGCTTCTTCCAACAGTCTTTTTTCTGCCTGGTGCAGTTTGGCTTCAATCTCTTCTTTGTCTCTTTTGAGAGTCTCCGTGATAGTGTCTTTTTCTTGAGAGATTTGATTGTAAGCAGCAATAGATTCTTCCAACTTACGCCTTACATCGTCACGTGCTAAAATCAACATTTCATTTTCCGTTTTGAGTTCAACAGCAACTTTCTTTAAATTTTCATTGAGCTGTTCCTCTTCAGAAAGATTTTGCCTTAAGTTGCTAACTTCAGCTTCTCGTTCTTTAAGCATGTCATCCTTACAATGACTGTTAGAGTCTTCATTCAGAGAAGTGCGATACTTGCTCTTAAATCCAGACAGCTCATCTTCAAGTTGTCTAATGTGATCCTTAAGCCCAAGGTTTTCCTGCTGGATGTTTAAACTATTTTTTTGTGACTGATTTAGCTGATCTACTAAATCTTCTACTTTACCTTCAAGCTTCTGCTTAGTTAAATGCAAATCACTGAGGCTCTGTGCGTTCTCAGTTAACTTCTCCTTCTGCACATGCAACTCTTGGGATATGTTCATTTGATCATCCTCAAGTTGATGAACTCTCTTTTTTTCATCATCTAGATCTTGTTCCAACTTCTTGATGACAAGGTCTCCTTCATTTTGTTGTTTTGATAGCTCCTCTTGTATCAAAATCATGTGCTTTGTAGCTTCCTGATTCTGATGATCCAGTTCTTCTAACTCAGCTATCAGCATTTTCTTTTCATTGATAGTCTGATTCAGTTCTTCCTCCTTTGCCTTCAAGTGAAGTTTTAAGTCTAGTAATTGTACATTCAAATTCATGTCTGTTGAAGCTCTGTTTTTCATGACTTGGTAGTCACAGCTCAATTTTGACAGTGACATCTGAAGTTCCTCTTTTTCTTGACTCAATGATGCCTTCTCTTTTTCTAAAGCTTCAGCATGCATTTTAAGTTTCAGATGGTCTTCAGCAAGACGGTTATCCTGGTTTAAACCATTTAGTCTCACGATTTCCTTCTCCGCATCAGCCAGGGCTTGTTGAAGCCTGAACACTTCTTCCACTGCTGAGCTCTGAGGAAGGATTTTTCCCTTTTCTGCCACAGTAGAACTCTGCTCCCAAACTGAAATTTCATGCTGATGATCATATATGTCTGGGCTTTGGTTTGGTTGAAGAGTCTTGATAGTATTTTGTACTTTGCAGATTTCACTTGAGTCAGAATGGTGTGTTCCCTGAGCCTCAGCAATCTGCCTCGAGTGGCCAACTTCAGATTCATGTTTTGCAGCTTCAGTTGATAATCTGTTTGTTTCTTGTCGTGATGAGATTATGTCACTAGAGTCCATGTCGTCATCACGAAAGGCTGAAAAATGACTACTGATCAGGGAACCGAACGGAGCCGGTGCAGTTGTTGTTGGCACACCACAAGCTCCCGAGTGTACTGATTGAGCGGCTGCCTGTAGTTGGAACATTTGATCTTGCAGTACAATCTGTCCTGCTTTAAGATGGCTGATCTCTACCTCTTTCTGTTGCAGTTGATTTTGGTAACTTACAGACTGATGGTTTATTTGTAGCTCTGATGCTTCATGCTTTTCTTCCAGGTCAGTACAATACTCTTTCAGTCTTTCATTCTCACATCTTAGTGTGGAATCAGTAGTTTCCATTTCCTTTCTCCAACAATGATGTAAAGCTGCTTCTGGGTCTCCTAAGTCACCCAGAAGCATTTCCCTGGCGAAGCTGGAGCTATGGCCGGTGAGGAAAGCCAAGCTGCTCCCCACCTGACCCAAGAAGTGGCCCAAGCCTGAGCCCAGGCCTCCAAACCAGGACCACATCGTGGCCACTTCAGTGATCCATCGGACCAGCTCTGAAAAGCGCGTCCATCACCATCCACTTCTGTGCCCCGAACGTCCTCGGGCGTTGCCGGGGTCAATTATGACCCAAGCGCTCAGAATTCCTCAGAGCGCGGGGTTCCTGGGGCTCCACCAACACTAATCATCCCTTCCTGCCTGTAAACTCAGAAGCCTGTCCTGCGCTTTGACCAGGGGCTGGCATCCAGTAGCACACACTCACCCCCTGCAGGGCCTCTGCTTCTTCCCTGCACTTGCCTGTCAGCTATTGGCTCACAGGATTGGGCAGGGTTGGCTGGGAGGAGCTAGAGATCCAGGAAAGTGTTCTAGTTTGAGTCCCAAGGCAGTGTGCTGTGGAGCCAGGAAGAATCAATGTTGTAGATGAAATCCAAAGGTAGTTCACTGGACAGTTCCCTCTTGTCTGGGAGAGGTGGGCTTTTTGTCCCATTCAGTTGCACTCGGTTGACGAGGTGAGGTCTCTCTCCATTACAGAATGGAATCTATTTAACTAAAAGTCCCCGATTCAAAAGTAAATCTCACCCCATAACACCAGCACAGACACACCCAGAATAAAAGTTGGCCAAGTATCTGGGCATCGTAGCCCGGACGAGTTAACATGTAAAATTAACCATCACAAAGTCTTAATCATTCTCAGAATTCAAATTATAATATGGATTAAATGTCACTAAAGAACCATCTTTACCCTTTCCAAAAATAAATTTTTGCTGTTAATCTATAAATTTTCGAGTTCATTTTAATATTATTTGGTCCTTGTTAATTCTGATTGAGTTTATTGAAGTGCTGAAAAATTCCACTTAAATTTCACTTAAGAAAATTTGTTTTAGAGCCAACAGGTTGATGTTCACTTAACCTATTGTTGTTTATCAATGCCAAATATCATCCAGGTTTAAACAGTACAGAGTGAAATAAAAAGTCGAGAAATTTTCTACGATGGAGTAACAATCCTAAATTTAATTCCCACACCTCTAAGGATCAGAAGGAGTTAAGATAAGGCCCTGGTTTCCAAGGTGTTTAAATTCCAACAAGTTAATGAGGAGGCAGTTTTGTAGAGTTGGGGACAAAGCAAAGAGATGAAGCACATGGGCTGTAACAGACATACCAGTTGGGACCAAAGCAATTTTGGAGCTAAACTGACGGAATGCATTTAGAAAACCTCTCTCCCAAGCATGAGTTGAACAGTAAATGAGAACATAGTGTGTAGTTCTCACCTGATGGCTGGTGCAGAGAAAGTGGCCAACAAATAGAGCCTGCTGCCACTTTGTTCATATTTGCTTTTTGTTTTGTTTAGGATCATTTTCCTCATTACCCTTTAGAAGGGGTTTGGGTTTGCTCCCATTACTCTCTTCCCAGAGCCCATATTCAGGAGACTCTTTTCCTTGAGCTGTTCTTTCTATATGTCTGTTCAGGGAACAAAACCTCAAGGTGGCAGAAATAAAATTCAAAAAAAGGCAGAATTTTTGGAAAATTAATGGTTAAGTAGATTCTAAGGATTATATTAATCACCTCATAATGTCTCTTGCCTTCAAGATAGAGCAAGTAGACATAATTACTCAGATTGGTATCAGAAACTAGTGACTGCATTTGTGTGCTGTGCCAGAAAAGGAAATCTTCTTGGTCCTTCTTATTCATCTCCAAATCTGAGAGAGAAATCAGGCCTGTGTTAGTCAATCTCTCCTCATAAAAGACTAATATAAAAATTTAAGCCCCTTTTAGCATCTGCTGAAGTGCGAATCCACGCTGTACCCCAGCTGTGTCTACTGTTGAAGAAGGCATCAACAATACCAAGTGTCCTTTTCTCCCTTTAGACCATTCCTCCTGTGTGTGTGTGTGTGTGTGTGTGTGTGTGTGTTAGAAGACTTTTTCATCACTTTGACAACATACCTGAGAAAATTAAATGAGTAAATATTTATTTTGGTTCAATTTCAGGCTCCATTGCTGTGGCCTGAAGTGAGGCAGATTACCATGGCAGAGAGCCTGGCTTCAAAACAGAGCTGCTCAACTCATGGAGATCAGGGGATCAACTCATGGAGATCACGGAGATCAGGTGAGGGGAAGAGAGGACTGAGGAATATGATGTACCCTTCCAGGGAATCAACTCCAATGACCTACCCTCCAACTAGGCCCTACCGCCCACAGTTTTTACCAACTCCCAATAGTCCTGTCCAATCGTGAACCCATCAGTGGATTGATCCACAGATGAGGTTAGAGCCCAGGATTCAATTCACCTTTCTGTAGAGTCCGTTCTGAATGCTGTTACATTGGGGTCCAAGCTTTCAACACATGACCTTTGGGCAACATTCCAGATCCAAATTATAGCAGGGTGCCTCCTTCTCTTTAGGTGTTCTGTGTTTGTTTATTGTTTTAAATCACAAATAATGATCCTTTTTCAGTGTAAGACCTATCACATTTGGCTTGAATCTGGTTCCAGTGGTTGTTGCTCCTACTGCTGAAAGGCATTTCTGATCACTCAGATTCAGTCTTCTAGCATGGTTCACTCTGACCACAGCTGTTTGTCATTTTATATTTCAATCTGAGAGAGGTACCTACCTACTGTATTCAAAACTGACCATCCAAATAAAAGCATTTCTCTTCTTGTAAATATGTTTGGAATATTCCTGGAAACTATGGGGGATATGGAGGGCAAACCCTGGCTCATTCGCGAACACATGTGACAAAAAGCATCCAATAATCATAAGTATATCCTTATACATGTATTCAGTGCCCCCAAAGTACAAGGTATTGTGGTAGATATTGTGAACAACATAAAGCTGTGTTATATACATTTCCTGCTATGAAGTGCAATTGAATACAGTCAATCAATGGGGAAGATGTTACATAGAGTGATCCTTGAATTATAATGCAAGGTCAGCCATTGATGACTGTGGTGGTGAGGATCGCATATGGGGGAAAAGACTAAGTAAGAAAGAATAAGCCAGAAGTAGAGAGCCCTTAATAATGTGGCTTTGTTAAAACACAGTTGAAGATTAAAATAATGAAAGCTTTTTGAGTCTATAAACATAGGGTGATAAATTCTATGCAAGATATTAAGTTTGTACTTTTTTTTAATACCTCATAATTCATTCAAACATTTTCTTATAGATTTCAGTAGAATTTTTAAATCTCTTTAATATGGGCCTTGTCTCTTCTTGTTTCTTTTTTTAAATTTCTATTGGTTGCTCAAAACATTACAATGATCTTGACATATCATATTTCATACATTTGATTCAAGTGGGGTATGAATTCTTATTTTTACCACGTGTACAGTTTGCAGGATCACATTGGTTATACATCCGAGTTTATACATACTGCCATACTAGTGTCTGTTATATTCTGCTGCCTTTCCTATTCCCTCCCTATCTCCCCTTCTGTCTCCTCCCCTCCCCTCCCATAATCTCTCTCTACCCCATCTACTGTAATTCATTTCTCTCCTTTTTTCCCCTTTCCCCTCACATCCTCTTATATGTAATTTTGTATAACAATGAGGGTATCCTTCCATTTCCATGAAATTCCCCTTCTCTCTCCCATTCCCTCCCACCTCTTGTCCCTTCTAAATGGTAATCTTCTTTTCATGCTCTTCCAGCCTGCTCTGTTTTGAGTCCCCCCTCCTTATATGAAAGAAGACATTCAGCATTTCTTTTCTAGGGATTGGCTAACTTCACTTAGCATAATCTGCTCTCATGCCATCCATTTCCCTGCAAATGCCATGATTTTGTCATTTTTTAGTGCTGAGTAATATTCCATTGTGTACAAATGCCACATTTTTTTATCCATTCATCTATTGACTGGCGTCTAGGTTGGTTCCACGTTCTAGCTATTGTGAATTGTGCTGCTATGAACATTGATGTAGCTGTATCCCTATAGTGTGCTCTTTTTAGGTCTCTGGGAATAGTCCGAGAAGGGGAATAGCTGGGTCGGATGGTGGTTCCATTCCCAGCTTTCCAAGGAATCTCCATAATGCTTTCCAAATTGGCTGCACCGATTTGCAGTCCCACCGGCAGTGTACAAGTGTACCTTTTCCCCCACATCCTTGCCAGCACGTGTTGTTGTTTGACTTCCTAATGGCTGCCATTCTTACTGGACTGATATGGTATCTTAGAGTGGTTTTAATTTGCATTTCTCTGATTGCTAGAGATGGTGAGCATTTTTTCCGTGTATTTTTTGATTAATTATATATCCTTCTCTGAGAAGTGTCTGTTCAGGTCCTTGGCCCATTTGTTGATTGGGTTATTTGTTTTCTTAATGTTCAATTTTTGAGTTCTTTGTATACTCTGGATATTAGGGCTCGGCACATTTGTATTTTTAAGAATTGGCATAATCAATGAAATGTTCCGCACACATTTGTAGGAAGATGAACATAACACTCCAGTGACAATACAATAGTAGAAGGATTGATTTGGACTGAAGTTGTTCAGTGAATGATATATTACCCATAAATTTGAATTCTCATTATCATAAAGAAGCAAGGTGAAAATAAGAATTTAAGAGAGTGTTGGGGATATGGCTCAAGTAGCAGCTCGTTCACCTAGCATGCGTGAGGCGTGGGGTTCGATCCTCAGCACTACATAAAAAAATAAATAAAATAAAGATGTTGTGTCCACTAAAGGCTAAATAATAAATATTTTTTAAAACGAATTTAAGATAGTCCATAAATGTTATATACGAACTGTGAAAGTAGATGCTTTCGCATCTAGTGACTTTTATTAGTAGGACAAAGAATTAAATGTAGTTCTGCTGTGTACAAAATGATCACAATAAATCACCAATGTCATTTTTTGAAATGGGAAAATGTTTTTTTATTGGTTATTCAAAACATTACCAAGCTCTTGACATATCATCTTTCATACATTTGATTCAAGTGGGTTATAAACTCCCATTTTTACCCCAAATACAGATTGCAGAATCACATCGGTTACACATCCACGTTTCTACATGATGCCATATTAGTGACTGTTGTATTCTGGTACCTTTCCTATCGCCTACTATCTCCTCTCCCTCCCCTCCCATCTTCTCTCTCTACCCCATCTGCTGTAATTCAATTCTCTCCCTTGTTTTTTTTTTCCCCCTTTTCCCTCACATCCTCTTATATTTAATTTTGTGTAACAATGAGGGTCTCCTTCCATTTCCATGCGATTTCCCTTCTCTCTCCCTTTCCCTCCCACCACTTGTCTCTCTTTAATGTTAATCTTTTCCTCATGCTCTTCCTCCCTGCTCTGTTCTTAGTTGCTCTCCTTATATCAAAGAAGACATTTAGCATTTGTTTTTTAGGGATTGGCTAGATTCACTTAGCATAATCTGCTCTAATGCCATCCATTTCCCTGCAAATTCCATGATTTTGTCATTTCTTAGTGCTGCGTAATACTCCATTGTGTGTAAATGCCACATTTTTTTTTTTTTTATCCATTCATCTACTAAAGGGCATCTAGGTGGGTTCCACAGTCTAGCTATTGTGAATTGTGCTGCTGTGCACACTGATGTGGCAGTATCCCTATAGTACGCTCTTTTAAGGTCTTCAGGGAATATTCCGAGAAGGGCTATAGCTGGGTCAAATGGTGGTTCCATTCCCAGCTTTCCCAGGAATCTCCATATTGCTTTCCAAATTGACCGCACCAATTTGCAGTCCCACCAGCAATGTACAAGTGTACCCTTTTCCCCACATCCTCGCCAGTTCTTATTGTTGTTTGACTTCATAATGGATGCCAATCTTACTGGAGTGAGGTGATATCTCAGGGTGGTTTTGATTTGCATTTCTCTGACTGCTAGAGATGGTGAGCATTTATTCATGTACTTGTTGATTGATTGTATGTCCTCCTCTGAGAAGTGTCTGTTCAGGTCCTTGGCCCATTTGTTGATTGGGTTATTTGTTATCTTATGGTTTAATTTTTTGAGTTCTTTGTATACTCTGGATATTAGGGCTCTATCTGAAGTGTGAGGAGTAAAAATTTGTTCCCAGGATGTAGGCTCCCTATTTACCTCTCTTATTGTTTCTCTTGCTGAGGGGAAAAAAAAAAAAAGAAGAAAAAAACTTTTTAGTTTAAGTCAGTCCCATTTGTTGATTCTTGTTATTAACTCTTGTGCTATGGATGTCCTATTAAGGAATTTGGAGCCCGGCACCACAATATGTGGATCGGAGCCAACTTTTTCTTCTATGAGATGCAGAGTCTCTGATTTGATATCAAGCTCTTTGATCCATTTTGTGTTAACTTTTGTGCATGGCGAGAGAAAGGGATTCAGTTTCATTTTGTTGTATATGGATTTCCAGTTTTCCCAGCACCATTTGTTGAAGACGCTATCCTTCCTCCATTGCATGCTTTTAGCCCCTTTATCAAATATAAGAAAGTTGTAATTTTGTGGATTGGTCTCTGTGTCCTCTATTCTGTACCATTGGTTCACCCGCCTGTTTTGGTACCAGTACCATGCTGTTTTGGTTACTCTTGCTCTGTAGTACAGTTTGAAATCTGGTATCGCTATACCGCCAGATTCACACTTCCTGCTTAGAATTGCTTTTGCTAATATTTCTCAGACACCTGTAGTTTCTAAAACCACTAAGAGGATTTTTATCAAAATTAATTTTGTTAATTTTTTTATTATATTATATAGTTAATATTAAATGATTTAATCTATATTAAATGTTATTTAAATTGACTTTGTTAAATTGTATTAATTTAAATGAAATTTAATGAACTTTTAAATATAAATCAATCTAAAATTTAATCAAAATTAATTTAAAAAATCAATTAAGAAAATAAATTTAAATCAAACAATAGTATTAATAAAATAAATTTAAACAATATTAATTAATAAAATAAATTTAAATTAGATCAATTTATTAAATGATAATATAATTTATATTTAAAAATTTATTAAATTTTATTTGAATTAATTTTAATAAAAATATTCTGAATGGTTTTAGAAACTACAGGTGTTAGAGAAGTATGTGCTATGCAATCTGCTTTTGCTCTTCTCTGATTTCACCTACTTAAGCTAGAAACTTTTGATTGTCTTTTACCTTAATTTACGAAAAGGTTGAAACTACTCCTTTTTTAAAGCCTTTCATCTTTCAAAAACTGATGTTAGCTTCTTTCTCTCCCCCAATTTTTTTGATCAAATGTTTTAAAAAATGTGTTGAGAGGCATTATTGTAGAGCCCCCAAAGTATGTAGATAAACAGTCCAGATATTTAATGAAATATTCTTACTAAGTAACTTTTCCATTGGCAATGGATCATGTGATTCCACTTTGGGGTTGACTCATAAAAATACTCTTACTTCTGGACATATTTAACATCTGGAAAACTGAATTAATGTGAGGTGACTTTTCTATAGAAATGGAAATAAGTAAAATGGATAGGGGTCATAGTATTTGGATTAAAAGTATCTTAGAATTTATCCACTAAGCTTCATGATAAGGCCCTCTGCACTGGAATTTTCTTTTAGTACTTGTACCAGGTTATTTGGGATAAACTAAATATTCTCAACATTTTGCAACATCATATTTGGTTTTCTTCTTCTCTAAATCTGAGATCTCCTTCAGGTGGTTTGGATTTTTCATCTTTCCTGTTATTTAAATGTATCATTTTTATCTTAATGCCATTAAATTTAACAAATATAATCATTTAAAAAAAAGAGTTTAGAGCTAATGGTTCACTAATGCTGCTCTGTACAGTTGCTTACAAAAGTACATCAGAATTGAAGACTGGTGATGATTACCTGCTACACTGGAGCAAAATTTTATAAAGAAAAAGTGCTACAGCAAACAAAACAAAATTTTTAGAAAGAGCTATAGCAAAAAATAAAAAAAAAAAAACAGAAAAAAAACTACAACAAGAAGCAAAAAAAAAAAAAAACCTAGTATCTATATACATATATATATATCAGCTTTTTTTCTTTCTCTTTTTGTCTACAAATACAGAGTTCTTTTGCAAAAGGCCATGCTGTAAAACATCAAAAAGGGTTATGGCTTCTTTAAAGTGCTAAATATTTAGAAGATCCTAGAGTACAAGTCTGGCACTGTTGTCCGGGGACACTGGCAGTGGTGTGAAGGTGGGCTTGAAATCTGCGATGGGTTTAAAAAGAGGATGCCCAGGTCATATTATTTTATTTATTTATTTGTTTGTGTGTGTGTGTGTGTGTGTGTGTGTGTGTGTGTGTGTGTGTTTTATTCAGATTTGTGAGTTCTTTCTATGCCCTAGAGATTAGTGCTCTATCTGATGTGTGATGGGGCAAAAATTTTCTCCCAAGATGTAGGATCTCTATTCACCTCCCAGATTGTTTGTTTTGTGGAGAAGAAACTTTTTTAGTTTGAATCTATCTCATTTATTGATACTTGATTTTAATTCTTGTGCTCTAGGAGTCTTATTAAGGAATTTTGGGACTAATCCCATATGATTGGAATTAGGGCCTACTTTTTCTTCTGTTACATGCAAGCTCTCTGGTTTTATTCCTAGGTCCTTGATTCATTTGAGTGGAGTTTTGTGCATGGTGAGAGCTAGGGGTTTAATTGCACCTCACTCCAGTTAGAATGTCAGCGATTTTTGAAAATGGCAGCTATGATGAAGACAACAACGATAAGTGTTGGTGAGGATTTCAGGAAAAATGTACACTCCTACACTGTCGGTGGGACTGTAGATTGGTGGAGCCAATATGGAGAGCAGTTTGGAGATTCCTTGGAAATTTGGGAATAGAACCACCATTTGACCTAGCTATCCCTCTTTTTGATCTATACCCAAAGGACTTAAAAACTGCATACTACAGGGACACAGCCACATCAATGTTTATAGCAGCAAAATTCACATTAGCTAAATTGTGGAAACAACTTAGTAGATGAATGCATAAAAAAATGTGGCATTTATACACAATTAATATTACTCAGATACTTACCCTCTCGCTCAGTCCAGGAGACGCTAGTGCCCTTCACTACCTCTGTCAGAGCCTGGTTCCGACAGCTGGTGCCTCGGAGAGGACAGGCTGATCCTGCCTGCCTCCCATGTACCCTTTGTCACAGGGAGCGACATTAATGTGAGACCAAATAAAATCCAGTCATAGACATTAATAGAATATCTCAAAAAAGTATTTAATAAAAAGGCTAGCAAATACAGGGTCTTTAATGAAACTTTAATAAAATTTATGAGACGAGGAAACTGAAAGCACAATATTTTCTTAGGAACTTTTCTGTTTGGTGTTATTCTTTACAATATAGAAGCTTTTCCTAAGAATGCAGGGAGTATGAAATTTCTAAGGCTATCTTGCTGTTTTCTCCATTAAACCCCTTGTCTTAAAAAGAATCTTGAATCTATATTAATCTTTGTAATTTTCTGAGTACCCGTATAACATATTTTTCTCAAGAATGCAGTGAGGTCGCTGTTTCCAAGAGCTCTTCAATTCTGAAATATAAGAAGTGTGTTTCCAGGCATTGAAACCCAAAGGCTCACCTAGACACAATGGAGTGAGCCGAATATATAAAAATCTCTCATGACAAATCTGAACTCTGCTTTTCCCAACCATGTGAAGTCTACTGGAATAAGATTCCAAGTAATTTGGCAGGTCGAAGCAAAATATATACTTTGATATTCTTCTCAGGAGTAACAACTGATGGCATCTTAATTTTGGTAAAATAATGTAAATGTTAAGGTGAAATTTAGAAATAAGAAAGGAAAAGCTGATATGTGTGTAGCTACTAGGTGTTTTTCTTCCTTTTTTTATTTTTGTAAAGTAAAACAAAAGATAAACCAAAAGGTTCTAGCTTAAGTTAGGTAAAATCAAAGAGGAGAAAAAAGAAGATACTATAGCTAATACTTCACTGCCACCTGTAATTTCCAAAACAACTAAGAGCATTATTATTAAAATTAAAATTAAATAATTCAACCTATATTATGTTAAATTTACTTTATTAAATTGTATTAATTTAAATAAAATTTAATGAGTTTTCAAATATAAATCATACTATAATTTAATATAAGTTAATAAACAATATCAATTAATAAAATAAATTTAAATCAAACCATAGTATTAATAAAAGAAATTTAAATAATACTACTAATAAAATTGATTTAAATTAGGTTAATTTATATTAAATGATATAATTTATATTTAAAAATATATTAAATTTTGTTTAAATTAATTTTAACAAAAATGTTCTGAATGGTTTTAGAAACTACAGGTGTCAGAGAAGTATGTGCTATGCAATCTGCTTTTTCTCTTCTCTGATTTCACCTACTTAAGCTGGAAACTTTTGATTCATCTTTTACCTTAATTTATCAAAAGGTTATAACTACTCCTATTTTAAAGCTTTTCATCTTTCAAAAACTGTTGTTAGCTTATTTCTCTCCCCAACTTGTTTTGATCAAATGTTTTATAAAATGTGTTTATGAGAATTATTGTAGAGCCCCCAATAGTATGTAGATAAGCAGTCCAGATATTTAATGATACATTCTTACTAATTAACTTTTCCATTGGCAGTGGATCCTGTGGTCCCACTTCGGGGTTGACTCATAAAAATACTCTTCCTTCTGGACATATTTATCATCTGGAAAACTGAATTAATGTGAAGTGACTTTCGTATAGAAATGGAAATAAGCAAAATGGATAGGGGTCATAGAATTTGGATTCAAAGCATCTTAGAATTTATCCACTAAGCTTCATGTTTAGGTCCTCCCCATTGGAATTTTCGCGTGGTAGTTGTACAATGTTATCTTGGATAAACTAAATATTCTCAACTTTTTGCAACATTATGTTTGGTTTTCATGTACTCTAAATCTGAGACATCCTTCTTATGGGTTGGATTTTTCTTGTTTCCTGTAATTACATGTATCGTTTTTACCTTAATGCCATTAAATTTAAGAAATATTATTATTGTTTTAAGGTTGGAACTAGTGGTTCAAGAAGGCTGCTCTGTACAGTTGCTCCCAAAAGTACATCAGAATTGATAACTGGTGATGATTATCTGCTGCATTGGAACAAAATTCTAGAAACAAAAAGTGCTACAAAAAACAAAACAAATTTTTTAAAAAGTACTATAGCAAAAAATCACAACAACAACAACTGAAAAAATAAAATAAAATACCTAGTAGCTATACACTTACATATACCAGCTTTTTTGCTTTCTCTCTTTGTCTACAAACACATGAGTACTTTTTCAAAAGGCCATGCTGTAAAACGTAAAAAAGGGTTATGGCTTCTTTCAAATGCTAAATATTTAGAAGATCCTGGAGTACAACTCTGGCACTATTGTCCAGGGACACTGGCAGTGGTGTAAAGGTGGGCATGAAATCTGCAGTGGGTTTAACAAGAGGATGCCCAGGTCCACCAAGTCCAACTCCAGCTAGGTTACTAAGAGGCACAGCTGCAGAACGTGGAACCAAAACAACTCATCCACTTACTGACACCACCGTGATCTTTATTCAACAGCTGCTCCATTTCGTCCTGTGGAATGTCCAGGATGCTCCCCGTCAACTGCAATACTTCACGACGTTTGTCCTTTGGTGTCTGGAAATGACCAATAAAAAGGTTTCGCATGAGGACTTTGTCCACTTTTCCTTCTGCGCTGTTGACCAAAGTCGACAATTTCTGTTGTGCATGGTCCAACATTTCTTTTCGGAGCTCGTTTTGTTTTTTCAGTTCTTCCATCTGTTCTTCCTTGAGATCTAAGTCTTCTCTCAGTCTGGAAGCAGAATCCAACAGAGCATTTGCTTCATCCAAACGTTCCTGCAGTGATGATACTTCTCCTTCCAGCTTTTCGGCCTTGTTCTTCCATTCAGCTATTGACTGTTTTTCTTTGTCTTCTGCAGCCAAAATTTGCTGGGTGTAAGACTCTTCTGATTCCAAGAGATGGCTGCGTAGCCTTTCTAGCTCCCGGTTTAGGCGTAATTCTTGGTCCCGTAAGTGTTGAACCTCTTTTTCTCTTAGGATTTTTACTTTGGTCTCTTGAAAAATATCAGAATTCAATGTCTGAGCATCTCCTTTCTCTCCAGGCAACTGGGCTTTTAGTTCTTCAATAGTCTTCTGCAAGTTCTTAATTTCCTCCTCTTTTTCTAAAATTAACTGGCTATGCGCAGCATTCATCTGCTCATATTTGTACTTAAATTCATCCATTTCCTCCTTCTGCTCCTGTAAAGACTGAAGTAGTTGCATTTTACGCTGGTTCTGGTTTTCAATGATATTCAGATGGTCTTGAATTTCATCTTCCAGATGATTTTTGACTATATTCAGTTGAGATACCTCCAATTCTAGTTCTGTGACAGCATCAAGAGCTGTCGGCTCAGCCACTGGTACAGCTTGATTGTGCTGTTCCCCAAGTATTTCCAATTCTACTCGCAGATAGTTGTTTTCTGCTCTCATGTAGGTAAGACTTCTGTCCTTTCTTTCCATGGATTGCCTTAAAGTTTCATTTTCTCCTAAAGCCTGAGAACACTTATCTAAATCCTTTTGTAGTTGTGAACTTTTTTCTTCGAGTTTTTCAATAAAAACTTCTTTCTCATTTATGACTTGTATCAATCGCTCCTGTTCGTCTACATAAGATGCCAAAATTTCATCAGTTTCTTTTTCATCAGCAGTCATTTGCTCAATATTCTTTTTGAGTCCTGCTATTTCAAAGTCCTTCTCTTGGCTGAGTTGAACTGCACATTCGTGTTTCAGCTTTAAGGCAGAGGTATCCAAATTATGTGCATTGGAGAGTTCCTGAATAGTCTGCCTGTGATTATTTGCTTCTTCCAACAGTCTTTTTTCTGCCTGGTGCAGTTTGGCTTCAATCTCTTCTTTGTCTCTTTTGAGAGTCTCCGTGATAGTGTCTTTTTCTTGAGAGATTTGATTGTAAGCAGCAATAGATTCTTCCAACTTACGCCTTACATCGTCACGTGCTAAAATCAACATTTCATTTTCCGTTTTGAGTTCAACAGCAACTTTCTTTAAATTTTCATTGAGCTGTTCCTCTTCAGAAAGATTTTGCCTTAAGTTGCTAACTTCAGCTTCTCGTTCTTTAGGCATGTCATCCTTACAATGACTGTTAGAGTCTTCATTCAGAGAAGTGCGATACTTGCTCTTAAATCCAGACAGCTCATCTTCAAGTTGTCTAATGTGATCCTTAAGCCCAAGGTTTTCCTGCTGGATGTTTAAACTATTTTTTTGTGACTGATTTAGCTGATCTACTAAATCTTCTACTTTACCTTCAAGCTTCTGCTTAGTTAAATGCAAATCACTGAGGCTCTGTGCGTTCTCAGTTAACTTCTCCTTCTGCACATGCAACTCTTGGGATATGTTCATTTGATCATCCTCAAGTTGATGAACTCTCTTTTTTTCATCATCTAGATCTTGTTCCAACTTCTTGATGACAAGGTCTCCTTCATTTTGTTGTTTTGATAGCTCCTCTTGTATCAAAATCATGTGCTTTGTAGCTTCCTGATTCTGATGATCCAGTTCTTCTAACTCAGCTATCAGCATTTTCTTTTCATTGATAGTCTGATTCAGTTCTTCCTCCTTTGCCTTCAAGTGAAGTTTTAAGTCTAGTAATTGTACATTCAAATTCATGTCTGTTGAAGCTCTGTTTTTCATGACTTGGTAGTCACAGCTCAATTTTGACAGTGACATCTGAAGTTCCTCTTTTTCTTGACTCAATGATGCCTTCTCTTTTTCTAAAGCTTCAGCATGCATTTTAAGTTTCAGATGGTCTTCAGCAAGACGGTTATCCTGGTTTAAACCATTTAGTCTCACGATTTCCTTCTCCGCATCAGCCAGGGCTTGTTGAAGCCTGAACACTTCTTCCACTGCTGAGCTCTGAGGAAGGATTTTTCCCTTTTCTGCCACAGTAGAACTCTGCTCCCAAACTGAAATTTCATGCTGATGATCATATATGTCTGGGCTTTGGTTTGGTTGAAGAGTCTTGATAGTATTTTGTACTTTGCAGATTTCACTTGAGTCAGAATGGTGTGTTCCCTGAGCCTCAGCAATCTGCCTCGAGTGGCCAACTTCAGATTCATGTTTTGCAGCTTCAGTTGATAATCTGTTTGTTTCTTGTCGTGATGAGATTATGTCACTAGAGTCCATGTCGTCATCACGAAAGGCTGAAAAATGACTACTGATCAGGGAACCGAACGGAGCCGGTGCAGTTGTTGTTGGCACACCACAAGCTCCCGAGTGTACTGATTGAGCGGCTGCCTGTAGTTGGAACATTTGATCTTGCAGTACAATCTGTCCTGCTTTAAGATGGCTGATCTCTACCTCTTTCTGTTGCAGTTGATTTTGGTAACTTACAGACTGATGGTTTATTTGTAGCTCTGATGCTTCATGCTTTTCTTCCAGGTCAGTACAATACTCTTTCAGTCTTTCATTCTCACATCTTAGTGTGGAATCAGTAGTTTCCATTTCCTTTCTCCAACAATGATGTAAAGCTGCTTCTGGGTCTCCTAAGTCACCCAGAAGCATTTCCCTGGCGAAGCTGGAGCTATGGCCGGTGAGGAAAGCCAAGCTGCTCCCCACCTGACCCAAGAAGTGGCCCAAGCCTGAGCCCAGGCCTCCAAACCAGGACCACATCGTGGCCACTTCAGTGATCCATCGGACCAGCTCTGAAAAGCGCGTCCATCACCATCCACTTCTGTGCCCCGAACGTCCTCGGGCGTTGCCGGGGTCAATTATGACCCAAGCGCTCAGAATTCCTCAGAGCGCGGGGTTCCTGGGGCTCCACCAACACTAATCATCCCTTCCTGCCTGTAAACTCAGAAGCCTGTCCTGCGCTTTGACCAGGGGCTGGCATCCAGTAGCACACACTCACCCCCTGCAGGGCCTCTGCTTCTTCCCTGCACTTGCCTGTCAGCTATTGGCTCACAGGATTGGGCAGGGTTGGCTGGGAGGAGCTAGAGATCCAGGAAAGTGTTCTAGTTTGAGTCCCAAGGCAGTGTGCTGTGGAGCCAGGAAGAATCAATGTTGTAGATGAAATCCAAAGGTAGTTCACTGGACAGTTCCCTCTTGTCTGGGAGAGGTGGGCTTTTTGTCCCATTCAGTTGCACTCGGTTGACGAGGTGAGGTCTCTCTCCATTACAGAATGGAATCTATTTAACTAAAAGTCCCCGATTCAAAAGTAAATCTCACCCCATAACACCAGCACAGACACACCCAGAATAAAAGTTGGCCAAGTGTCTGGGCATCGTAGCCCGGACGAGTTAACATGTAAAATTAACCATCACAAAGTCTTAATCATTCTCAGAATTCAAATTATAATATGGATTAAATGTCACTAAAGAACCATCTTTACCCTTTCCAAAAATAAATTTTTGCTGTTAATCTATAAATTTTCGAGTTCATTTTAATATTATTTGGTCCTTGTTAATTCTGATTGAGTTTATTGAAGTGCTGAAAAATTCCACTTAAATTTCACTTAAGAAAATTTGTTTTAGAGCCAACAGGTTGATGTTCACTTAACCTATTGTTGTTTATCAATGCCAAATATCATCCAGGTTTAAACAGTACAGAGTGAAATAAAAAGTCGAGAAATTTTCTACGATGGAGTAACAATCCTAAATTTAATTCCCACACCTCTAAGGATCAGAAGGAGTTAAGATAAGGCCCTGGTTTCCAAGGTGTTTAAATTCCAACAAGTTAATGAGGAGGCAGTTTTGTAGAGTTGGGGACAAAGCAAAGAGATGAAGCACATGGGCTGTAACAGACATACCAGTTGGGACCAAAGCAATTTTGGAGCTAAACTGACGGAATGCATTTAGAAAACCTCTCTCCCAAGCATGAGTTGAACAGTAAATGAGAACATAGTGTGTAGTTCTCACCTGATGGCTGGTGCAGAGAAAGTGGCCAACAAATAGAGCCTGCTGCCACTTTGTTCATATTTGCTTTTTGTTTTGTTTAGGATCATTTTCCTCATTACCCTTTAGAAGGGGTTTGGGTTTGCTCCCATTACTCTCTTCCCAGAGCCCATATTCAGGAGACTCTTTTCCTTGAGCTGTTCTTTCTATATGTCTGTTCAGGGAACAAAACCTCAAGGTGGCAGAAATAAAATTCAAAAAAAGGCAGAATTTTTGGAAAATTAATGGTTAAGTAGATTCTAAGGATTATATTAATCACCTCATAATGTCTCTTGCCTTCAAGATAGAGCAAGTAGACATAATTACTCAGATTGGTATCAGAAACTAGTGACTGCATTTGTGTGCTGTGCCAGAAAAGGAAATCTTCTTGGTCCTTCTTATTCATCTCCAAATCTGAGAGAGAAATCAGGCCTGTGTTAGTCAATCTCTCCTCATAAAAGACTAATATAAAAATTTAAGCCCCTTTTAGCATCTGCTGAAGTGCGAATCCACGCTGTACCCCAGCTGTGTCTACTGTTGAAGAAGGCATCAACAATACCAAGTGTCCTTTTCTCCCTTTAGACCATTCCTCCTGTGTGTGTGTGTGTGTGTGTGTGTGTGTGTGTGTGTGTGTTAGAAGACTTTTTCATCACTTTGACAACATACCTGAGAAAATTAAATGAGTAAATATTTATTTTGGTTCAATTTCAGGCTCCATTGCTGTGGCCTGAAGTGAGGCAGATTACCATGGCAGAGAGCCTGGCTTCAAAACAGAGCTGCTCAACTCATGGAGATCAGGGGATCAACTCATGGAGATCACGGAGATCAGGTGAGGGGAAGAGAGGACTGAGGAATATGATGTACCCTTCCAGGGAATCAACTCCAATGACCTACCCTCCAACTAGGCCCTACCGCCCACAGTTTTTACCAACTCCCAATAGTCCTGTCCAATCGTGAACCCATCAGTGGATTGATCCACAGATGAGGTTAGAGCCCAGGATTCAATTCACCTTTCTGTAGAGTCCGTTCTGAATGCTGTTACATTGGGGTCCAAGCTTTCAACACATGACCTTTGGGCAACATTCCAGATCCAAATTATAGCAGGGTGCCTCCTTCTCTTTAGGTGTTCTGTGTTTGTTTATTGTTTTAAATCACAAATAATGATCCTTTTTCAGTGTAAGACCTATCACATTTGGCTTGAATCTGGTTCCAGTGGTTGTTGCTCCTACTGCTGAAAGGCATTTCTGATCACTCAGATTCAGTCTTCTAGCATGGTTCACTCTGACCACAGCTGTTTGTCATTTTATATTTCAATCTGAGAGAGGTACCTACCTACTGTATTCAAAACTGACCATCCAAATAAAAGCATTTCTCTTCTTGTAAATATGTTTGGAATATTCCTGGAAACTATGGGGGATATGGAGGGCAAACCCTGGCTCATTCGCGAACACATGTGACAAAAAGCATCCAATAATCATAAGTATATCCTTATACATGTATTCAGTGCCCCCAAAGTACAAGGTATTGTGGTAGATATTGTGAACAACATAAAGCTGTGTTATATACATTTCCTGCTATGAAGTGCAATTGAATACAGTCAATCAATGGGGAAGATGTTACATAGAGTGATCCTTGAATTATAATGCAAGGTCAGCCATTGATGACTGTGGTGGTGAGGATCGCATATGGGGGAAAAGACTAAGTAAGAAAGAATAAGCCAGAAGTAGAGAGCCCTTAATAATGTGGCTTTGTTAAAACACAGTTGAAGATTAAAATAATGAAAGCTTTTTGAGTCTATAAACATAGGGTGATAAATTCTATGCAAGATATTAAGTTTGTACTTTTTTTTAATTCCTCATAATTCATTCAAACATTTTCTTATAGATTTCAGTAGAATTTTTAAATCTCTTTAATATGGGCCTTGTCTCTTCTTGTTTCTTTTTTTAAATTTCTATTGGTTGCTCAAAACATTACAATGATCTTGACATATCATATTTCATACATTTGATTCAAGTGGGGTATGAATTCTTATTTTTACCACGTGTACAGTTTGCAGGATCACATTGGTTATACATCCGAGTTTATACATACTGCCATACTAGTGTCTGTTATATTCTGCTGCCTTTCCTATTCCCTCCCTATCCCCCCTTCTGTCTCCTCCCCTCCCCTCCCATAATCTCTCTCTACCCCATCTACTGTAATTCATTTCTCTCCTTTTTTCCCCTTTCCCCTCACATCCTCTTATATGTAATTTTGTATAACAATGAGGGTATCCTTCCATTTCCATGAAATTCCCCTTCTCTCTCCCATTCCCTCCCACCTCTTGTCCCTTCTAAATGGTAATCTTCTTTTCATGCTCTTCCAGCCTGCTCTGTTTTGAGTCCCCCCTCCTTATATGAAAGAAGACATTCAGCATTTCTTTTCTAGGGATTGGCTAACTTCACTTAGCATAATCTGCTCTCATGCCATCCATTTCCCTGCAAATGCCATGATTTTGTCATTTTTTAGTGCTGAGTAATATTCCATTGTGTACAAATGCCACATTTTTTTATCCATTCATCTATTGACTGGCGTCTAGGTTGGTTCCACGTTCTAGCTATTGTGAATTGTGCTGCTATGAACATTGATGTAGCTGTATCCCTATAGTGTGCTCTTTTTAGGTCTCTGGGAATAGTCCGAGAAGGGGAATAGCTGGGTCGGATGGTGGTTCCATTCCCAGCTTTCCAAGGAATCTCCATAATGCTTTCCAAATTGGCTGCACCGATTTGCAGTCCCACCGGCAGTGTACAAGTGTACCTTTTCCCTCACATCCTTGTCAGCACGTGTTGTTGTTTGACTTCCTAATGGCTGCCATTCTTACTGGACTGATATGGTATCTTAGAGTGGTTTTAATTTGCATTTCTCTGATTGCTAGAGATGGTGAGCATTTTTTCCGTGTATTTTTTGATTAATTATATATCCTTCTCTGAGAAGTGTCTGTTCAGGTCCTTGGCCCATTTGTTGATTGGGTTATTTGTTTTCTTAATGTTCAATTTTTGAGTTCTTTGTATACTCTGGATATTAGGGCTCGGCACATTTGTATTTTTAAGAATTGGCATAATCAATGAAATGTTCCGCACACATTTGTAGGAAGATGAACATAACACTCCAGTGACAATACAATAGTAGAAGGATTGATTTGGACTGAAGTTGTTCAGTGAATGATATATTACCCATAAATTTGAATTCTCATTATCATAAAGAAGCAAGGTGAAAATAAGAATTTAAGAGAGTGTTGGGGATATGGCTCAAGTAGCAGCTCGTTCACCTAGCATGCGTGAGGCGTGGGGTTCGATCCTCAGCACTACATAAAAAAATAAATAAAATAAAGATGTTGTGTCCACTAAAGGCTAAATAATAAATATTTTTTAAAACGAATTTAAGATAGTCCATAAATGTTATATACGAACTGTGAAAGTAGATGCTTTCGCATCTAGTGACTTTTATTAGTAGGACAAAGAATTAAATGTAGTTCTGCTGTGTACAAAATGATCACAATAAATCACCAATGTCATTTTTTGAAATGGGAAAATGTTTTTTTATTGGTTATTCAAAACATTACCAAGCTCTTGACATATCATCTTTCATACATTTGATTCAAGTGGGTTATAAACTCCCATTTTTACCCCAAATACAGATTGCAGAATCACATCGGTTACACATCCACGTTTCTACATGATGCCATATTAGTGACTGTTGTATTCTGGTACCTTTCCTATCGCCTACTATCTCCTCTCCCTCCCCTCCCATCTTCTCTCTCTACCCCATCTGCTGTAATTCAATTCTCTCCCTTGTTTTTTTTTTCCCCCTTTTCCCTCACATCCTCTTATATTTAATTTTGTGTAACAATGAGGGTCTCCTTCCATTTCCATGCGATTTCCCTTCTCTCTCCCTTTCCCTCCCACCACTTGTCTCTCTTTAATGTTAATCTTTTCCTCATGCTCTTCCTCCCTGCTCTGTTCTTAGTTGCTCTCCTTATATCAAAGAAGACATTTAGCATTTGTTTTTTAGGGATTGGCTAGATTCACTTAGCATAATCTGCTCTAATGCCATCCATTTCCCTGCAAATTCCATGATTTTGTCATTTCTTAGTGCTGCGTAATACTCCATTGTGTGTAAATGCCACATTTTTTTTTTTTTATCCATTCATCTACTAAAGGGCATCTAGGTGGGTTCCACAGTCTAGCTATTGTGAATTGTGCTGCTGTGCACACTGATGTGGCAGTATCCCTATAGTACGCTCTTTTAAGGTCTTCAGGGAATATTCCGAGAAGGGCTATAGCTGGGTCAAATGGTGGTTCCATTCCCAGCTTTCCCAGGAATCTCCATATTGCTTTCCAAATTGACCGCACCAATTTGCAGTCCCACCAGCAATGTACAAGTGTACCCTTTTCCCCACATCCTCGCCAGTTCTTATTGTTGTTTGACTTCATAATGGATGCCAATCTTACTGGAGTGAGGTGATATCTCAGGGTGGTTTTGATTTGCATTTCTCTGACTGCTAGAGATGGTGAGCATTTATTCATGTACTTGTTGATTGATTGTATGTCCTCCTCTGAGAAGTGTCTGCTCAGGTCCTTGGCCCATTTGTTGATTGGGTTATTTGTTATCTTATGGTTTAATTTTTTGAGTTCTTTGTATACTCTGGATATTAGGGCTCTATCTGAAGTGTGAGGAGTAAAAATTTGTTCCCAGGATGTAGGCTCCCTATTTACCTCTCTTATTGTTTCTCTTGCTGAGGGAAAAAAAAAAAGAAGAAAAAAACTTTTTAGTTTAAGTCAGTCCCATTTGTTGATTCTTGTTATTAACTCTTGTGCTATGGATGTCCTATTAAGGAATTTGGAGCCCGGCACCACAATATGTGGATCGGAGCCAACTTTTTCTTCTATGAGATGCAGAGTCTCTGATTTGATATCAAGCTCTTTGATCCATTTTGTGTTAACTTTTGTGCATGGCGAGAGAAAGGGATTCAGTTTCATTTTGTTGTATATGGATTTCCAGTTTTCCCAGCACCATTTGTTGAAGACGCTATCCTTCCTCCATTGCATGCTTTTAGCCCCTTTATCAAATATAAGAAAGTTGTAATTTTGTGGATTGGTCTCTGTGTCCTCTATTCTGTACCATTGGTTCACCCGCCTGTTTTGGTACCAGTACCATGCTGTTTTTATTACTATTGCTCTGTATTATAGTTTGAAATCTGGTATAGCTATACCACCTGATTCACACTTCCTGCTTAGAATTGTTTTTGCTATTCTGGGTCTTTTATTTTTCCATATGAATTTCATGATTGCTTTATCTATTTCTACAAGAAATGCCATTGGGATTTTGATTGGCATTGCATTGAACCTATAGAGAACTTTTGGTAATATCGCCATTTTGATGATATTAGTTCTGCCTATCCATGAACAAGGTATATTTTTCCATCTTCTAAGATCCTCTTCTATTTCTTTCTTTAGGGTTCTGTAGTTTTCATTGTATAGGTCTTTCACCTCTTTTGTTAGGTTGATTCCCAAGTATTTTATTTTTTTTGAGGATATTGTGAATGGAGTGTTTTTCCTCATTTCCATTTCAGAAGTTTTGTCGCTGATATACAGAAATGCCTTTGATTTATGTGTGTTGATTTTATATCCTGCCACTTTGCTGAATTCATTTATTAGTTCTAGTAGTTTTTTTGTAGACCCTTTCGGGTCTTCTAGGTATAGAATCATGTCATCTGCAAATAGTGATAATTTAAGTTCTTCTTTTCCTATTTTTATGCCTTTAATTTCTTTCATCTGTCTAATTGCTCTGGCCAGTGTTTCGAGAACTATATTGAATAGAAGTGGTGATAGGGGGCATCCCTGTCTTGTTCCAGATTTTAGAGGGAATGCCTTCAATTTTTCTCCATTCAGAATGATGCTAGCCTGAGGCTTAGCATAGATAGCTTTTACAATGTCGAGGTAAGTTCCTGTTATCCCTAGTTTTTCTAATGTTTTGAACATAAAGGGATGCTGTACTTTGTCAAATGCTTTTTCTGCATCTATCGAGATGATCATATGGTTCTTATCTTTAAGTCTATTGATGTGGTGAATAACATTTATTGATTTCCGTATATTGAACCATCCTTGCATCCCAGGGATGAATCCTACTTGATCATGGTGCACAATTTTTTTGATGTGTTTTTGTATTTGATTCGCCAGAATTTTATTGAGGATTTTTGCATCTAGGTTCATTAGAGATATTGGTCTGTAGTTTTCTTTCTTTGAGGTGTCTTTGTCTGGTTTCGGAATCAGGGTGAAGTTGGCCTCATAGAATGAATTTGGAAGAACTCAGAGGGCAAACTTTATAACCCCAAATTTGAAGTCAGTTACAGAGAATTTACAGCTTACATGAGCAGAAGCACAAGAGCAGAAATTGATTCTGGATCCAGAATCAGGGAAAGAGAACTTAAAGTATAAATGATGAATCATTATCAGTTCAGTTTAGACAATTTTTAGAGTAAAATATGACAGAGGTCTCACAATTTCATGAGTTTGTACAGTTGTGAGATCTTCCAGATACACAGGGAATATTGGAGAAAACCCTTTCATGCTTTTAGCAAAAAAAGGAAGATATAGCTATTATGAAATACATACAGATCATTCTATTAGCAAGAATTAAACAAAATGTTTACTATTTTGAAAGAGCTTAACTGACCTACATGAAATGACTTAACTGATTTAAAATATTTTGTATTAGTAGAAGATTTTAAGTTCAGTAAGGTGGTGATATAATAGTTTATAACTCGCATTTTAAAACAATAGAGCATACTGAGACACAGTGGTGCATGCCTGTAATACCAGTGACTGAAGAGACTGAAGCAGGAGGATAGCAAGTTAAAGACCAGCCTCAGCAACTTAGCAAGGCTCTGAGCAATGTAGAGAGGCCCTGTCTCAAAGTAAAAAGGCAAGGGCTGAGGATATGGCTCAGGAGTTAAGGACCCCTGGATTCAATTTCCATTACCAACATAAATTAATAAATAAATAAAAGAGCATGCTATATTGTACGGGTCCACAAAGGGAAGCATAGAGTCAGTAAGTTGATGGGAGAAATTCTGGGAAAGAGCCTTATTGTGGTTTATTTGGGAAGGAATCAGCAAGTTATGGTAGGCATGCTTAGAATTGTCTGCATTGAATATCTCTGCAGATTCTGGAACATTTTATTTGGTATTAGTCTTAGGTGACTGAGGCAAGGAGGGTCTACTGTCTGGAAGTTTTATAAAAAAGGCGGTTGGTGTGGGATCTGGGTTGATGCATTTTTATTTGATAAGCCTTCTCATGGGCAGGATGTTTACTCTCCTAGGAATTGTCAGGCCCTGGGGAGGGTCAGCCCCTTCGATGTTGGCAGAGGCCCAAGTGTCAGAGCATTTAAATATAAAAAAAATAAAGACATGGTTAATGCAGTACTCACTCCCTATCTACTTCTTAACTAATAACTATGGAAAGGTAGAAATAAGCTAAATGTTAAACACCTAATACAAAATAAACAAAATAAAGCATATTTTCTATTATTTGACAATTAAAAACATGAACTAATGGTCCATGCTACATGAGAAAACCTTAAAATTTATTACTAAGTGAAAGAAACTAGTCACACATGGCTACATAGTGATGATTGTACAAGTGTGTGAACATACTAACAACCACAGAATTCCATTAAAAACAACTTTATCTGAATGAAACTATGAAAAATAAAGTATATTAAATAAAACTTTAAAATAATTAACAAAATTCAAATTACTACTTTAAGAAAAATAAAAACATCAATAGCAATCTTATATTCTGGTAATAATACTCACCTAGAAATGGTGGTGGAAGTTGTGTGGCATTTACCATAAATTTCAAAAAATTGTTCTGAGATATTAACACCAGAATGAGAAATAGTGATTCAGTGAGGAAAATTATGAAACTAAGGCCCATAAAACAATTTATGTTGAAAATTAAGACAAAATCTATTCCAATGATATTAAATAGTCCATATCATAAAAATACATTTTCCTTAAAGTAATGTATAAGTCTACTTCTATCAAAAATGTATTAATGGCTTTTGGAGGCATAAGTGTTAAGATTATTTTAAATATAACATGAATAGCTTTATATTAAAGTCTAGAAAAAAATTTTAACATTGTATTCTGGGATCTAAATATACTAATGAACATAATATATGTTTCAAATATAAATTATCTTGTTAAAATATTTATAATAATAATGAATTGCCCATATTTTGTGAGAAAACAGAAGTTTTAGTCAGTTTTCACCACTAAGCAAGAGAACTGACAAGAACAATTTCAAAGGAGGAAACGTTTGTTTGGTGCTTATGGTTTTAGAGGTCTCAGTCACTAGATGACTGACTCTGTTGCTCTGGGTCCAAGGTGAAACAAAGCATCAAATACAGAAGGATGTGAAGGAGGAAAGAACTCAGAACTAACAATCAGGAAGCAGAGAGAGGCTTCCACTCACCATGGATAAAATATAAACCCCATAGGCACATCGCCCCTGACATACGTCTCCCTACTACACACTCCCTGGCTACAGTCTGTTGCTCTGGGTCCAAGGTGAAACAATTAATTAATTAATTAATTAATTAATCCATGCAAGCGTATTTAATGCACTGATCAGGTTAAAGATCTTATTATTATCCAATCATTTTACTTCTAACCTTTCTTGAATTATCTTACACATTAGTTTTGGAAAGACAACTCATATCTAAACCATAGGAACAGAATTATTGAACAAATGATCTTGGGAAAGCTTACTAATAATTTTTAAAACACAAAAGACTATGTTAATATTTTATATCAATTCTATAAGAACTTAAGTCTTAAATAGAACATGGCAAATTTGAGAAATACTTGAAGTCATGATTTTATAGTCTGCATAAAGAATTTTTATTTTTAACTTTCAATGAGTTATAATGTATATAAAAATAATGCACATGTAATATATACATCTTGATGAGTATGCCATATAGTCATGAAATCATCATTCCAATCAAAAACCTAAACCTACTCATCACCTCAAAAATTTTTCTTCTTTTCTTTCATGTGTTTGTGTAAGAATACTTCATGAATTCTGTCCTTGAAACATTTTAAATTCTACAATACTATATAATTGAGTATAAGTAAAATACAGTATAGCTGGTCTCTAGAACTTGTACATCTTGAATAATTGAGGATTTAAACTCGTTTAGTAACAGTTTCCCATTCCACACAAACTCAGACTCTAGCAAACTCCATTTTGTTCTGTTTCGATTGGTTTGATAGTTTTGGACCCCTTATATAAATGAGTTATACACAAATTATTTTGTGACTGGCTTATTTCACTTAGTATAATCTCCTCTAGGTCTGTTTGTGTGGTCATAAATGACAGGATATATTTATTTTTTAGTGCTGAATAATATTTCATTTTAAATGTCTATCACATTTTCTTTAGTCATCTATCAATATATATTCAGTTTTTATTGTATCTTAATTACTATGAATAATGCTGCAGATCAGTTATTATACTAGTCCTCGTTTGTTTGGGGCACTTTCCTCCCTTGTTTTTCTATGTTGTCTATATGTCTTCCTTTCTTGCAGTGTGGATCTGAGATATTATAATTTTTACCCTATATTCTTGTAGTACCCATGCAGATTATCTGTATCTCACCTTGATGTTGGGCTTCCAGACCCTGCTGGTTTCCCTCATTATACGCTAGTGCTACTAAAGGTGGTGGTGGTAATAGCCAAGGTAACTCAAGATAATACTTGAGGTGCCCTAAGATGGATGCAATGTCTTACAGAGATGGGGCTGAAAGGGTGGGCCTCACACTCTCTTTGGGATGCCTGGTCTAAGTAGCAGCTGCTTCTAGGCTCTGTCTGTTGTCAAAAATGAAGGGGCTACTGCATGGAGAAAGCTGTGTCAATGACTGCAGTGTTCCAAGATGGAAGTGGGTTAGGCTTAGGCTCCCAGGTGGGGTAGGGTCGAACTCAGACCTACCCTGAACCTGAGTTCTGCCCAAGTCTGTATGGGTGGATCTGGGTGGGGCCTGACCACCCTTGGTAGTCTGCTGATTGGAAGGGGTGGTTCTGTGCTGGAGGCTGGGCTCTGGCAGGTGCCTGCCAGTGGAGAGATATATCTGGTCCTACTGTTCAACTAGGTCCTATGCAGCCCATGTGGGTGGATCTGTTGTTTTTATTCTTAATGACGCCACTCTAGCTGACATGACATGAAATCTGAAGTAGTTTTGATTCATATTTCCCTAATTACTAATGATGATGAACATGTTTTTATATATTTGCTATTTATTTATATTTCTTATTTTGAGAAGTGTCTGTTTTATTTATTTATTTAAAGAGAGAGAGAATTTTTTTAATATTTATTTTTTAGTTTTCGGCAGACACAACATCTTTGTTTTTATGTGGGGCTGAGGATCGAACCCTGGCCTCACGCATGCCAGGCTAGCGCGCTACCTCTTGAGCCACATCCCCAGCCCCATGTCTTTGTTTTATTTATTTGCCCATTTATTAATTGATTTATTTGCCTTTTGGGTATTAAATTTTTGAGTTCTTTAAAAATATTTTGAATATTAATTCTATTGGAAGAGTAGCTAGCAAAGATTTTCTCCCATTCTTTAGGCTCTTTCTTCACATTCTTAATTATTATTATTTTTTGTTGTGTAAAAACTTTTTAATTTGATTCCATCCATTTATTAACACTTAGCATTATTTCCTGAGATTTAGCAACCCTATTGAGAAAATTATTGCTTGTGGCTATATGTTTGAGTATTGAATTGACATCTTCTTCTAGGAGATGCATAGTTTTGGGCCTAATTCCTAAGTATTTGATACATTTTGAGTTGAGTTTTGTGTAAGGTAAGACATAAGGGTCTATTATCATTCTTCTACATATGGGTAACTGGTTTTCCAGAACCCTGTTAAAAAGACTTTTTCTCTAATGTATGTTTTTTGCACGTTTGTGGAGGATCAAATAATTGTAAATATGTGGGTTTGATTATATGTCTTCTATTCTGTATCATTTGTCTATGTGTTTGTTTTTATGTCAGTATCATGCAGTTCTTATTAATATATCTCTATATTATTATTTGAAATCAGATATTGTGATATCTCCAGCATTTCTTTTTTTGGCTCTGAATATTTTGACTATTTAGGGTTTTTATTCTTCCATATGAACTTTAGGACTGTTTTCTCTGGTTCTGTGAAGACTGTCATGGGTATTTTGATGAAGATTGGATTTATTTTGTACTTTGTTTTTAATAATATGGACATCTTAAAAATATTACTTATGTCTATCTAAGAACATGGGAGATATTTCCATCTTTTGATGTCTTATTCAATTTTTTTTCTTTAATTTTCTGTACTTCAGTTTGTAGAAGTATTTCATCTTCTTGGTTAGATTTACTTTCAGTATTATTTTAGGCTATTTTGAATGGAATTATCTTCCTCATTTCTTTCTCAGCAGATCTATTATTTGTTTAGGAAAATTTACAGGAAATCTGTTGATTTTTCATGTGGAATTTTTTAAGCTGCTACTTTGCTGAATTTGTTTGTTTATTAGCTCTAGTAATCTTTTGGTGGAGATTTTGGTATCTTCTAAACATAATATCATATCATTTGCAAACAGTGATAATTCAACTCTTCCTTTCCTCTTGTTAGCCCTTTTTTATTTCTTTCTCAAGATGGTTGCTAACTTGCTCTCAGCATCCAGTTTAAAAAAAAAAAAAAAAAAAACAACATTATTCAGTCATCAGTTCACATAATTACCTCTGGATCAACTAAGTGTAGACTACTTTTGTGATCTTAGATTATTCTGTACAAAATTTATTCATGGTAATTTTCTGTGTGTTATCCCTCCCTTCTGTGGTGAACAAGTATCACTGCTGCTGCTGCAGCTGCATTAACTTGCTCCAGTGTACTCTTTCTTCTTTGTTCAATGTTCCTGTATTTCTGAGTCTCTGAGAGGCTCTGACACTTCAATATAGAATTTTAGTGAAAACATTTTATTTACCTACCTCATTGAAAACATTACTCCTTTTGCTTGAATCCTGAGCCATGGAACAACTAGAAATGCATCCTTTCTCTAATCCACCATCTCAAATCTTTTTAGTCACTTGATTCTTGATAAAGATGTCAGAAACATACATTGGAGAAGAGGCAGTTTCTTCAACAATGTTGCTGGAAGAATACAATACCCACATGTAGAATTAAACTTTAAAAATCCCTATTTCACACTCCACACCAAAGTCAGCTCCAACTGAAATATCTGGTTATAAAATCAGAAAATTTACAACTGTTAAAGAAAAACAAGGAGACATACTTTAATATATAGACACAAGCAATGGCTTACTAATAAAACTACTATTGCTCAGGAAACAAACAAAAATCAATAATTTGAATTATATTAAAAAAAATTTCTGCACAGCAAAGAAAAAAATTAGCAGCCTGAAGTCATAGCCTACAGAATGAGAGAGAATCTTTGTCATTTATGTGGGGTGGTGATTGAACAATTATGTATGCTAGGCAAGTGTTCTACCACTGAAATACACGTGAACCATTTGGGAGACACTATTCCAAATCATAGCTGCGTATGACTATATGAAATTTTCCATTGTTGATGAGGTAATAAAAAATAGGTAATCTAACACAGTGCAAAGGAGAGCTGAGCATAATATTTCTGGAGGTACCTGGTAAATATGCATGTAATTAGATAAATTATGCATTAGAGAAGAAAAAAAAATTTGACTTAGGCGATTGTCTCCCAAAGAAAGATATTTTAATGACCTCATACTTATGCAATGATACTAATAGCAACATTTTTATATGGGCAGAACAGAAATTTTAAGACACTAATTATGAAATAAATATATTTATATTTATTAAATGGGAAATTGAAATAGATCAATTAGACCTGGAAATATTTACAAGAAAAACTTTATGTAAAAGTATTTCACATAGAAATATGGACAAGCAAATTTTGCATAAAATTTTTTATATAATACAGATTAATCTTACTTTAAGTGTATAGGTATAAAAGTTGACTTCTATAAACATGCATATTGCAAATACAACTATTTACGAAAATACTATACATACTAGGTGGTATCAGAAATTATCTCTGCATGGTTATATAAAGATATATTTTAAAATTTTTATTTTTGTATATTCTTGAAATTTTTTAACAATTAAAAGGGTTTATTCTCATAATAAAACAATCACACAACTTTCACTTTGAAAGGTAAACTATCTTGAGCAATGATTTCACTGATTCTGGAGAAACCAAGAATAGGAAAATATCCTGAAACAATAATTATGAGAGTTTAAAATAATAAAAATATTTACTTTAAATAATAATCTCTTTTCTTCACTGTGTGGACTGTTGCTTTTCTTTTGTGTCATTCCTTTCTTTTTTTTTAATATGATAATTGTTTTTAACTTTTTTTTAATTGCCATTAACATCCACTGTTCTTACTTCTTTTTAGAATAATTTCCACTGCATTTCCTATAAATTGCTGATGCTCATTTCTAATTTTCATTCTGAATTATTACCAAAAGGATATTTTTTCATTTCCTTAAAAAACATTATTTGATCCTGACATTGTTATTCTTCTCATTTTGTTCAAATCAGTTTTATATAACCAGAAGATCTAGAAAGGCAAAAAGATGAATTTTTCTTTATTTTGCCCCAAATCAAAAGTAAAATTGAGGCAGGAGAATTACAGTTTCAGGCTTACCTGTGCAACTTAGCAAGACTCCCAAAATAAATAAATAAATAAATAAATAGGCTGGAATGTATGTAGCACACTTATAGAATGGCTTTAGATACAATACACAGTAAAAAACATAATTAATTAATAATAATAAAAGTAGGATGGGTTTGCAGTTTTATGTCCCTGAGGGTATAAATATATAGTGTGTATATATATATATATATATATATATATATATATATATATAACTGTAACTGGTCAAATCTGAGACCTTTGCTTTATTTAAGTTTAAAATTCAGGATTGAATTATTGAAAAATCACAAATCTGATGTTGTATATTTGTATTATTAATTTCTCTTTAGAGTACAAAATTATGTATTCCATTTTGAACATAACACTCAGAAAATAAATCACAATTTAATTTAAACAAAGGCATGAACATTACATATTAAAAGAAACAAAGCACATAAGAATTCTCATTTCTTGTCACCCAACACAACAATAACAACAACAAAGGCTATATCATTCTAATAATGAATAGAACAGAGATTCAATTTATGGTACAATCTCACACTTAAGCTGTCTGGCCCAGGGTGTGCAAATGCATCACAATATGTGGTCAAATAAAAAAAAATGTATTTGTCCCAATTCCATTAGATATTAAGTGGTATAAGTATTCTGTAGCAGTCTAAACATCTACAAGTTTGTTTTTACAATTAGAAAAAAATGTTACTGTATTTCAGCTCATAGTGACTACGTCATGGACTCTCATAGGAATGCCCTCTCAGGGACACTTTCTTATGATAAATTAAACTGCTCCAAGTGAATTTCTTAAGGACTTCACTCAAAATGGAAATCCAGAGATCTGGGTCTCATGTTATAGCACCCTCCACTTCTAGTCACTTGTATATTTTATTCCAATTTAACTATCTTTTAAATTTAAAGCTTCTTTCATCATATACTAAGTCCATCTGTGCAGAAAAAGTTAATGATCTTATTACGGAAACTAAAATTTTAGCATCAAAAGTATATTTAACATGCACTTTAAAAATATCTTGCCTCTACTTCCTGGAAAGAAAAAAAAAAATGATGTGTTGATTCATTCATGATCCATTCCTCTTCTTCAAGACTACTTTGCAAAGCCCCTTTAATATCTGTGGTCAAACAAAAGAAAGAAAAGAAAAAAACAAGCATAAACCATAATTCGAACATCTGGAATATAGCACAGTAATGAGTTGATAAACACAAAATTAAAAGTAAAGAATTACCAGGGAGGGGCTGGGGATGTGGCTCAAGCAGTATCCCGCTGGTCTTGCATTGCGTGCGGCCCAGGTTACATCCTCAGCACCACATACAAACAAAGATGTTGTGTCCACCGAAAACTAAGAAATAAATATTAAAAAATTCTCTCTCTCCCCTCTCTCTCTCTCTCTCTCTCTCTCTCTCTCTCTCTCTCTCTCTCTCTCTCCCTCTCCTCTCCTCTCCTCTCCTCTCCTCTCCTCTCCTCTCTCTCTCAAAAAAAAAAAAAGAATTACCAGGGAAATAATCTAGAAACAATATAACCATAGTATGGACTGCAACATTATATATTTTACATGAAATTCATTGCTACTGTATATTGCATGTTTGAACTTTATTAGTCCAAAATAACCAAATATACAGTAAATTTATATCACATTCAGTATGCTGTTGACTATCAGTGGCTTTTGAATTATTAATGCAAATGGGGTCAGTCTTCCATATCTGTTTATACATTCAACCAGTGATAAATAGAAAAAAAAAGTTATGTCTGCATTGAACATGTAGAGCCTTTTCCTTTTTCATTCTTCCCTAAATAATACAACATAGCAACTATTTATGTTGCATTTATATTGTATTTGGTATTGAATAATATTGAGAACTCTGCTGGAAATGTATATAAATATATGCAATTCTTATTAATATATCTCAGTAGTATAATTTTAAATCAGATATTGGGATATTTCCAGCATTTCTTTTTTAGCTTAGGATTGTTTGGACTATTCTGGGTCTTTTATTCTTCCAAATGAATTTTAGGACTGTTTTGTCTAGTTCTCTAAAGAATGTTATAGGTATTTTGATGAAAATGCATTTAATTTGTATATTGTTTTGGTAATAAGAATTTTTTAAATACTAAAAAATACTCCTTATGTCTATCTAAAAACATGGGAGATGCTTCCATCTTCTGTGAGAATACACAAGAATATAAAAAAAATTGGCATTTATGTATGAATCCTAGAACAATCCTGTAAACACTTAGGCATGACTGAAAAGTGAGGAGTGTGATAAAGTGATTTTATATTTTATATGGCGCTTCTAGCTTTTACTATGTACTATATTGCAAATTATGGTACAATTAAAGAGAATAAAGAAGGTGTAAATAAATAAATAAATTTCTTTCAGTGTTGGGAACAAAACCCAGGACTGTGCATACAAGGCAAGGGTTCTACCACTCTGCTACTTAACAGATATCAAACTTTCCATGGTTAAGAAAAAAGTGATTAATTAACCTAAGCATCCATACATTCATTTTCTCCTATCACAACAAAAAATTTAAAGTTTCAATAGTGATTACCATAGTATTATATTTATAAAAAGCTATTAAATCTTTATTTGTTTGTCAAACTATGTCCTGCTGAAGAGGTATTAGAAGTCATATAGAAAGGTGTTATCTGAATGTGTGCATTAATGATGTATTTTTGGAAATTCTTATTTAAGTAAAATAAAATTTACAAAAGTAAAAGTTTCATATTTATTTGGGAATCTTAGAAGCTTCAATATTTTAATTGGTCTTGTTACAAATCCATTTTTTTATATAATAGGATTCAGAAATGCTTTATTACTGAGTTACATCCCTAGTATTTTTAACTTTTTTTTTTTTTAACCTGGGATATGCTAAGTATCTGAGGTTCTTGTTAAGTTGCTGAGAATGGCACCAAACTTGAAATTCTCCTGCTTCAACCTCCAAAATTGCTATGATTATAAGCATGTGCCACTCTTCCCAGCCTTACTGGTATTACATTATCTAAAACAATATTTTATAGTTATGGAATTCACTCAATCAGATATCTTACCACAAGTCACTGAAAATTTTTCTATTATATTCCAGGAAATATAAGAATTCTATTCTTATAATATTTTAATTTGCCTTCTGCCTCTTAAACAGATACTGTACATTATAAATGACTTGGGTAATATCTTAAGATAAATTTACAATCTTAGATTTTTTTCAAGATACACATTAATGAAAACTAATTGTAATTCAAAAATTCAATTTTAGATAGTTGTCATTCAACTGGACATCATATACTTAAAATCACAGCTATAGAATGTACATCTACCTTTATTTATTTATTTATTTTTGGTCCGTAGATGAAAAAACTAAAAAGCAAAAAGTTAAACTCTGCTAAACATTTAAAATTTGATTATAAAGAGGAGAGAGTTAGATATCTGTCCCTTGATCAATTTTTTTAAACATCTTTTAAAAGTCTGTTATTTGATTAGACTATGTCTTGGTGAAGTTTGTCTTAAAACTTTTGGAATTTTGAATGCTAAAAAGAAATTAAAATCAATTTTGTAAAATTTATCAAGCTTGAGTCCTTATTAGAATTAGTAATTATCTTTATCATTTGATTGAGAAGACATGATTGTGAGCACAGTGACGGGTATATAAAACCATTAACTGTCTCTCCCTCCAGATAGAGCAAGTGATGTGTAGACACAAACTCAGCAGGGACCATCTTTATAACCATACCCTGAAGGGAAGTGGAACATGCTTGAATGAAATACTGTTAAATGAGCCTAATATGACCCTACTCTGTCTCCTCCTCCATGTACTCTTTCTCTGTAGGCTTTCGTTTTCAAAATGCTAGCATCACCTCCATCTCATTCATGCAACACATATCAACCAATAAATAAATAAATAAAGTAACAGTGGTAAGTATTTAATAACAAACTATATCAACAATGTGACTCAGTTAACTTTTGGATTTCATAAAGAGCTCTGATATTGTGAAGAGTCATTTTGCAGCACAAAATATGATTTTAGCAGAAATACAGGTTTAGGCTACCCTAGAGAGCAACATGATTATTTGTTCAGTGGCTTCTCTCATAACATGCCCCTATATCAATCATCTCAGAGGTAGCAAGGAAGCTAAATTGGCCCTCAACCCTAGGAGGTCTGCCTGTTAACATGAAATCATGAAAAAGATCCTGAACTACTCAGTGGAAGTCCTAAAACCTTGAGCAATTAATATTCTTTCATGCTAAAACATAAATCCTATTCCTGTTCTCACTTTAGACCTCTACTGTTATAATGTAAGAAATCAAAAGGGACTTTTGAATTCTTTTTGTTCTCAAAAGGTAATTTTCGCTAGAAAAAAAAAAAAAACTTCTATATCTGTAACAGTTCTAGGTAAAATTTTTTTTAGCTCTGTTGATAGATTCAGAAAAAAGAAAAAAAATAATTGTCAAGGAATAACAAATGATCACAACCTTGTGACAGTGGCTATTTTGTGAAAACTATCCAGTGAATGTTTCTTTTCATTTCTGAGGTCAAAGAATAAAAACAAATGTTTGGCTCAGAAAATTATCTGGGAGAAAATCATTTCAAGCATAGGTTATTCAGCAAGAAGTCCAGTGAAACTTCCACTCGTGCGTGAGGCGAGCGGAGCCGGAGACGAAACCAGAGGCCGAACTCGGGATCTGACAAGATGGCCGGGCTGCCCCGCAGGATCATCAAGGAAACCCAGCGTTTGCTGGCAGAACCAGTTCCTGGCATTAAAGCAGAACCAGATGAGAGCAACGCCCGTTATTTTCATGTGGTCATTGCTGGCCCCCAGGATTCCCCCTTTAAGGGAGGGACTTTTAAACTTGAACTATTCCTTCCAGAAGAATACCCAATGGCAGCACCTAAAGTACATTTCATGACCAAAATTTATCATCCTAATGTAGACAAGTTGGGAAGAATATGTTTAGATATATTGAAAGATAAGTGGTCCCCAGCACTGCAGATCCGCACAGTTCTGCTATCGATCCAGGCTTTGTTAAGTGCTCCTAATCCAGATGATCCATTAGCAAATGATGTAGCGGAGCAGTGGAAGACCAACGAAGCCCAAGCCATAGAAACAGCTAGAGCATGGACTAGGCTATATGCCATGAATAATATTTAAATCGATCCGATCATCAAGTGTGCATCACTTCTCCTGTTCTGCCAAGATTTCTTCCTTTTTTGTTTGCATTTAATGGACACAGTCTTAATAGAAACATTACAGAATAAAAGCCCAGACATCTTCAGTCCTTTGGTGATTAAATGCACATTAGCAAATCTATGTCTTGTCCTGATTTACTGTTGTAAAGCATGAGCCGAGGCTAGAAGTATCATCTGGATTGTTGCGAAACGTTTAAAAGCAGTGGCTCTCTGCTTTTATTCATTTCCCCCATCATGGTTTAAGTATAAAGCACTGTGAATGAAGGTAGTTGTCAGGGTTAGCTGCCAGGGGTATGGGTGTGTTTATTTTTTATTTTATTTTTTTGAGGGGAAAGGTAGTTTTATTTTAATTTTATGGACTCCTTTCACTCCCCTTTATGGTGAGCTAATTGCATTGGTTAAAAGCAGCTAACCAGTTCTCTAGAATATGCTCTCTAGCCATGTCTAACTTTATTTAGACTCTGTAGATGGACAAGCTTGATTGTTTGAATCAAAATGGGAACATTAAACAAACATCACAGCCCTCACTAATAACATTGTGACTTTGCTGTCAGGTGTAGATTTCCCCCCTTCAAAAAGAGAAAAAAAAAAAAAAGAAAAAAACTTGTGACCATTTTGTATGGCTTGTCTGGAATTCTGTAAATCTTATGTTTTAGTAAAATATTTTTTGTTATTCGACTTTGCCTTTGTACAGTTTATTTTACTGTGTTTATTTCATTTTCCCAATGTGACAATCGTATTTAAAAATTAAAAAACTCTGATGAAACATTCTGTTTTGGTCTTCACCATCTGACAAATTGAATGGCAAGAGATTTTGCCAGTTTCTTTTCACTGATGCAAACTTATATTAAGAATTACTGAATGGGATTATTTATAAATTGGCCCTGAGCATGCATAAAGCATCAGTGTCTGACTTTTTTTTTTAAACTCCTAGAAATTAAAAATAAATGTTCGTTGTCTGATTTAGTTAGGCTATCATTGGTCTTGCCACAATGTTTGACAAATTACTGTACAGGGATAGTCACAGCAAAAAAAGCATTAGTGACTGACATGTAGGACTTTCACATGTCGTGCCACATTTTTACCTCAGATGTGGAGTATGACCTTTTTCTTGGTTCCTATCTTTAAACTTCCTATGTGGCCACTGGTGTGTGTTATTAGGAAACACCAATCTGGTATTCATTTGGGGTTTGCTGAGGCATTTGAGTCTTCCTTATAGACCTAAGAGTGTATCTCAAGCAACCAGCTTGCATAAGTGTCATCAGAAAGGTTTCTTCCTTTGAGAGCATCAAATCTTAGTTAATGTGCTTTCACCTCCCTAGTATTTGCTTTGGAGCTCCTTTTATTCTTTAATTTGTTATTAGTAAATTTTTCTTCACTGACACTTTCTTCCCTCACAAAACTGTTCTTTTCCACCTCTCTCCACATCTAATGCTTGATTCTTATTTTCAAGTCATAAATGTAGCCAGTCATAAATATGTAAATGTTAACCTTCACTTTGGAATCTTTTTTTGTCTCTTGCAGTTTAAGGTAATGGATATTGTAGCCCCATCTGAATTTTCCTCACTCTTATTCTCATAATTTCTGGAGTTTCTTCAGAATGTGGTGTATTTTATTGTGCTCCTATGTAAGATGAAGAATTATCTATTAAAATTACGTTTTCAACATAAAAAAAAAAAGAAGTCCAGTGAAGCTGAAATAGGGTGTAGCAAATGTATTAGGTAACTAATAAAGGGCAGAATCTGACACCCATTATATGTCATATTAAAGATGTTAGATTTAGGGCATTATTTAGAATAAGATGAAAAGTAACAGGTGGGCATTTATTAGAGTGATAACATAATATGACATACTTCGTACAAGGGCTCTATACGAAGAATTGTGAGTGAAAAATGAAAGTAGAAATACTAATAATAAGTCTTCTGTAATTGTCCAGATGAGATGTGATAACTGTTGGTATTTGGATCATACTGGTATCACAATAAATAAGTAGTGGTTGATCCAAGCTGCTTATTGAATAGAAGGCACATTGCCTTCTGGAGAAGGGTTGGATACAGTATGTGAAAGAATGATGGTAAATGACGATGTCTGAGAGGTGTGCATCTTAAGCAAGAGGTAGAAAGACAAAGACAAAAAATAACATGGGGAAAAGTCTGCAGTATACAAAAGTATTTTATTAAAAATATTGATATTGTTATTTATTTATTTATTGCAGTGCTAAGGATTGAACTCCAGGTCTCTGCACACCAGGTTAGTGCCCTACCTCGAAGCTGTATCAGCTGCTCTATTAAATTTTAAATGCCCTTTGGATGTTCAAAGGAATAATCAATTTAGGCAGTTAGCTGTACAAGTCAAATGTTTAAGCAAGCTATTAAATTAAAGATACAAATTAGGGGGCCATCAGCACCAAGACGATATTTAAAGGCATAGAACAAGACGAGATCCTTTAAGAAGACAATAGTTAAACAGATAAGAAAAAAATGTCAGAAATTGAGATCTGAGTAACGGTGAACCAAGTGATCAGGAATATCATGAATGGATGGCAAACATGCTAAGTAATGGAAAGGTGGGACCCAGTGGATAATTGTAAGAAGATGAGAAAAATCCTCAGGATTCAATAGTGAGAACTGAAGATAATTAAACTGATTCTGGATTATGCTAAAAGAATTTTTTGTTAACTAAACTCTGAGAAAACAAACTTCTTTGCAATTGTGGTCACAGAAATTTCAACTAAAGTGAAGTCAATAAAAATTGAAGAAGAGAAATTTAGAGACAATGAATATAGACATTTTTTTCTATAAACAGGACCAAAATAATTGCATGTGGTTGTAGGTCAAGGAAGGATTTTTTATTTTAAAATACAAGAGCAGATGGTGAACATAAGTTGTTCTATATGACACAATTATCGACTAGAAATTGAAAGCATGCAATTTAATTTCACTCATTAAAATAAGTAGGAGCAAATTTCTTTGATATTTTAAGAACCTGCATATGATTTGACCATGGCCTATATAAGTCTATATAAGCCTGAACACAGACAGCTGAAAGACCATTTTTAAAAAGATGTGATTATTCTTTTCTGGTATAAAATGGCAGTTTTTCTCTGATAAAAATATAGGCTTTATGAATACTATTTACCCACTAATTATAAACTTTTGCCATGTATTCCAACAGTGAAAATTATGTTTCCATTCCACAATGTGGCTACATTTCTTAAAATATAAATAAAATAAATGCTTAAGACATATAAGTTCAAAAATTAAGAGAAAAAAAATATGATATGTAACAGGGACAGACAAAGAGACAGTATGAACCAAATTTCAATAAGTAGTATAATGAGTTCATAATCTATAAAAGGGCAATAATATAATTCTAATTCTAAGATTTTGCATTCTCAAATATAATTATCAACTAGAACTATGTTTTCAAGAAACAGAGTTTATATTTTAAAACATAGTTTAGCCCTCACCAAGAGAACAAAATTTAATCAAGAAAAATCTAGTATTATTTATTAGGGCAGATTCACTTCAAAAACTCCAACACATTTGCAAAACCTGAACTAAAACCTGCTACATAGTTCTAAAGTTAACTATAAAATGGAAAAATATTTTATTGTTTTACATCTTGGTAGATATGTTTCTCTCTCTAAATTTAACAATTTACTTTGCACTGGATAATGTATAAATTCTCATTATTTCTTTCGTAGAGAAGTTTAAAGATCTTTAAAGCAAAGTCAGAATTCTGTTTCAAAAGAGGAGCAAAGGTAATAGTATTTTCAATGAATTTATGAAGGATTTCTTGCCTTGAGAACTGTTATTACAGAGATGAAACTGCATTGAATGTAATCAATAAAATATTATGAAAAATATAATCAGGAAAAATGAACTGTCACCAATCTGCCATAGCATTTTTCAATGAACAGGATTTAGTTAAACTAATTAAAATAATATGCTATTAAACTGATGGTGTAAAGCTGTTATACATAATCATGTGTTTAATGTACCACAATAAATATAATGCTTGCTTTATTCAAGTTTGAGAAGGATTTCCAAGTGTTTGTTTTGTTTTGTTTTCAAGTTCTCAAAGAAATGCTTTTATATGTTGAAAGTTTAAGTAGTAAAAAAGTATCCCATTGTATGGAAGTAAGTTGGAAGTTGATCTAGAGTAATTAGCTGAACCACTAATTTCCTTTAAAAAGATATGGAACTAGCTTGATAACAAAAAACAACAATAATTCAACTGATACTCATTTTAGAATTCACATCAGGGGAAATCATAATATTTTCAGGAGAAAAAGGGGAAAATGAAGTATTTATATGGCATGAGAGAGCTATATTGCATCAGAGTAAATGCATAAAAAAGAGATTATAAGATTAGGGCTGCGGTTGTGGCTCAGCAGTAGAGTGCTTGCCGAGCAAGTCTGAGGCCCTTCAATCTTCAGCACTATATAAAAATAAATAAAATACATGTATTGTGTCCAACTATATCTAAAAATAAATATTAAAAAATATTATAAGATTAAAATCTCATTCAATAGAATGTGAAAGCATTTAACCATTAACTATCTCAGTCACATCGAACTTGAGTAGTTGGTCAAAAAGTAAAATATATATTTAAACCGTTATTTTATAATTATTTATGATACTTCATTTATTAATGATTACATTTATCTAAATATCTATTTTAGCATATATGATCTCAAATTAATTGCATTTTTTATACTATTTAGCTTTAAAATTAAACCCAAGTTACACATGATGTTGCATTTTTGTAGTCCCAGCTACTGTGAGGCTGAGACAGAAAAATCACTTTAGTTCTCCTGTTTAAGACTAGCATAGAAAAATATAGTGAGAAACTATCTTAAATAAACAAACATATAAATAAAATCAGAAACTGTATTAGTAGTAAATTTAAAGCATCTAAAATATATTTTTCTATAGTTCATCAAATTTCGTCTCTTCTGGGCCTTAATTTTTTTATTTTTTATTCAGGTCCTAATGATTAGCTCATCTTACTCAGGACCCTTTGGTCCTAATCTTGGTCTGTGCACAACTAAGGAATTCCATTTCAGTGGTCAGACTGCCCATGAGATAATTCCTTATATCTAGGCAGGCTTCGATGTATTTTTCTACTTAAAATTATAGGATATTTATCCGATTCCTCAAACATATGTCCTGCCCTATAATCTAATAGAATTGACTAAATCTAAATTCTGTATTCTGTGCCTGACTTTCCCTCTAACAGTAGCTTGCCAGTACCCTCTTTCATGTGAGCCCAGAAGCCTGTAATCCTGTGATATTATCTTGGTGAACTGGAGTTATCCTAGTTGCTCTTTGCCCATTACCATAAAGCAGACTTCCATAATGTCAACCAAGTATCTACCTAGCTGTATAAGTTTGTAAATCTATTTATGATTTATAAGCCCTGTGAGTACCTCCTACATTTCTCTTTCTGGTTGTTGTTAAATTCTATGATACCTATTACTATCTGGGGCTACTGGCTATATTCCATTAGAGGTTTTGGTTATTATACTTTAAATGCTGAGCTAGTCTTTCCTACTTTTAGAAGTATCATCTACTTATATGTTCCTTCCCCAATTCTCTATTTCATATAACTTGAAAAGTAATTTGTTACCAATTTGGAAGAGAGCTATGCAAGATGGTCCACTCCTAAAAGGATTAAATCAATGCCTTTGTGAATTCAGTATTAATAGTTTATTTCAAAAGTTGCATTGCACTCATAATGTTTCAGATATTTTATCTTTATGCATATATTTTTATGTCTATTTATTCTTTTTAATAGAATCACTTCCCACCTTTGAGTTTTTTAGGTCAGAATAAGAAAAAAAAAATTAAGTCCATTTTAATTAATAAGATGTGTGTTTTAATTGTAGTTTTTTTTTTTCAGTACTGGGGATTGAACTCAGGCCCTCACACATGCTAAACAAGTACTTTACCACTGAGCTATACCCTAGTCCAAATTAATTGTAGTTTTTAATACCTATTCTTCTCATATATACAAAATAAAATGCAAAACAGTTGCAAAAATGATACTGTCATTTGGTGTTAAATGACATTGGCATAACAAAGATTAGGAAAAAATGTTTAGTAACATAAATAGACACATTAAGGTATAACATGAAGCAAATTCCTGAGTGGTGGCATATTAAATATTTAATGAAGATAATGATGGTAACTATTGCAATGTAAGCCAAATAATGTCTGATTAAATTTCTAGCTAAATGTTTGTTTCTCCTGATTCTTTCAATAACATCCATATCTATTCATATATAACGTAGAAAAGCATGAGGTAATGATATAAATGCTTTCAGTAACCAAGCTATAATATGGTAATTTAATTACATATTGAGGTACAAACAAAAAAAACCTCATTATTTTTTTATGGATGTATCTACACTTTCCATAGAATATTCATACCTTTTAACTACATCTCATATATATAGAATTTAAATACTGAAATGAATTGTTGCAGTCTGCATGTGAGGCATCACTCAAAAGCTCATGTGTAAGACAATGCAAGAAGGTTTAGAAGAGAAATGATTGGGTTACAAGAGCCTTAACCCAATCAGTGAATTAATCACCTGATGGGATTAATTGAGTGGCAGGTGGTGTGTGGCTAGAGGAGTTTGGACATTGGAGGCATCATTTTGAGGTACGTATTTTTATTTGGAAAGTGAAATGTCTCTCTGTTGCCTGATCACCATGTGAGCTGATTTCCTCTGCACACTCTACTCCCATTCTTATCTTAAGCCCAACAGAATAAATCTGCTGTCTATGGTTGAGACCTCTAAAACTCTTAGCTCCCAAATAAACTATTCCTCCTCTACAATTGTTCTTGTCAGGTCTTTCAGTCACAGTAGTAAAAAAGCTGACTAAAACATGAAATATGAATGAAATAATTTCTAAAATATTCAATTAGTAAAGATCTATGTATCTACAAAAATATTGTGAAAAAGACCCAAAAAAGCAAAATAATAGATATTTGCCACCAATATTATCTCAGTTTTATTATAATCAATGTTATACTCCAAGTCTCAGTTTTTGTCTGGCATTCCTAAAATAAAAAGGCCAAATTAAGCATACATATTACCCTTTAAGAAAGAACTAAAGTTCATCTTATGTTGATAATAAAAAGTATGTTTTAAAAAAGGCTAAATAAAACTATAGAATTAATTAAATAATTATAAATATCATTAAATTTATAATTCAGTACATGATCATCAGTGTATGCATATATATATATATATATATATATATATATATATATATATATGAAGAATTACTGTGTATTAGGTAGTTGCAAGCTGCCAAAATTAAAATTCATTGATTTATTTCTAATTACTTAACATGTTAAAAATTTATAATAGAGAAATACAGTTTGTTATCATACAAAAATGAAGAACAAAACTAGCTTCATATATTTGGGGCCAATCTGATTTTTGGTGTCAAATCATGGATTTACATAAATTATATAGCATCCCCTATTTCATGGATGACATTTGCTATGTCTATTTATTCTTTTTAATAGAATCACTATTATTAGTTTGCCAAAAAATACTTAATCTGAAATCTATCAGGACTTTAGATCTAGCTGATAGTTTAGAGGAAATACAGAATTTAGGGGAAAGGTTAAATAAAATCATGAATAAACAATTAGGTAAATTTAGTATGAAGGTTATTCTATGTGAAAAAGACTATTGTCTTCAAATTATTTTTGAATAATTAAAAAAGTAAGCATTGAATATAGATTTTAAAGACTACATGGTTGAGAATAAGATAGTTTAAAAGATATATTGGCAAACAATTGGGGGATTTTAAATATGGACAGTGTATTAGATAACAGAAAAATACTTTTATAGACAGAATTTCAGTATTGTAGTTATATAGTGGTATGCCTAGATTAGGAAATGCACACTAATTTATATATGGGTAAAATATTATTGATGTGTATCCATCAAAATGTTTCAAAAATAAATATATATGAATGACATAGTGTAAAATTTTGTACATGTTTTGAATTATATATACATTGTCAAATGAGTGAATCAAGCTAGTTAACATATGCACTATCTCACATACTTACTTTTTTGGGTTGAGGCTACTTAAAATTTATAATCATTGATTTTCAAGAATATATTGTTAACTATAGTCATCACATTGTATAGTATTGAGTATTTTCAATCTGGTTAATATGACATGTTAGTTTATTATCTTTTTAATTTTTTATTCATATTATAATAGTTAAAATAATGTCATTAAAATGAAAGATAACAGTATTTAGAATAAGCAAAGTATTAGACATGAATTATGCTTATTTTCTACATTATATATGTACTTTCTTTAATTTTAAAGTCACATATTAAAAAAATCTTTAAATCTTACCTTCAACCCAAAGCACAAATTCTGAAAGAAGGTCTAAGTGTATGAATGGAATATTACTTAACTACTTATTAGATTAGTTTGACCTCCTTGATTCCTTTAGCTCTTTCAACTTTATATTACACTTTTATAATTTATAAAACTGCCAAGGCCAGTTTAATTCTGAGGTTTACAGATAAACTTTGATTCATCAAGTTCAATAAGGATTTTTCCCTGGGGCTTAAAGAAAATTTACTTCTGTTTTGCATTTACTTCTCTGTTGCCTAAAAAATCTCATTGAAAATCATCCTGTGGGCTGTTGATATAAACTTTGGTAGATAATAAATAAGTGAAATATTTAAAAAATTAAACAAATGAAATTCATGAATTATTGAAGGTGCTTTTGTGCACAACAATAAGCACCTCATTGCTGTATGAAACCAAAGGACAACTCTTTGTATTAGTCACATCCATTTTGTATAGTATGTTGTGGCAATATATATGTTGAAAATAAAATATCTTTCACCCAAAATCAACAGGGTTTCTGAAAGCATTTACAGTTATTTAAAAATAACCACTTTATACTTATGAAAAATTAATGGATTCATACTTCTTCAAATTTCTACTGATTTATATGACATTGGGAGTAAATATTGTGATGTGTATAACATGGAAAGAGGGGCTGGGAGTTAAGCTTACTGGTAAAGCTCTTGTAGCTTGTATGAGGCTTTGGGTTCAGTTCCCTACACAATAAAAAATGATGGAAAAGATGTAGGGAAATGCCAAGTGACATGACCTCACATAGCCTTAAATATCTTATCACATAATGGTTCATTCAAATTCAGGAGAGAAAAGTTCTGAGGAAGCCATTTTGAGTGAAGTTATCCCATCATTCCTGCTTTTTAAAGACCTGAATATTAGCATGCCAGTCAGAATTGCTAGATATAATGGAATAGGAGTATTGTAGGGACAGACTAGACAAGGCATCAAAGATACAGGAAACAGTTTTATTTGGCTGCAGCCAGATTTAGAGGGCACAGCTTTTGGTGTAATCAATCAATCCCATGAACCCTGAGTTCAGATAGTTTCAGTATTTTATATCCAATATCTAAAGGGAGGGGCTCAGAAGTTCACATCTGTAGAAGTTCACATAAAAGCAGTTTTTTTTTTCTTTCACTGTTCTGGGCACTTTAACCCTTCAAGGGCAACACCTGAGAAGGGAAGAGCTTCTTCTCCCCTTTCTTTCCTCACCCTGTTACCTTGGAGCCCAATTGGTAAATTTTCTTGTCTTAAAAATATAAGCCCTAGCTCAAGGCCAGAGGCCTTGTTTACACATTTCTACAAACAACTAGACTGGATACATGTTTGTGAAAAACTAGTAAAAGGGTGTCCAGCACCTGGAGTGCTGAGTTCTTCCCAGCCATGACCATGTAAAACAGGGTGACACAAAAATAGGAAGTTTATCTACATTGAACTCTTTGGTAGAGACTCTTTTGCTGACAGTCCTAAAATCAGCCATGGTGAAGATTTGGAGAAATCCAGTTAAGACTTTTCTGTGGAGAAACTGGGTACCACTACAAGAGTGGGCTCTTGATTCAAAATATTCAGGTTCAGATTTTCTAATAAGTTAAATAAAGTTTCATAAACATAGAAGTATTAGCTATTAGAGCTATTTATGGTTATAATGCATTAAATAGAAAACTGACCCAAATTATTATGATTCCAATAATTATGATTTATAAGTTACACAAAATCTAAACACAAAAATTAAAGGTATGATATTCCTTCATTACATGAGTAAATTTATAAGTTTAGGTGCATTACTAGCTAAACTTATCAAGTATATTGATGCTTATTAATAATCATTTGAATATTTTCTAATGTTATATAAAAAAGTAATCAATAATTTCTGTTATCTAGAAAAAGTAATTAATAAATGTTTCAAACTAATCTCAATTTTTTTGGTACAATTCAAATTTTTCTAGAAAATTCACAGCAATTTAAGCTAGGAAATCAAACTTTTCATGATACCGTAACTCTATTACAGATTTAATATGTCGCGGAATAATTTTTCTGAACTGCAAATGAAACTTTACAGTCATACAAAAATAAAAATTATCTTCTGTTTAAATGGTAATTTAGAGGGAAATATTGAACAAATTTGAAATGGATATCTACATTTCTGAGTGTCAAATATTCTACTTATTTAGAACAAACACAAAAATAAAATTATAGGTAAGCTATTGGAGTCTGTTTCTAATGATTTCAATTAAAACATAAAAGCCTGACTGAAAATTGTATTTTGTACTCTCTTCCCAGTCCTCACAGACAGTAATCCAAATAAATCCCAAAGTGAAAAAAAGCCTTTACCCTTACTCCACTATTTTCTCAGTAAGGTCTGTAACATATTATATTTAAATGATTAATTTTCACATATGGCTACCTGTGGAAAATATGATCTCTTTACATGATGAATCATGTCTTACTCATTTTTGATTGCCTAGACCTTAGAACAGGACCTGACACATACCTGATTTTCCATATATTTGTGCTGAAACCCATTTCAAAAACCAAAGAGAAAGGAAAAATTGTCTGCTTGGCTTTGTTTTTGGAGAGAAGCTGTTTTGAGAACTAGCTCACCTGCCTTACCAAATAAAATCTCTGCACATGAGAAATTGATATTACCAATTCTCAATTTTGTTATATTTAAGTTTTACATGCTATATTTAAACATTGAAACATTTGTTTATATTTAAATAACTTGGTATTGAAAATTATCAGTTTTGTTATATTGAAATCAATAAGATGGCTACTCATGGGCTGTCATGAGCATTGATCATGATGGAAGTAACAAGAGGCAGTGTTGACTGAGTACCATTACTGTGTGTCTATTAAGTAATATAATACACTTACTGTGTGTCTATTAAGTAATTTAACACACCTGGCTCCAAGTTCTTTGTGCCTGACAAAAAATCTTCTAGAAACATTACATACAGGATTTTATTTAATTCTCAATAACCCATGAATTACCTATTATTTTTTCATAATTTTATAGATTAAGAATATGAACAAACTGAAGTTAAATAATTTGATCAAGATCAAGTAAAAAATGGATTGAGAAAAGAGCATTCCCCCCCCCCCCAGGGTCTCATAATATGTAAAGGGCCTGAATATAATGCATGATCAATAAATTTAGATTAAGAAAAACAAGAGAAAAACATTTCAATTACAATTCATATTTCATGTGGTCCCTTTTCAGGGTACAAAAAATGCCAAGCTTTCTTTGGTCTCTAATTGTTAATGAATGTGTCATTTTTATGAACGTATGAATATACTTAAGCCTTCAAAGGCTCTCACTTGGGCAAGCTGTTGAATGCTAAATGGATGTTAATAGCTACAGGGAAATATTCTGCATAATAGGAATGACTTCTCTATTAAAGGAAACCACGTGTAACTTAGGGTATGGTGTGGCACTTCTGGTATACGATTTACAATAGATCTATTCCTTTAACTCCTCCCAGCATTTTCAAGCCAACATACACATGTTCTAACCTAATTTACCTTTGCCTTTTAGAGTACATTTGACATTAGAAAATATGAAATAACAAGTGTTATTTCCATTTAATTCCTCAAAAATTGGCTTCTCTCTAGACAGGCACCTGATTTGGAGGAAAGCAGAGGCTCTTGGCCAGCTGGAAAGAACAAGAAAGTAAAAGAGTCAAGGTTTCCAAATATATAGGTCTCTCCCTATTTAAACTGTTCCAAACCACACTCACTTAGAAACAGACCAAAAAAGTCTTGACTCTTTCTATATAGAACCTTTTTAATCAACTATGGCAGGCCAAGGGCTACAGCTTCAGGCAGCCACATGGTCAGAATCTCTGTTCTCATATCTTTGGCTATAAGAAAAGTCTGTAAACCAATTTCTAGACTGTGTTAAAAGTAGTTTAACTTTGAGAAGAAAAAAAATTATACCTTTGATGTTCAATATTTGAAATTAAACATTTGGTTTATATATGTGCATTTTCTGGGAATATTAAACCATAACCAGTCGCTTATATTGGAGTCCCATATTACTATAACTAACTTAAATGTATATCACTTTTCAGCTGCCTCCAGTATTAAGCTCACAAGTGCCATTTGTAATTAAAGGGATTTAAAAAAGAAATTCACTTGGTTTATTTATATTGCTACATGGATTTTCTCTGTGGAGTTACCTACAGCTAAGGTAATGTAAATGGGTATATTTCTTTGAAACATTCTCTTTTATTTTTGTCACAAATATTTGTGGTTTAAAAAATAGTGAGTGACAAACTTGTTTCTACATTTCTTTCTGTCTATTAGCTGCTATATCATATACGGAAGAACATAATTTTAAATGGTCTAATTGAAAGAGATTGCAAATTAGTTTTCTACAGCCTAGGAAATACATTACAGTCATGTATGTTTCCTTCATCAATAGCAGGGAGTTCCTGGGCTGGGGTTGTGGCTCAGTGGTAGAACAGTTATCTAGCACATGTGAGGCACTGGGTTCTATCCTCAGCATCACGTAAAAAATAAGTAAATAAAATTTAGTTGTAAAAATATTAAAATAATAATAATATGGAGTTTAAAAAACAAATTACAAAACATAGTGACAGGGTGACACATTTGAAGTCTCAGGTACTCAGGGGGCTGATGTAAGAGGATCCCAAGTTTGAGGGCAATCTGAGCAATTTTTCAAAACGCTGTCTGAAAAAATATTTTTTTTTTCCCAGTAAGGGCTGAAGTTACAGCTCAGTGGTAAAGCACATGTCTACCATGAGTGTGGTATTGTGTTCAATTCACAGTACCACATAAATAAATAAATATATAAGTATACACGGAAATATAAATTTTGGTATCTGGTTGAAACTAAGAATAGGTAACTTTGTATATCCTAACATAGCAGAAGTTCACAAAAACTGTTTTTTCTCTGCATTAAGAATCAAATTCTGAGGAACAGAAGTAAATATGGAAAAAGTCAATCCTACAACTATGGGACCATTTTTGCAGTATACTACTAAATGGCAACCATCAGGTTATTTGAATGTTATTTTCCAGATCCACCAGCCAACCCTGCCCCAGGCCACTCCATATAAATAACTAATAGAAATATAATTAGTAGAATTTCTAAAAAATATATACCTTTAAAATCACCCTTCCAAATATATTTGGTTTTCTTAAGACTCTTTTATTCTCAGCTTCATTGAAGTATAACTGACAAACAAAATTTAAATATATATTTTACTTAACAAATGTCCTCAAAATTTACTCATGTTATTGCAAATGGTATGGTACCCTTTCTTTTAATGGTTGAATTATACTCCTTTTCATTTATTATGTCATCTGTCAATGAACACTTCAGCTTTTTCCATATCTTGGCTATTATGAAAAATGTTTCAGTGTACATAAAAGTGCAGAGATCTCTTTTGATTTTTTATTTAAATACTTTTGATATATATAATCAATGGACTTGCTGTATCATGAGGTAGCTTTATTCTTCATTTTTGAGGAAATTCCATGCTGTTTACCAAACTAGCACTTTAAATACATTATAGTATTTTAAAGACATGTATAGATCCCACAGTCATCATATTTGAGTTATATAGACTGGGCACAAAAAGTTATATATTTTTTTATTCTATTAAATTCTAACATAAATACTATGTTAATTTGCTTGATTGAGGTAAACATTTTCAGTGATGGATGAACTTTTATAACTGTGAACCCAAATAAACTTTTCATCATATAAGCTGTTCTGATGAGGTATTTTGATCACAGTGACAAAAATGATGAATAACACAAATAATGTCTGCCTATGTCCAAACTGAACAAAATGTATAAAGTAAAAATGCAAATTTTTTGTATATAATTTATACCTCATAAAAGTTTAAAAATACAATAACTTTTCTTGTGTAGTCTATCTAAAGTTGTTTTGTTAATTTTAACTTTGTTCAACTTTGAAAATAATCAACATTTAAGACTTTTATTATTATTATTATTTCATTTTTTGGCTGTACTAAGGAGTTGAACCCAGGTCTATAAGCATGCTTGGAAAGTAGGAATTACTCCATCCCTGAGCATCATCCAGTCTCCAAAATTTTATCTAATCTGGTTATGGTAATTCCTGTTTGCTTGTTTTAACTAGGGATTGAACCCAGGGGTTCTTTACTGCTGAGCCACCTAAGTCTTTTTTATATTTCTTATTTTGAGACTGGCTGTTCAGTTGTCTCAACCTCCAAAGATGCTGAGATTATAGTTCTGAGACACCATGCCAACAACCTTTAGATTTACTATGTTTTTCTATTCTCTAATATAGCTATTTTTATTTTTTTACTTATTTCTGTTTATAGTAGTTTAGTTTATTCTTATTTATGTGTTTATTTATAATATAGGCTTTAACAGGTATAAATTTTCATTTTAAGCACTGCTTTAGCTACATTACAAAAGTTTGAGTATATTCATCTAATTCATTCAGTTTTGCTATTCATTTCTTTTCTACTCTTTCCCTTCCTCCTCCCACCCTTCTTCTTCTCCTTTCTTTACATATGCATCTTTTAGAAGTGTGTTTAATTTTCAGTATTTTGGTGAATTTCTGTATTTTAATGCTGTTATCAATGTATAATTTCCTTCCATTATGGCTGGAGAACTATAAACATTGAAAATAAAGTCTTTTTTTATAACTTGACACATGGATTAACCTATGGATATTTTCTTTTTATATTTTGTTTGTTTGTTTTTATTCAATTTACCTATTGCTCTTTGGAGTAATCTCAGTTCCCACATATCAAATCTTCTGATTCTTCAGCTTCTCAGTCTAGGTGTTGCACCCCTCTAGTAAAATGTCGTTTCAGTTCTTGAATTATTAAAGTATGGATTTTCTACATAGCTATTTTTAATTAATTTTCTTTTTTGAAATTGTCTATTCTGATGAGAATTTTTTTTATACTTTCTTATAGTTTTCCCCAGGGCTTTGAGTGAATTTAAATTAGTTGATACAGAGGCTATTTTGTTGTTGTTGTTGTTGTTGCTTTTGTGCTGTCCTGAAGATTAGACCCAGGGGCACTCCATAACTCTGTATTTTGTTTTCTAATTTAGTTTTATTTATTTATTTATTTATTTATTTATTTAAAATTTTGAGACAGGATCTCATTAAGTGCCTTTGTTGACCTTAAACTTGCAATCCTGTTTCACCTTCCCAAGCAGCTGGTATTATAGGTGAGCACGACTGTGCCCAGTTGAAGTCTTTGTTGTTTAAGCCTTGTGTTAGTTTCTCCATGCACTGTTTCTGCTGATTGCTTATGTTCTAATATTTTGGCTGTCTGGGTGTCCTGAAGAACACCTATAACCCTTGCTACTTAGGAGGCTGAGGCTGGAAGATTGCAAGTTCAAAGTCAGTCTCCACAAATTAGTGAGATGCTGTCTCAAAATAGCAATAAAAAAGACCAGAGATGTACCCTGGGGGAAATATATATAGAGACAGAGATCTACATTTATATTTATATCTAGATTTATAGATATCATATGTTCTACTTTATTGGTGTATCTTCTAATTTCTGTTAAAAAGTAGATGTTTGAAATCGTATCATATAGCAACTGTGGAAATCAACTCTTCCTTCCTTTCCAGGTTTTGTTCCTGTTACTGTTGACTGCAATACCTGTTGGTGTCTGAATACTTTTTCTAAACTAATATTTTAAATTCTGTCTTCATTGTCACATGTGCCCACAGATGTGTCTGCTTAGTTTGTGCAGTGGCCAGTTTATGATTATCCTGACCTTTCCTTATATGTCTTCAAACAAGGTGATATCTTCCAACCTTTGTTGAAGGTTTTTGTGTTGCTCTGGAGTATGCCTTCAATGCCCAGGCAAACTTTATACCGCTCTGTATCATCCTTCATTTCCTGCTACTACAGTATTACACCTTTGCCCCTGTTACTGCTAACTTTATTCTGCCCTTCCTCTCTCTTTCATATTCTTTTCTGGCACATTAGTAATACATTTCAAACAGGTTGGTATTATCCCACAGTTTTTGTTTTAATTTTTTCCTTTTTATTTCAGTTTGAATAGCAATTGATTTGTCTTCAAATTTTCTGGTACTTCTAGACAAAGTTCTGTTTCTTGTAAAGTGTGATTGGAAAATATGTGAAGTTATAGCAACTGCAATTGGACAAAGCTATTTTGTGGGAGTAGCATTTAAACAGCAATCTCATCGCCTGAAGAGGCGAAAATCTAGATGGAGTTAAAAGGAAGGAGAGACATCAATATATTTGTCTTTTACAATTACCCTTAGAAACTTTTTTTTTTTTAATAAAAGACACTGCTTACATTCTGGATTTCCCAAACTATAGCAAGAAAATTTAATTTGTCTTCCTGTCAGATCTATTAGATTATGCTAGTTAGCTTTTCATTACTGTGGTAAAACACATGCGATAACCAACTTAAAATAAGAAAAGTTTATTTTGAATTGTAGATTCAGTTTTCAGGCCATGGTCACATGGCTATGTTGCCTTTGAACCTGTGCTAACATATTATATGATGGTAGGAGTGCATGGTGGAGAAGCTATTTACTTCATGGGAGTCAGGAAGCAAAGAGAGAGTAAGAGGAAGGGGTTAGGGTTCCAGTCTCCCTTCTAATGGGCCAACGACCAAACTTTCTTCTACCAGGCTATTATGTCCTCACCACTTTCCAATAATACCAGATGCATGAATCCAAACCTTGAACGCATGGTCCTTTGGAAAACATTTCAAACTCATACGATGGTACAGATCCTATCAAAGAGTTGCAATTAAGTCTTGTTTCCCTTGTAATTACTTTACGGGTAAGTTATTGAAATAAAGGAGATGGCACCACTCCTCTACCTTTACCTGTGAGTATCTTTGGATACCTTGTCAACCTATACATCCCCCAAACCATTATTCAGTGATTCTATGAGGCAGAGAAATGGCATTCTGCTGATAATTTAGACACTTCATTCAAAACAAGAATTAGATCAATTACCAAACTTGGCCTTGAAAATTTAAAGCTTATTAAATTTTTTTGAGGCCAAATTTGGAAGCACTTTCAATTTCTTTTCCCTCTCAATGGATAGTAGGCCCACTTGTAAGACTCCAAACTCATACACAAGAACTTCTCTCTATGGAAACTGTACATGAATCTGAAATTATTTTTGTTTTTGTTGTTGTTTTTAAATCTGGTAAAGATGAACAAATTTGATCCTCTATCAAAAACAAAACAAAACAAAAACAAAAAACAGTGAGTTACAACACAGGGTTAGATATTGAGAACTTCAAATGTTTTATGAAACATTAAAAGTAGTCACTCAACTCAGCCCATGGAGGACTGTAAATATCTTTTCAAAATGAGGTTTTCTTGATTACTTGTGGATAACTTCTAGAGAGATAACTGATTCATCATTTATGTGCTGCTTGGAGGCAGTTATCTTTACAACATGAGTCAACAGATTAGAAACCAGGGTATAACATTTATCACTGTCTTTAACTGAAGTGATCAATTATACTACTTTGGCCCTCAAAGGCATTCAATTCTGCCTGAACCCACTGGTCATGGTTGTTCTGGATGATTGCCGGATTTTTGCTCTTACAGGGCCGTGTAGAGTCTGTACAACCACTAATGCATCTTGTTGTGTCTGAATTACTGTCAAAAGTCTAGTGGAAAATGTCAATAGTAAAAAAACTTATATTGAAACCCACCAGACTTTCTGAGTTAAAACCTGATTTGTTTATTCAGCTGTGTCTGCTACTTTACAGGAATATTTTCAGTCCATACTTAAGGTTGTCATCATTTGGGTGCTGGTAAGCTTACTGAGAACAGTCTTAGTTAAATGTAACATGAGGCAACTGAACAGATTTGATTGTAAATTCTGTAGGTCAGATTAATCAGAGTGGCCAATAAAGTGGCACACTGGAAATTCACCAGAATTTAAGACCTTGCAGAAAATGAATGGTTGATGTTGCTGGGAAACAATTCCCCAGAGATCTTCCATATTTGTGAATATATTGTGAGGGAGGCAATGATGGTCATTTTGTTTCAGAGTATATTTCATATATTATTTGTGTAGAGTAAGATAGAATATTTCCCTCAAGAGTGAAATAGAGGGCTGGGGTTGTAACTCAGTGGTATAGTACTTGCCTAGTATGTGAGGCACCAGGTTCGATTCTCAGCATTTAAAAAACATATTTTTGAAAATTGCTCTAATCTACTACTACAAATGCCACCATCACCACTGCTACTCTACACACACATCTAAATAAATAAAATAAAAGTCCATCGATGACTAAAAATAAACTTTAAAAAAAAGAGGGAAGTACAGACATGTTTTATGTTCATTCTATGGGTAGTGCCTCTTCTAAAATTGACAAATATAATTAGTGACCATGGTAAAAACTAAGGTTTCCAAAACTTAGGTATGTAATCCTATAATCTGTGACTGCATGTGACATAGGTTATGAAATGATACAAAATTCTGCAGGACAATTTAGCATATTTTTTTCAAAAGTATATGGACTGAAAAAACAAAGAAAGAATGATACCTTAGAGTAAAACCACATGCATGTGTGTGTGTGAACACATACATACACATTCACCCTCACACACACACAGAACCAAGTGCAATTTAAATTAATCTTAATTAACAAAAGTGAAAAATTAAAAGATGTATTTGAGACTGGGTGTGGTGGCACATGCCTGTAATCCCAGCAGCTCAGGAGGCTAAGTCAGGAGGATCGTGAGTTTAAAGCCAGCCTCTGCAACTTAGCGAGGCCCTAAGCTAATAAGTGAGACCCTGTTTCTAAATAAGATATTAAAAGTGCTGGGAATGTGACTCGGTGGCTAAGCATCTCTGGGTTCAATCCCTGGTGCCAAAAAAAAAAAAAAAAAAAAAAAGAAAGGAAAGAAAGAAAACAAAACAAAACAAAAAACAAAGATGTATTTGAAACAGTGGCATCAGAATATCAATTATGTACTAGGTATTGTTAAGGATTTTTTTATGAATAGCATTAATTGGAGTTACTAAATAGGGTTATGTATGAAAAGAAAGTTTTATAAAGAATATATACTAGTACATAAAACATATTTTTAAAAATTGTCCTATTCTACTACAAATGCCACTACTATTACTCTACACACACACACACACACACACACACACACACACACAAAGCTATTATGTAGTATAGGTTTTCTAGTGAAAATAACTGAAAAACAAATCAGTTGTTGAAACTGGGTGAAGTACATAGGAATGCATTATATTATTATCTGTTTCAACAAAACAAAATAAAATGGAGCGTGATTCAAATTTCAGTTCAATCCCTTCCTAACTGTGTGAACTTTGTAAATTTCCTTACTATTATTCCTTCAGTTGAAAGTAGGGGTATTATTAATACCTGTTTAATAGAATTGTTATGAGCTTTGATAAATGAATATTTCTGGGCATTTAAATCAAAACATTGCTATCTACATCCCTTAGGTTCTAAAATATAAATATAGCTAATAACCATATTCATACAAACTTTTCCTTCATAATTATGTTTTAAAGGATTAATTAAATTTCATACCATAGAATAATGCATCTAGAACTCATCACATAAATGCTATACCTCTTTAAAAATTAATTTATCTAATTTATAGACATTGTTGTTTTCTTTTTTTTAATGGGTATAGGAGTTTTTATAAGTAATTTCATTGTGTCTCAGGATCTCCCAGCATTTCCATGACTTCCACTGCATTCACTAAATATAGGAAATAGTTTTAAAATTTCCTTTCACTTACATCCAAGATGAAAACTCATTTTACTTCTCCTCCAGGTATGAACAAATATAGATTATTTTTCCACATATAGAAAAAAAGATATTTTCTTCACTAAAATATAGAATCACAATTGTAGCTCCCATGCCTGGCAGATGGACAGCATTCTGTTACTTAGCTATCAACCAACTAATCAATCAATATTTAAATGAATTAGTCAACAGAATTCAAGTGTTTTCTAACTGTAGGTAAAAATTGGTAGAACTGTCTGCTTCATAAAACTCCCCTGTGAATTCATACTAGAGAATAGGATTCACAGCAAGAAGATCATATTATCTAATCCCCCTCCTTTGATAAGTCCAAAATAGTTCTTATATCTACTTCTTCCAGGTCACTGCATTTCCGACTCACCTTTGAATGCCCTGGCCTCAAATATACTTCACAGAGTGTTCATAATTTACATTTATCAATATAAAATATCTTTTCAATGGCTTAGAGAAAAGTCTCATTTTCTTTTTTTATTTCAAATATTTCTCAGGCTAAATATTGTGGTAGTTTTGTAATTCAAGTGGTTGTAGTACTCTTTTTCACATTTTTCTCAATTAGGAAAATTAATTTTGAAGCCAATGAGTGGTAGTTAAAGAGTTACTACAGAAAATTAAATGAAACAGAAAGAAATATAAGTAACTTTAAAAAAAATGAAACACAGGTATGAGTAATATAACAAACATCATAAAATTTTGGAGAGAGATTTTTGTGTTACATAACATTTCCATGGTTTTAATATTAATAACAAAAATACCTAAGTTTTAATTGTGGAATTTTATTCCATTTTTTGAGAGTCTATCTTTAATCCCATTTTCAATGAATGATTCAGTTCTTTTTTTTCCAGGAAATTTTGTCTGCAAAAAAATTGAAGAATGCTTATTTTACTAATTAGAATGGAAGCTTTTTGAAATTAATGTCTGTGAAGATATAATGTTAGTGTAGGCACAATTAATATATATATATATATATATATATATATATATATATATATATATTCCAGTATCAAATTCTGATCATTGTATGATATTCAGAAATGACTTAACCTTCTGCAGTTTTAGCTTACAGTTTTATAAATGAGAATAATATTCATGAAATATAAACAAAATAAAACTCAGAATATGATTGAAAGCTATGTAGCTCTGAAACCAACATAATTCTGATAAAACTTTTTTTAATTTTTTTTTTTTACATTTTTTTTATTGGTTGTTCACAACATTACAAAGCTCTTGACATATTATATTTCATACATTAGATTGACATGGGTTATGAACTCCCAATTTTACCCCAAATGCAGATTGCAGAATCACGTCAGTTACACAACATAATGCCATATTAGTGACTGTTGTATTCTGCTACCTTTCCTATCCCCTACTATCCCCCCTCCCCTCCCCTCTCATCTTCTCTCTCTACCCCATCTACTGTAATTCATTTCTCTCTTTGTTTATTTTCCCATTCCCCTCACAACCTCTTATATGTAATTTTGTTTAGCAATGAGTGTCTCCCTTCATTTCCATGCAATTTCCCTTTTCTCTCCCTTTCCCTCCCATCTCAAGTCTCTGTTTAATGTTACTCTTTTCTTCCTACTCTTCCTCCCTGCTCTGTTCATACTTGCTCTCATTATATCAAAGAAGACATTTGGTATCTGTTTTTTATACAAAGAACTCAAAAAACTAGACAATAAGATAACAAATAACCCAATCAACAAATGGGCCAAGGACCTGAACAGACACTTCTCAGAGGAGGATATACAATCAATCAACAAGTACATGAAAAAATGCTCTCCATCTCTAGCAGTCAGAGAAATGCAAATCAAAACCACCCTAAGATACCATCTCACTCCAGTAAGATTGGCAGCCACTATGAATTCAAACAACAACAAGTGCTGGCGAGGATGTGGAGAAAAGGGTACACTTGTACATTGCTGGTGGGACTGCAAATTGGTGCGGCCAATTTGGAAAGCAGTTTGGAGATTCCTGGGAAAGCTGGGAATGGAACCACCATTTGACCCTGCTATTGCCCTTCTCGGACTATTCCCTGAAGACCTTAAAAGAGCATGCTACAGGGACACTGCCACATCGATGTTCATAGCAGCACAATTCACAATAGCTAGACTGTGGAACCAACCCAGATGCCCTTCAATAGACGAATGGATAAAAAAAATGTGGCATCTATACACAATGGAGTACTATGCAGCAATAAAAAATGACAAAATCATAGAATTTTCAGGGAAATGGATGGCATTAGAGCAGATTATGCTTAGTGAAGCTAGCCAAACCCTATAAAACTTTTTTTTAAAAAAAAACATTCTATTAGTTAAGATTCTCCAAAGAAATAGAATCAATAAGAAGGGAAGACATAGAGATTGATTGATACATAATTATTATAGGTGATTCACTTTATGCAATGATATGAAATGGGCAAGCTTGCTCAGTCTTATGGGGACAACAAATGCATCAGAAAATTAGGAGTTAAAAAGTAGCCCAAATCATGGCAATAAAATTAAAATGAGACATTAGGAGAAAAAAGGTTGGGAAGTCATCTCTGCCTTCGGAGACTAGGTGGTCTGCAAATTACCAAGAGGTCCGAGCCAGACAAGAGAAAGTCACTAAAATCCAATCCACTGAGATAGGACAAGAGTTTGCCTTGTTCTCAAAATAATATTAAGAACTTTCTAGATGATAAGGAGAAACTCTAGACAGGGAAATGTGTAGAGAATTCATTAAAATAACTTGAAATTATTTCAAACTTCTTAGTACGGTAAAACACACAAGCTGAGGAGGAAACTTAAGATAGTAATAAGAACTGATTGGCATGAGAAGCATAATAAAGAGTGTAGGCACAATTAAAATACCATCACTACATGTTATGACAAGAGAACAGGATCATGCCTACTCTGTAGATGCTGTGAAAGCTGTACAACATTGCCTTTTACTTGAGCTGGCTGACACTTTTGGTTGGTGTGTTCTCCCTTCTGGCTTGAGGACAACACTACCCTCTTCCCCCTCTTAGTACAGAGAATTATTTCTGTTACACTTTTGCAAATGCATAATTCTTCTAGTAGAGAGCACAAGAACCCACTGAAGCATAACAGAAGAAACAGAAATGTCCCATGAGTTATCCTCTATAAGCTGATGGTCCAAGAAAGATGATGGCATACTTAGACTCTAAATATAAGAGTTTTCTTAAGACACCAGTGGTATAAATACTATTCTGAGTTCACAGAAACAAAAGCCAACAAGACTGAAGTTCAAGGGCAGAAGAAAATGAATGTCCAGGCTCAAAAAGAGAGGATGAATGTCCCTTCCTTCATCACAGTGTTCATTTCTCAATGGATGGGGTGATGTTCACCCACGTTGGTAAACATGATTTCCTTTATCAGTCTTTTAAATTCAATTACAATGTCTACAGAACCACCCACCCAGTCATACACAGAAATAATATTTTCCAATAATTTTATCTTCCCTTTATCAGTCATACTGACATCTATAATTAATTATCACAATAACAGAAAACACAAAATTATAAATTAGCACATCTGAAAGTGTGGTTAGCACAACGGTCATTATTCTAGTTGCTATTTCTAAACTTTATAAATTCTTGATTTAACAGAGTTTTAGATTTCTATGCTGCAAAATCACATAATTAATTTTCATAATACTTTCCTAAAAAGAAGAGGTAAATTGGGATTTGTAAAATTCACTTATGGAAAAGATGTCACTTAAAAAAATACTTAAAGGTCAAATAAACCATATGCTAAAAAATGCCTCTTTAAGAAATTCTTCTTAACTAAGAAGGAAAGTATGTATAAATATATATATATATATATATATATATATATATATATATATATATATATATAAAGCAGGAAGAGATAAACTTCAAAAAACAGGAGAACATTACACAACATATAAAATGATATAACTAATCCCAACAACATTAACATTTACATTAATACTGTTCAAGAAACTACCCTGACAGTGTCAGCTGGAAGAAAAAAAAAATAAGCAAATAGACCTAAGACACAACTCATTGTCCATGCCCGATATCTGTGGTTATTTAACACAATTTGTTCATGTGAGTTTTCTTATCATCATTGAATTAACACACCATATTGTCCACTTTGTTCTTCAGAGTTGTTTTGACTGTTTCAAATTATTAACCTTTACAAAAATGTTTTAAAATCAGCTTGTTGATTAATTGCAGAAATAGAATATGAATTGTGAACACATCAATTTGGGAAGAGCTGCCTCTTTAAAAATACCAAGGCTTAAATTAATTAATAGCACTTCTCCCTTTATGTTTTCTTTAATTTCCTTTACAATTGTCTGTAGTCTTCCGCCCATCTTAATTTTTTTTCTTATTTTCAATCTTTACCATGTTACCATTTTATACTGTAAAATGCTATACCTTTGTATTGAGTAATAAACTATTCATTTTCAGAGATCTTGAGACAAATATGCTATTGCAAATTGAATTGTACGTAAGGTAGATTTCTGAGAAGAAAAAGCATCTGAAGTTGTCTTTTTTTTTTTTTTCCAGCTCTCTCTACTTCCCTCCTCCACCTTCCTCTTTTCCCTTTGAAATCTCAAGACTGAATTGAGAGAAAGATTACTTAGTTTGGACACTAGTAAGATTGCTTAGTGGCCTCCAGTGATATTCAGATAAAAGTGCAAGTGGATTGCAAGTTCTTGTAGCTCTTTTTGTGCTTCTGAACTCCAGCCCACTCTCTCTGTCTCCTGCATTCAGCTGCAGAAATGCTTCTCTATTCTTTGTTCTCCCAACAAACTTCTTTCTGCCTCAGGACTTGGCACATGTTATTGTCATACCAAAATTTTCTCTCTCCTTTCCCTTTCTCATTATTTTTGTCTTAATAAATACTTATCTGTTTTACTGTAATTATTCAATCATATTAATTGTACATAGTAATGGGTTTCACTGTGACTTTTCCATAAATTAATTTATTGTGTTTTGATCATATTCACCCTCCCTACTACCTTCTTACCTTTCTCTCAAGCCTCTCCCCCACAATTCTCCTCCCCTTCTCTTAATAGTTCATTTTATACAGATCATCTTATTTTTAAATAAAAATGTTTTTAGTTTCTACATATGAGAGAAGAAATAAAATAGTTTTCTTTCTGTGTCTGGCTAATTTTGCTTCATACAATGTCTTCTAAGTCCATTTTCCCTTAAATGACATGATTTAATTCTTTATGGCTGAATAACACTTTATTGTTTCATGTATCAGTTATTTTTAGCCTAATAAAGTCATCTATTGACATGCTAATTCCATATTTTACTACTGTGAATTTTGACACAATAAACATGGCTACGTGGGTCTGACTTTTGTATACTGACTATATTGTGTACTGACTATATTTCATATATATATGGTTTATACCCTAAAGTGATATAACTGTTTCATATTGTAGATCTATTTCTAGTTTTAAAGTTTTTTAATTTACTGTCCTTCTATTTATTGAATCTTAATATTATTTTCTGATCTATTGGATTTCATTTTAGGAAATGATTGCAAGTGCCAATATATCAGTGTTCCCCCCAAATTTTTACCCTGTAAATTCTAAGTTTCAGTTCTTATGTTTGGTCATTGCTACATTTTGAGTTGACTTTTTACATTGTGAAAGAAAATAATCTAGTTTCAATGTTGCACATCCATGCTTGTTCAGTTTTTCTAGCACCATGTGTTGAAGAGGCTGACTTTTCTCCAAGGCAAGGTGTTGGTCCTTTTGTTGAAAATCAGGCAGTTGTAGATATGTGACTTAAATTCTGGATCCTCTATTGTCTTCTACTGGCTTACATTTCTGTTTTTATATCATTATCTTGTGTTTTTTGTAACTGGTTCTTTAGTATATTTTGAAATCAGTTTTTTTTTTGATATCTGTGAAATTGTTTCTTTTGCTTCCTTAAGGTAGTGTTGGCTATTTAGGGACTTTTCCACTTTCATATGAAATTTAAGATTATTTTTTCATATTGCTATGTAGAAAGTCATTGGAATTTTGATGGGATTGCATTGAATCTGCAGATTGCTTTTGGTAGAATGACCATTTTAACCGTATTAAATCTCACAATGAATAAACATGGGAGGTCTTTCCATGTCCTAGTTCTTCCTTAATCTATTTAATCAGTACTTTATAATTTTCATTGTAGAAGCTTTCACCTCATTTTTTTTTAGGTATATTCCTAGGTCATTTTTTAAAAAGAGTATTATGAGTGGAATTGTTTTATTAAAGACTTCATTATTCATATATAGAAAAAGCTACTGATTTTTGCATGTTGATTTTGTATCCTGCCCCTTTGATAAATTTTAAAATCAGTTTTAGGATGTTTTTGATTGATAGATTGCTTAGGTTCTGCTAAGCTAAGAATCATCTACAAACAGGGATAAATTATGTTTCTCTTTTCCTATATGTATTCCTTTTATGGTTATCTTTTGTTATTCCTCTGGTTAAAATTTCAAGTGCAGTATTGAATATGGGTGGCAAGAGTGAAAGCCTGTCTAATTCCTGATTTTGGAGGAAATGCTTTTTGTTTTTCTTTAGATAGTATGATGTTGGCTCTCTGTCACATATAGAATTTATAACGTTCTATCCTTAGCTTTATCTTGGCTTTTATTATGAGGGAACCTGAATGTCTTTTCTGAATCTATTGAGATAAGCATGTCATTTGTATCACTTATGCCTTGTATTACATTTTTTGATTTACATGTGTTGAGCCATTCTTACATCCCTGGAATGAAAGCAGCTTGGTTATAGTATATGATTATTTTTAATATGTTGTTGAGTTTTCCTTGCAAGTATTTTATTTAGGAATTTTGCATCTAAGCTCATTAGAGATATATGCCTATAATTTTCCTTTGTTGCTGTGTGCTTATCTGGTTTTGGTAGCAGAGTGGTACTGCCTTTGTAGAACATGTGTGGAAGGATTGCTTCCTTTGTATCTTATGGAACGGTTGGAGAAGCATTGGTATTAGTTCTATAAAAGTCTGGTAAATATGTGTGGCCCTGGGCTTTTCTTTCTCAGGAGAGTTTTTATTACTGCTTCAATTTTATTGCTTGTTATTGCTCCATTTAGATTTTTTTAATATATCCTCTTGCTTCAATTTTGGAAGATCAAATGTGTCTATAAAATTGTCCATTTCTTCTGTATGTTTCATTTGAAAGGAATTTGGCCTCTCAAAAAAGTTCAAAATGATTATTTGGATTTCATTTTATCTGTTTTAATATGCTTTTGTCATGTATAATTTTGTTTATTTGGGTCTTCTCTCTTTTTTGGCTAAGCCTTTAATATTTTATTTATCTTTTCAAAAAACTAACTCTTTTTTTGTTTATACTTTGTATTGTTCTTTTAGTTTCTATTTTATTCAATTAAGCTTGAGTCTCTATTATTTCTTTCCATCTACTGGTTCTAGCATTGGTTTTTGTTTGTTTTTCTAAGAACTCAATAAGTGTTAGTGGGTTATTTGAGATCTCCAAGTTTTTGTATTATAGGCCAGCTATAAACTTTCCTGCTCAGTAATAATTTCACTACATCCCTCAGATTCTAATATGTCATGTTTTTGTTTTCATTTGATTCTTGGAAATTTTTAATATCCCCTAATTTTTTCAACAACCCAATGTTCAGTAAAAAATGTATTGTTCAGTCTCCATGTTTCAATAGTCTCTGTTGTTTCTCAGGGTGTTGATTTTTAATTGCATTTCATCATGATAGGATAAGATGTAAGAAATAATTTAAATTTTTATTTTACTAATTGAGACTTGTTTATGGATTTAACTGATATATATTTTGGAAATAGTCCCACAAACTTCTGTAAAGAATGTGTGTACTGCAGATGCTGAGAAAAATATTCTGAATATATCTGTTAAGTTTATTTAGGTTAATGTTCGTTGACTTTTTGCTTGGGTGATCTATCTGCTGGTGAGAGTTGGGTATTGCCATTACTCATTATTATTGTGTTGGCGTGTGTCTCTCTTTTTATTCCCAGGAGTGTGTTTTATTTTAAAAAATTGGTGCTCTAATGTTCAGTACATACATATTTAAATTTTTTTTGTAATGCCTTTTTGATGAATTGGGTTTTTTTATCCATATATGATAACTTTTTCTTTTTTCAATTTAGATTGATTTTGTCTTGAAATCTATGTTGTTGAATATAAGAAAAGGTACTTTTTGCTTGTGAATTCCTTTTACTGAGAACATCATTTTCCACCCTTTCTCTTTCATTCCATGTATCACTTTGCTGGTAAGATGAGAATTTCTTGCAAGCAACAGATTGTTGTGTCTTGTTTTTAAGTACAACCTGTCAGTCTGCTTTTTAATTAGATATTTAAATTCAGTTACATTCAATGTTACTATTGAATGTTATATACTGAATCCTGTCAATTTTCTGATCTTGAATAATCTATGTTCTCTTTTGTCTCCCTTATTTATCTAAGAGGTTTGATGTTTTACTGAAATAGTAATGTTTCATTCTTTCCTAGTTCTCATATGGGTAATTTTCTTTTCTTTTTTAAAATTTGCTTTAGTTGTAGATGGACACAATAACTTTGTTTTATTTTTTTATGTGGTGCTAGTGAATAAACCCAGTACCTCAAGCATGCTAGGCAAGAGCTCTGCCTCTGAGTCACAACCTGGGCCCTGTGTACTTTTCTTGCAGAGATTTTTCTACTTCATATTTTGGTGATTGCTTCTATTTTGCCTATTTGGGTTCAGGATTGCTCTCAGTGTTTTCAGAAATGCTGATTCAGTGTTTATGAATTTCTTCAGTTTATGCTTACCTTGAAAAGTATTCCTTTTTACTTTGATTCTGAAAGATAACTTTGTAGGATTTAGTGATCTAGTTTGTTATTTTTTTTTCAAGGCCTCAAATACAACATTCTGTGACCCTATGGCCTGTAGAGTTTCTGCTGAGTTTATGCTATTCTGATGATTTGCTTGTATAAGTAACTTAATGCCTCTCCCTTGCAACTTTCAGTATTCTTTCCATTTTATGTCTTTTGGCA